>NC_090936.1:1115085337-1115397511 GCF_040938575.1 Ambystoma mexicanum
GTTCTGCAAGACGTACCCATGATAGAGACCCAATGCCTGATTCATCTTGTGCTATGTAGGATCAAAGGCACTTTCCAGGCAAGCAATGTTCATCTAGAACTCATCGATCCTGACCCCTGAAAATGCAAAACCACATCTAGTAATCGAAGGGGCAAGATATGTCAACACGAGTGGCAAGAAACAACACATGCACGCAGAGCCGAAGGACTTTTATGGTTATCTGAGAAAATTGCAACACTCGTGGAACAAACATGCGCACAAACCTGGGCAGAACACATCACAAAACTAACATGGATTATAGCCCTTGAGAGACCAGTAAAAGTGGACCAACAGAAATCATACAAACTCTGTTTTTTCAGTGAAGGAACAATTTCTGTTGTGTCAGAAGAACAATGTAGCCGAACTGTCATAGACCCCAACCCCAAGAAAGGTACGGCCACACTGATGGACTATTACTGGATCTTGCGCCAGCAAATGTACTTGCACCTCCTGCGTTCTTGGATGGGATACTGTCCGCTAGCAATGCTGCACTCCCTCCTGCTAGTAGTACCAGAAGAACACCTGAAGGGGGGACTCCTACTCCAGCGCCTACTGTGACCCCAACAGCAGGAGCACAAAACACAATGCCACCACCAAATTTTCGTATACTCCCTGAAAAAGGGCCCTATGACCATCTGTGAAGAAGAAAGAGAGCATCGAATTACATATCCAATGACTCATCCGAACTGCTTGCACAAATACCTGATGAATCTAAGCTCTATAATTCAGCAGAGACATGTTTTGCATCCCTAGTACCCAGCATCCAGACATGGCCAATGCAAAATGGCTCCAGTTAGTGCGATTGGAGCAGATCCAGCTGGCTAATGATACTGAGCAAGGATTCAATGTCATAAATGTGGAACTAAGGGCTCTCAGACTAATGACAATGCAGAACCGCTATGTATTATATCTCCTGACAGCCATGGAAGGAGGTGTTTGCAAAAAGATCAGGAGTTCATGTTGCACATTCGCACCTTCTGAAGATGCTGAAAATGGGACATTGTCACACGTCATTGCTACACTACATGAACTAGTGGTGAAAATGAAAAAAGAAGAATTGGTGCACCCTGGCCTTCATCTGGGTCACATCATGGCTTGGAACATTGGTGAAAATGATGGTCCGTATTATCGTGGTTATCCTGGTGATCTTCCGCACTTGCCAATTGGGTCTCCAGTGTTGTGCCAAAGCTGTGCCTAATAGCTCAATGATGATGGTTAATATTTGTAACACTAAGGTACTTGTCATACAAAAGAAGTAGAGATACAGACTAATCAAAATGACCGGCCCGTTCACCACATGGTCCCAATCCCTATTGGAGATACAGTGGATAACTTATATCACACAACCATTGTTCCGTCTCCTGACCCAGAAAACTATAACGAGGTATGAGTGGATCTGATGGGCAGGGGAGGGTGTATCTCTATGGCTTGTACACCTGAACAGTATGTACAAAGGGGAGAAAGTCTACGACACGTGTGCAGAGCCAATTAAGGGAACACCAGCATAGGACAAAGCAGAACGGCTCACAAATGAGCGTAAATATGGGGGGGGGGATTTGTTACTGTAGAAGTAACCAAAGGGGGGAATGTTGGGATGGAAATGAGCATATCCCACCTCCAGGTGCTTTCAGGTGAGGCAAACTCCATACGAGGTGATGTAATGTAAAAGGGGGGAAACCACACAATAAAACACAATATCGAAGCCATGTAGCGCCAATTGTAGGTGCACAGCACTAGAATACACATAGAAGGGAATTCCATTCTGTAGTAGGCCAGAATGCACAGGCTTGTATAATTGTGCAGCACCTGCCAAACTCCATGAACCCAGTTCGCTAGGAGTCCGCGCAGGCAGTTCTCACAGAGGTTCACTTCCCCCTTGTTCCTTCACTGTTGCAAACATTTAGTATCCTTCTGAGGAATGTGCCTGCAAGAGTGTGCGACAAAACCCAGGTGCCGCAGCATGTCCATCCATCTCCACTAAACTGCCAATAGGCCCCTAACCCCCACCTAGTGAGCCCAAAGCTGGGCCAACACTTATGATTCAACCCCCACACCTCTGCATTCCCTGATAAGCAAGTGGCCCTCCTGTTGTTGTAACACAAATTACATGTCCATAAAAGATCCAAGCATATACAACTGTATTTCTTTCAGCATAAAACACAGCCTTAGTAACATGAGGTACAGGGAGGGATAAATTTAAAGATCAAACCCAGGGTGGAGACCTTGAATGCGGGAAGTGCAGTGTCAATGAAGCTCTGAATGTGTGGGTCAGCCTGACTGTATTTTATCTTCCTATCCCCCGGCACCATTTCCTCTGCCACCCCGGTGCATGCCAAAGTGATGGAAGAGGGAGCTTAGCGTGTTAGTTTCGATGTAACTTTGTAGTATACGAGTAGCCTGACTTTCACCAAAGACTGAGATGAGCACAGCTGACCCATGTGGATCCTGATCGATGGCAACAGAACTAACAAATTGTAGCATGGAATCCCCTATGGAGCAGGCCCATCTTCTATACTGCCTATCCAATCAGTAACACCAGTCCATACTGTATACAAAGATGCGACATGGCCTTTTAAGCTTCTGCTTGTCCTTGGATTTACCGGAGCACTCTCGAGCAGCAGAGTTCTTTGCTGATATTTGTATTCTGTACAATTAAACTTTGTTATCCTTGTAACGCTATCTCCTCGCCTATTTCCATAGAGGGTTGACATTATTCTGGAGTGTGCGTGAAAAGGGACTTGCCTCCAAAGGTCTGGAGGGTTGCCCAGATTAATGGCAGAGGTGGTTAAAATTAATTCTAAACCTTCCAGCCATCACCTCTTTTGTTTTGCTATAGTCACCCAGAGTGGGACCGGTATGCCCAGACGTGGGTCGCACGCCTGCTGGGCCTAGACACCCAAGCTACTTCTCACTGATGAGGCCTAACATGGCCAGAACATGTGTGGGGATGCTTGTGGTCTCATACAGAAGGGATGTGACCAAGCAGTTTGGGCTGGACTGCCCCTTTTGGGGTGAGAGCAACGTGATTTGCATATAGTCTTTCCCCTTTTGTAATGGCTTGGCAGGTGAAAAATTATGGTCTGGAGGGCTGCCCAGAGAAATGTCAGAGGTTAAGATTGATTCTCAACCTTCCAGCCATCACTTCTTTTGTTTTACTCTTGGCAGTCAGACTGGCCAGTCTCTGAATTATAATTCTGGATTTTGTTTTGGTTCAGTAAATACAAGATCCATTCTAAAAAGGTTCACTTGAAAACATCGGAAGCTCATCACACAACCACACATTACTTCTAGGAGTTTATCACTCAAAACTGCAACCTTGAAAAACCTATTCTCTTGTACAGACGCAATGCGACAGGCTTGCTTAATTCTGCACACCCTCTGATCCACCCGTTGGGATTAACATGCACCAAAAGGCCACAAGCGTTACTTTTGCCATCAACCATCTGCGTCTTTTTCTAAAACTTCATCTGTTAGTCCAAACCTGCACCTACTTTACCCCTCCCGTTCTCTTTTTCTCCCATTTCCTTTTCCTTTCCTCCATAGAACACCGTCTTGATACCCCTGGCAACAGAACGCAAAATAAAGATCCACGTTACCGAACATAAGAGCTGCATTAGGAAAAAAAACATCACAGCTCCTATGGTTGGCCATTTCTTGATGAATAATCATGACGGTGAAGATCTGAAATGGACAGTTTTGAAAAAGGTACGCACTGCGCATGGCGACAATACAAGTAGAAGTATTTTGATTAAGGAGGAGATGAGGTTAATATTTCTCACCAAAAGCCATTTAATTGGCCTCAATGAACTATTAGACCTCCCTTTCTAACCCTTCCTTTTTTTGGATGTAATCTTGATTTTTGATGCAACTATTTTTTATTTGCCATCTTCATTCTCTTTTTTATAGCCACCCCCTTTTTCTCGCGTTATGCGGCTCATTCGGTTTGATGTGCAAATCTCAGAGAGTTTAAAACAGCGCTACGTGAATGGCGACTCCTTTCCAATATGGCCGCACTTATTTGCTTTGAACATGCACCCATATGTGACTAGTACCGTGATGCTCTACAGTATATATTGAGCTGTTAGTTTCACTTTGCAGTCCTTTCTCCATTTCCCTGAGAGACTGCGCTCGTTTCTACAATGGATACCAGATGGAGGTTCCTGATCCCGGTAAGCACACGATTCTATGTTCTTTGGGCTAAAGTATACCAGCTGTATATGAGTGCACTTGCCCTTTAATCTCGGTGTTACTCCCCGGGCCCCAATTTGTCTCATCGTCACCGTAACTACCCGATACACTTGGAGATGTGTATGACGCCGGTGTGTCAGTTACAGCCCGTTTGATTCTGACCCACACGCATTGATGACACGCGCCGTTTTCAGGACTTAACGCATGATTTGGCACAGAACTACATTATATCACCACTGACTTTTGGATGCATGCAGCTCTTCCGCTTTTTTAATACGTGCCGTCTATAATGTAATCTTTCACTATACGATGGGGTGTTACACTCGCGTTCGAGACAATGTGCATTTATTTAAATAACATATGCACGGACAGGATGTCCATTTTGCTAACAGTGCTTGTACTTATCGTTTTATTTGCCAGACACTTTGAATAGCCTTTGTTGAGATACATCTGCCACGATCACCTCTGCATCCACGTATGTTGCTCTAGCAACTTGATGGTGTATGTTATAACTTAACTGCTAACCACGCTCGAGCTGACTCCGATCCATCCAAGTAAGTTCTTCTGGTGTCCATTTTCTGTCGCTTTAGCCTATCCTTGCTAGATTCTAATTGACCTGACATTCCAAGAGCTTACATACTTGCTTCCCTACCTGGTATCTGTTATATTTGACTTTATGCTTCATTTCCATAGGGTATGTTTTCCTAGGAGTGTCGCTTGGTTACATTGTGCTTGGTTTCACTTGTCTGATCCAATTATTAGGGCGTACGCCGTGATTCGGTCAACGGCAGAGTAAGTGTTACTTTAACATTAGCTCCAGAGTTACTGAATTATATAATTAACAATTAATACAGTAGTCTAGATTACTTATGTCAATGTATTACTAACCTTGAGCGACGTGTTGCTTCTCTTTTTCTCTGATTTTGACCATTTATGGCTACCTAAGGGTATCTTTGGTTTACTACCTGAGAATCACCAGCTGTTCACGGACTGCTTGTTTTATACCAGACCGCCCATTCTCCCACTTTTTTCAAATAGAATTGGTATATGCTACTTTTTTCAAATAGAATTGGTATTTGCTAGTTGTCTTGAATATTGTGTCAATTTTATATCTATAGCAATTTCTGAGATTGTGCATTTATTCTCAGACAAATGTCTGCTCTCAGAGCCTCCACATGACAGTTTCCTCTTTTGTATTCACTCTCTTGCACTGTACATTGGGTTAGAACCTAATGCATGTAGTTTCTATACCCTGTTGGTCCACCCATTTGTTGTTTGTGACCTTCTGCAGGTGTTTTTTAATAGGTCATGTGACCTCACATTCACGCCCATTGATAGAGCGTGCCACAGATTTATACTGAACTCATGAATTCAATTAATTAGAGATCAGTAATTTCTGTCCTTGTTTGTTTAGGTGTCAAGACAAGACTGTCTTATGGAGCTTTGCAACACCCCGGCACCATCGATCGTTGATGACTTCAGTTCTTAAGTCACCCTGATGAATTTCCACATAATTAATCTAACCATGAAGATGGAAAGAAACAAGTCGGTTCTTTAAGTGGTCCACTTTTGTTGTGGCCCATATTGTCAATTAATATGACTTTTGAAGGTCTCTAATGTTAGGACATTCTAATGAAATTCTAGTAATATAGTGCTTGTCACTTACTGGAATTTGAACATGGTGCTATAATATCTTGTGCAATTAGTTTATTTGTGTTAATGTATAGTCCGTGTTTTTCACCATTGTATTTGAGGTATGAATTTTAGATATGTATGATTTTAGTATGAATGGAGTGATTGGTGATTTGTATGGGTCTGGTTGTTTTGCACATTGTTCTGAGTAATTTTCCTGACCATCATGTAATCATTTTTTCCATGGATTGTATTTTATGACTTCAATGTTTCATGACACATTGGGAGTTTTATTATTCTGATATACTCTATTAAATTAATGAACATTTTCTACCAAATTTAGGATGTGAATTGAATTTTTTCATCTCCTGTCTTGTGATGGGATTAGTACTTACCTAGTTGTATTTTTGACTAGCTGTGCTATTAATGGCCCAGTCTTGCATGTTCACCTAAACAAGTTCCTATACCTCGGTCTCCTAGGTGCTCTATATATATATACATGTTTTTTCCAAGCATGACCGTGTGTATTTTTCTGCTTGGATTCCTTCATTGTTGGCGTTTTTGACATGGCTATCGGTCGTGGGACGTTATATTCACCGATAGATGTACAGTTGCAAGAGAGTGTCATTTGGTAGAACTGTTTTCAGTGTATGGTGCCTCACATCAGTTTGATTCCACATACTGGTTTTTGGTGTGTATATTCTTCATCATGGCGGCGGATAAAACACGCAGTTACGATGACAAGTATGTTTTAGAATTACTAGCAAAGTCTTCCTTATTCTCTACTGAGGGTGAAAGTTCCCCTTTAACTAACATCAGTAACTGGGATGAGCTGTTCCAAATGAAAAAACGCTTGATACACACAGAACTTCATGGTACCATTATATTAGAGTATCTCAGAAATTGAGTTTTACCACAAGGACTCATTGTGAATAACGAACTCAGACTTTTTCTTGATAACGAGGAGTTTATTGTCAGATGGAGTTATATTGCCAACAAATGTGGACGGGATTGGCTGATTTTAATAATAGATACAGCGAAAGAAATGACGCAAAAACAAACTGTAGAATTAGCAAAATTGGAAGATGAAATCAAGAAACTAGTCCCGCTAGAAGCCTTTACTATAAGATTGGAACAAATCATCAAAGAGATGAATGACTTCAAAGAATCTACAGTGAGGGATAGGATTAGAAGATTAAAAAAAGACATAGCTGATTTCAAACACGAAAAGGCCTTCCGTTATACACAAGAGGGGTATGTCCTGAATCAACAATATGACGGAGCCCAAAGAACAGCTAAGAAAAATGTATGTTTTGCTCACACTTCCTACAGCTCACACAGCTCAGATGATAATGGCTTCCAACAGGATCCTAATTACAGATTTCAGAGACGAGGCTCAGGCAGGAATAGGGGCAATGGTAACAACAGACAGAGAGCTCAAAATGTTCATTCTACCCAGCGTGGACGTGGTCCCTCGACTGGTTTTTTAGACCAGGACACGTCAACATGGGATTACGAACCCAGGGTGACAAGGAGCAACACAGCCTATTAATAAATCTCTCCACATATACACCTACTGAAGTGGAGACAACAGTGTTGGAAAAGGGGTTTGGGTTTGTACCCACAGCCACCTATGACCGGTTGAATACACGCCTTGAAGTACAGAATCTTTTCCGAAAAATACATCTGAAACAATACTTCAAGAACAATCCATTTGATATGGAGCAGGTCAATAGCGGGATTCATAACTCCTCCACTTTTTGTCCTCTGCTCTCTAGCCATAGCCCTGAGTCAGTGGTCTTTGAACGGAGAGTTCTTTCTGAACTAGATAAACTAGATGCCACAGTGATGACACGTACATTTCAGAATTGTTCGAATGCCGCCATTAATGGACTCAAAAACAACAAATCAGTTGTTATTCGTAGTGCCGACAAATGTGGTGCCATTGTCCTACTTGATCGTGTGGACTACATCTCTGAATGCGTTAGACAGCTGGCGGATACCAGTTTCTAAAAACCTTTGAGTAATGACCCTACGGCACGTTTAAAAGCTATGATCACAATCAAAGTAGAGAAAGCAAGAGACAGAAAATGGATTACCAACAAAGAGGCAGCATATCTAGTCAAGAGCGATCCCAGAGTTCCTGAATTTTATATTTTACCCAAAGTTCATAAGACCTTGGTCAACCCTCCGGGAAGACCGATAGTTTCAGGTACTAACTCGCTACTGGAACCATTAGCAAAATTTGCAGATTCTTTCTTAAAAGGTTATGTGCCAGAGATGCAATCATTTATACAAGATTCCACCAGTGTCATCAATCTCATCGAACATTTTCCTTTTAAGAGTAGTGAAGACATTTTGGTTACCTTGGATATTGTTTCACTGTATACCAAGATTCCACAATCATCCACTTTAGATATGATTGAAGAGCTACTGTTGGCTAAACCCACTCCTGGTATTACGCCCAATTCGTTCATCCTTTGGTGCACTTCATTAGCCCTTACGGAGAATTATTTTAAATTCAACAACGATTTTTTTCAACAGATCCATGGAACAGCCATAGTCTCAGCGGTGGCACCCACTCTGGCTAACCTTTATGTCAATTCAGTTGAACTACAGAGCATCTATAGTGAAACGAACATCTTTAGCCAGCACCAGACCCTATGGAAAAGGTACATTGATGACGTGCTTATGATTTGGCACAGAGACGAACAACAACTGCTGGTATTCTTTGACTGGCTCAATGGCATCAATCCCTTTTTACAATTTACGATTCATTATGATAGACACAGAATCGATTTTCTAGACCTTACCATTCTAGTAAATAACATCAACAACACGCTAGAAGTAAAACCGTTTCATAAACCCACGGACACGAACTCCCTATTGAGGTATGACAGTTTCCATCCCAAAACACTTTGTGACAATCTTCCCTTCGGCCAATTTCTTAGGTTGAAGGGAAATAGCACCAGCACTGATACCTTCCATGAGGAAGCTGGTATTTTGAGCAATAATCTCATGCAAAGAGGTTATCCTCGACAAATGTAAAACGGCCCTTTAAAAGGCCTTCTAATAATCATCGACAAGCCCTTCTTGAGTACAAGCGAAAATCCTCTACATCTGACCCGGACGGTTTGGTTTTTGTCAGTACTTATAATCCGCTGTCACATAAAATCGTCAGCATAATTAAAAGAAACTGCCACTTGTTATCCAAAAGCAGCAATCCAGTCTGGGTACCTAGATGCGCATTCAAACACGGATGCAATCTCAAAGAACTTGTTACCAGGAATGAATTAGCAACTATTCTACTTCTCAGCTCACCATTACTGAACAATGGGGTTTAGCAAGACCGAGTGGTCATGCCCCTTCGGTAGTTGCAAATGCTGCTCCTCTACCAAACGTACCACAATGGTTGATATAGGTTTGACTAAACCCTGGCAACAACGTATCTTCACAAACTACAACATGAGTGGAGTTATATATGCCATCTGGTGTCCTTGCCCTAAATTGTACATTGGACAAACGGAACGCAAAATAAAGATCTACGTTACCGAACATAACAGCTGCATTAGGAATAAAAACATCACAGCTTCTATGGTTGGCCATTTCTTGATGAATAATCATGACAGTGAAGATCTGAAATGGACAGTTTTGATAAAGGTACGCACTGCTAATGGCGACAATACAAGTAGAAGTATTTTGATTAAGGAGGAGATGAGGTTAACATTTCTCAACAAAAGCCATTTAATTGGCCTCAATGAACAATTAGACCTCGCTTTCTAACCCTTCCTTTTTTTGGATGTAATCTTGATTTTAGATGCAACTATTTTTTATTTGCCATCTTCATTCTCTTTTTTATAGCCACCCCCTTTTTCTTGCGTTATGCGGCTCATTCGGTTTGTTGTGCAAATCTCAGTGAGGTTTATAACAGCGCTATGTGAATGGCGACACCTTTCCAATATGGCTGCACTTATTTCCTTTGAACGTGCTCCCATACGTGAATAGTACCGTGATGCGCTACAGTATATATTGAGCTGTTAGTTTCACTTTGCAGTCCTTTCTCCATTTCCCTGAGAGACTGCGCTCATTTCTACAATGGATACCAGATGGAGGTTCCCGCTCCCGGTAAGCACACGATTGTATATTCTTTGAGCTAAAGTATACCAGCTGTATATGAGTGCACTTGCCCTTTAATCTCGGTGTTACTTCCCGGGCCCCAATTCGTCTCATTGTCACCGTAACTTCCCGATACACTTGGAGATACGTATGATTCTGACCCACACGCATTGACGACACGCGCCGTTTTCAGGACTTAACACATGCTTTGGCACAGAACTATATTATATAACCACTGTCTTTCGGATGCATGCCGCTCTTCTGCTTTTTTAATACGTGCTGTCTATAATGTAATCTTTCACTATACGATGCGGTGTTACACTTGCGTTCGAGACAATGTGCATTTATTTAAATAACATATGCACGGACAGGATGTCCATTTTGCTAACAGTGCTTTTACTTATCGTTTTATTTGCCAGACGCTTTGAATAGCCTTTGTTGAGATACATCTGCCACGATCAACTCTGCATCCACGTATGTTGCTCTAGCAACTTGATGGTGTATGTTATAACTTAACTGCTAACCACGTTCTAGCTGACACCGATCCATCCAAGTAAGTTCTTCTGGTGTCCATTTTCTGTCGCTTTAGCCTATCCTTGCTAGATTCTAATTGACCTGACATTCCAAGAGCTTACATACTTGCTTCCCTACCTGGTATCTGTCATATTTGACTTTATGCTTCATTTCCATAGGGTATGTTTTCCTAGGAGTGTCGCTTGGTTACATTGTGCTTGGTTTCACTTGTCTGATCCAATTATTAGGGCGTACGCCGTGATTCGGTCAACGGCAGAGTAAGTGTTACTTTAACATTAGCTCCAGAGTTACTGAATTATATAATTAACAATGAATACAGTAGTCTAGATTACTTATGTCAATGTATTACTAACCTTGAGCGACTTGTTCCTTCTCTTTTTCTCTGATTCTGACCATTTATGGCTACCTAAGGGTATCCTTGGTTTACTACCTGAGAATCGCCAGCTGTTCACAGACTGCTTGTTTTATACCAGACCGCCCATTCTCCCACTTTTTTTAAATAGAATTGGTATTTGCTACTCTTTTCAAATAGAACTCATGAATTCAATTCATTAGAGATCAGTAATTTCTGTCCTTGTTTGTCTAGGTGTCAGGACAAGACTGGCTTATGGAGCTTTGCAACACCCCAGCACCATCGATCGTTGATGACTTCAGTTCTTACGTCACCCTGATGAATTTCCACATAATTAATCTAACCATGAAGATGGAAAGAAACAGGTCGGTTCTTTAAGTGGTCCACTTTTGTTGTGGCCCATATTGTCAATTAATATGACTTTTGAAGGTCTCTAATGTTAGGACATTCAAATGATATTCTAATAATATAGTGCTTGTCTCTTACTGGAATTTGAACATGGTGCTATAATATCTTGTGCAATTAGTTTATTTGTGTTAATGTATAGTCTGTGTTTTTCACCATTGTATTTGAGGTATGAATTTTAGATATGTGTGAGTTTAGTATGAATGGAGTGATTGGTGATTTGTATGGGTCTGGTTGTGTTGCACATTGTTCTGAGTAATTTTCTTGACAGTCATGTAATAATTTTTTCCATGGATTGTATTTTATGACTTCAATGTTTCATGACACATTAGGAGTTTTTATAATTCTTATGATATACTCTATTAAATTAATGAAGATTTTCTACCAAATTTAGGATGTGAATTGAATTTTTTCATCTCCGGTCTTGTGATGTGGTTTGTACTTACCTAGTTGTATTTTTGACTAGCTGTGCTATTAATGGCCCAGTCTTGCCTGTTCACCTAAACAAGTTCCTATACCTCGGTCTCCTAGGTGCTCTATAAATACATTTTTTTCCAAGCACAACCGTCCGTATTTTTCTGCTTGGAGTCCCTCATTGTTTATGGGCACAATAAGCCAACACACATTCAAGTCTAAGCACTGTGAAACCACTACAGGGGTTATTATGCAAAGTATAAAAGTGTTCTTACATAATATAACATGTGTGTTTGCTGGGGTTTGCACATTGAATGTATACTGGTATCATGCTGGCATATATAACATGTTTTTTGCCGTGGATTTGCACATTGATTGGTCACTGGTATCATGCTGGCATATATTGTGGGCACAGGCACCATTATTAAAATGTTTAACAGTGGCAATTGTGGCATATGTTTAGAGACACGTTTCATGACAAAGTATTTTACAGGGTCATGCTGCATATATTGTGTGTATCATCATGAAAGAGTTGGCCATGCTGGCATAAATTGTGAATGCATGCTAACCACCATGAGCGTATGATTCAAAGTGGTAGTAATGGTGAATAGTGTGACACATTTATGAAAGTGTTTTACAATGGAACTGCTGGCAGGTATTATGGGCGCAGCACCAGGAAACTTTTCAAATCCTCCAGTGTACTCTTGGTGAGCTGGCATCTGTTTGCTTTTTTCCATGAGCTACACTACAGGACGGATTGTAAACTTAACAATTTTTTCACCCATTTTTTATTACAAAGTTAAGTGTAAAATTCACCATATCTTCTTTTAAAAATGGTCAGATTAAGACCACCAGCTTGCCAGCCATTTAAATTATTCACCCTCCACCACTAACCATGAATCATTTAAAATGCTGGTACAACCTCAGGACTCCTGCATCCATGCGTCACCCCAGCTCCAAAAGCTGCCTTCCCCACTGGTCTGTCGGAGGGCGCTATGTCTGTGCTTCTAATTAGGTCTCATTACGGGTCCGGCGGTAACCCTGCAAGGGCTACCGGCGGGATGCTGCCGGACCCGTAATAATTTACCAGCACCTGACTTCCTGGTGCCACCAGCTCATTACGAGTCTGGCGGCCCGGGAAGTCAGGTGCAGGTAAATTGTAAGTTTCCATTCCCATAGAGTCCTATTTGACTCTATGGGAATACGGACACAGAAGCAGCGGCATAGTTGCTAACGATGTCAGTGCTTCCGTGAAGGGTTTGCATACCATGACCACTGGGTCCGGCAGGGTCAGACCTGTCGGGCACAACGGCCACGGAAGGCAAACACGTAGTTTGCCGGTCCAGAAACAAGGGTGCCGGTGAGCTTACTGGTACCCTTGTTTCCAGAACGGCAACATTGTAATGATGCTCATTGTCAGTAATGGCTGGAATTAATATAGAGGGTGTAGGAAATGGCTCCACTTTCATATATTTTATTGAACTAAAGTTAATTTGTCCATTTAATATGTCAGTGTGGTAAGTTCGTGTGGGAGGACAATGGGTTGAATCACAATGTCTCTGTGATGTTTGAGGTTTGTGCTCGTTTGTTGAGGGGGTCAAGATATTGAGCTATAGAGGGAAATATAACTTACTCGAGAGGTGACTTGAAAGGAACGAGGGCACTACCTTCCCCCATGTTTCTTTTGCCTTTACCTTGGTACTCAGCCCTCGGTAGTCTCTGCAGATGCTCTCCCAGCCCATTTTGCGTTTCTCTCTCTTTTATTCTCTCTCTCTCTCTGTCTCTCTCTTTTTTTACTTCTTTACACTCGCCTTTCCCTCCCATTACTGTCTCTCTCTCCCACTTTCCTTCTCACACCTTCACTTTTCCCCCACTGCATCAGTCCATTTCCCATCTTTTCTTTGGCCTCCCTCTGCTCTGCACCTCTTTTTTTATCTCCCTTCCTCTCTGCCCGGGTCTTTCTCCATCACTCTCTCATAAACTGGTATTTCTGGGGCATTTGAGACCATGATTGGCATATGATCGCAGCAAATGGATGTATGATGCTGCACATCACCTTTTGTTGTGGCCTGTCACCTGAGCCTCCTCTGATGTTTTGGACTACATCTCCCATCAGCCTTACACAACATAGTCAATTGTGAGAGAGCATGGGAGCCATAGGCCAAAACATCTGATTAGCAACAGGTTGCAGACCGCTGATGGTAAAGATGCCATGCATATAAGGAACAAAGTGTTGTTTTGTTGCCGTTTGACGCTGCATTTGGCATATTACAGCAGCAGCTGGACATGAAGCTGCACATACGATTTGCATGAGGTATTCACTGTTATTTCCTGGGGCATTTGAGGCTGCATACCAACCATGGAAAATATACCATTCATATAAGGAACTATCAGGTGCTTATCGATCTTTTGAGGCTGAGTGTGGCACATCAATTACACACGAGGCTGACAATGTGGTTTCTTACACCATGCAGGAAAGGCATTGAATGGCATCACTGGAGCATTTGAGGCACTTAACATATGATGGCAGAAATGTTGATACGTAAGCGTCTCCCTTACATAGGGCGACCATAACAGGTGTATGAGGTGGTAACTGGCATTGGATGGTATTACTGGACTTGGCATATGATAGAAGCAACTGGATATATAGAGTTGTAACTAATATAGTGTGACTGTCCATAGGCTGTAAGGTCATACCAGACCTAAGATGACAGTATCCCCAAATATGTATTATGTCAGTACCTGGGAATCCCCAAATAAGTATTATGTCAGTACCTGGGAATGGGGTCCTTTACAAGGCCCATGGTTGTAAGAACTGACACGTGCGGCTGTAATTGGTATACAATGGCAGCAACTGGCCATAGGAGGCTGTATTGGCATATGCATGGCAGTGCCCAGGGCCTATGTCGGTTCAACTGGGTCTACCCCTGTCATAACGTGACTCCCTACATTGCATATCAAGACAGTACCCTAGCTAAAATGTGTCATTTAATAAAGTCTCGATTCTTCTTTAGTACCATTTGGTGTTTTATGTAATGTAAACTTTTGTTCATTTTTTACACCTCTCAGTCACTCCAGGGGATGTTATCAGGGTTAAATGTCATGTGATGTTATTTAATGTGATTTCATTGGGGTCAAAGGCCATATGATATCACTCCCTGTGATGTCATCAGGTCTGTGATGTAGCTTCCACTACCTCTGGCATTTTGGTGAATTGATGTCCATGACTCCACTGCAAAAGCAAACGTGTTTCATTTTGATGTAATGGTTGTATGCCTTGATCTTTTTGATATACAGGTCGGGAGTTGGGATGAGTCGGACATCCTGAAAAGGCCCTCATTTGAAGTAGATCTAGGACAATTTTAAATTCTCTAGTTATGTCTCGTAACTGCATTTTTGCCAGATTTTCCAGCCAGAATTCATGTGGGAAACTACATGACTAGGCTAAACTGAGCAGATTAACCCTGTAGAGCGTTGCAAGAGCAATTAATATCATGGGTGCAGTAAGTGGGGACTACCTTCATTTTGGGGAGACAGCATGGAAAGATACATTCTGGTTGCACAGAGGGATTGCTCCTCTGGGAATGGCACAGCTGTTTCTAGCAAAATAATGTGAAACTTCTCTATTTTGCATTTAATCAAATATAGTGGCATAAACCTGGCTCATTTTCTGCGACGTGGGTATAGTGATGTTATCTGCAGCCCAAACAAAATGCCAACAAGCACTGGCAATGCACACAGGTTTGGCTTTTGTGTAGACATTGGAGAGTAATTTGCCAGGTACTGCCGTAGCGGTATTAATTCGTCATCAATGGTAGCAGCTGTAAAATGGTGCCAGTACCTCTGCATATAATAACAGTGCCTGGCCAATGCCTAAAACGTATACACAAGACAAAACTGTTGGCTTTGCCAGTGCTTGTTTTAACAGGACTTCATAGTGCATATAAATCCGGTGGCTGAAGGCAGAACTGGTTAAGATATTTTTATTACACCAGTAGTGCTTTTACAGCTCCAATTAAGTCATTAACTCTCAGAAGACTGCTTTGAAAAAACACAGGCAGGCACCCCAAGCAGAAAGTCTGATGGTAAGGCTTGATAAAGCTAGCTCAAAGAGATTTCAGGAGTATGTGCTTTGGGCGGGGAGGAACCAGAGGTGGGTGGGAATGGCCATCAGATTAGCTTGGCAATGGGCAGTCAATGGGTGAGTAAATAATTAAACACCTACAAGCTTTGTGTCTCTTCTCTTATGCCATTTGTCCCTAGTTGTACTCTAATGCAATCATTTCTGCTTATATGTGTCACTTTAGCACCACCTAATAGTCCAAACTAAAAATGACATGGCAAATGTTGCATGCTTTGCTTTTGAGCTCTTTTGTAGTATTCATCTTGGTACCCGTGCAGAATAAATGTTTCCAGGATCTTCTGTCAAACAACCATCACTTTAGTACTTTACATGTGATACAAGAAATATTGAGAGCACCAGAAATGTTTGAGAAGTCTCAGTAGAATCAAGGGTCTGCAACCCATGACTACAGATGTTTTGGGCTATGACTCCCATGATTCGTCGCCATTGACTTTGCTGGCTAGGGCTGATGGTAGTTGTAGTCCAAAGCACCTAGAAAGTCAAAGGTTGCAAAACCTTGTGTTGAGTGCCGTCAGAGAAGCTTGCTGGTCATAGTTTCAATTCCTGGCAAGGATAGTTTCATCCTTTTGGGATTAATACAATTAGTACCACTTATGAGTTCCTATTATGCAATGTTATGCAAAATCCCACTAAGCATTGTTACTGTTTAAAACATACTAAAAAAAAGGATATTCATAATGTGAAACCGCACAGCTGTCTGCATTATGCGATTTCATTTGATGTGTCCATTGTTGAAAGGTGTGCCACAGATAGTAACAGGAACAGAAGTCTTTCGGGGCGCCCGATGATTCAATTTCAGAATTCAACACATTTTCAGGGTGGTACTTTAATTGACCCGGATATAAATGAGAAACATATGTATTCCTTGACAAGTTGTTTAAGTGTTAGGTACATGATGGTGCGAGAACCTAGCTCCTAGAAGTTACGGGAGCGCTTTCCAGATAACCTTTGATACCGCAAGAACAACTTGAACATGAGGCGCTGTGCATAGAACTGTATGGCGTGTGGAGGCTAGAAGGGGTTGCGCTTGGGGGAAGAGAAGAGCATTTAATAAGGAAGTCGTGTGCATAGTTGTTTTGTCCCATATCTGCATTCAATAATTTGAGGTACTTGAGACTGCTCAGAATAACTTTTTTGGCCAGGTGCTGAAGCCTGCATTAGAAAAGTGCTTTCCCGGATCTACAGCTCAGTCTGCTGATTAAATAATCTGCTGAACTCGGTGCTCACTTATAAGATGTGTGTGCAACCTGCAGGGACGTCAATTAGGGGTCGCCACAGGTCGCAACTGCGAATTCTGAGGTCTCCCTTGGTACCCCCGTGGTCTCCCTTGCTACCCCTTTTTTGCAATGCAAGCTCCTGGGCTGTGGCAAGCACCATGTGGATCTTTACTTCTGGAGTGGCTGGCTTTCTTGTTCCTTGTTCAGGCCTCTAAAAAAATAAGAAAAAAAAAGAACAAGGGTGCCACAAGTCTAACACTTTCAGCACTGACCCTAAATAAGACAGAATGGGAAACCAAATAATGTCTCTTTCTGAAATTCTATACAATATTTGCTAGACTCATTAAAGGTTCATTTCAGGCACACTTCAAAGGGGTGAGTAACTGATTTAGGGCCTCATTACACGGATGGCGGTAAGGGTTTACCAGTACCAGTAAGGGTACTAGTGCCGGTAAACCTTTACCGCCTTACTACGAGGTCCCTTTGTGGGTCCCTACCTTAACGGCTGGTTTTACCAGCCATTAAGGACGGGACCCACAAAGGGACCTTGGAGGTAATTACAGTACCGCAATTTCCGGTACCGTAATTACCGCCTTCCCCATTCCCATTGAGCCCTATGGGGGCAAAAATGGGAATTGGGAAGTGCCATGGTGAATGGAGAATTACCGCCCCCACACACCTTGGAATAGGGCAGTAATTCCGCCATTCACCATGGAGGACTCAGTAAAATACCGGCAGCAACCATGGCGCTAACAGCACCATGGTTACCGCCGTCTGTGTAATGAGGCCCTTAGTCTGTTCTTAAACACCTCAACTGAGCCTTCTGAGATCGATAAATGAGTACCAACACAGGTTGGGTGATATTGGGTGTACATTTTTTCTATATAAAGAGCTTAAGCGTAAGTGCTATATAATAAAACATCATTATCATTTGACCATGGACGTCTGCTTGTATTCACAGTATTTTGGTAATATGGGTCTATACACACTTATATTAATGATACATATGGCGATCCATTCTTGTATGAAATGTACATCACATTATAGTGATATCGTAAACATATTTTTCGTAGTGTACCTAGGAACAATGCTATGTGATGCCACTTCCTGTTTTGTCAAGGGGTGAAAGGTTGAGCTCCATCGCTTCCCGCTATACCACTTCGGGGTGGGGTCAAATAACATCACCTCCTGTGATGTCATCAGAGGTCAAGGGTCATGTGATATCACTTCTGCTACCCCTGGCATTTTGGTGAAATGACATCCCTGGCAACCTGTAGTCAGAAGCTCAATTTCCAACACAGTCTTTCTTCCTTTTGCAGCTTGATAAACTGGACACCAAAGGCGCAGAGTAAGGGGAGACAAGGGGGGCACGAGCACCCTTACTTCTGTAGCAACAAGGGCTGGATCCACACTTTGCCCCCGTATGTAATGTTTACACAAATGACAACCCACGAACAGCTTGAATCCCTGAAAATCGAGTGAAATTTTCCAAAGCAGAGAGCTGCAAGCTAGCACAGCGGGTTTGGTGACTGTTGCTGAGCTATTAAATGCTGAGATCACCCTATCACTCCAATAGGTTTTTTCGAATAACTTCTATAAAAATGGATTCTAAAAAAAGGCAATGTGTGCCCCTTTTTTCTCCCCCCACCCCCTGAATTCAGCGTCTTGTATCTGTTTAGTCAATGTCCTCCCTACTGTTGTGTTACCTATGTAAGCTAAGCACTCTGTAACAGTGCCACGATGCCCCAGGGCCGCTTGTGCGCTTTATAAATGCAAATAAATACAAATAAATAAATGTTTCCACCTAGGAAGCGAGACAGCTATCACCAGCGCCAAGAGGCAATTCGATTAGGTGTGGGCGCTATGAAGATTGAAATATGTAGAAGGTAATGGTGATGACATCTACCGCGGCAGCCCTATGCAGGGGGATAACACTTCTGGGAGCTTTGCGAACAAGTGGCCAAGAAAAATAACTTGCTGCAACTTGCAAGACAAAGGGCAGTTTTAATCAGAGCCGCCTCGCGCGCAATGTGCGGGGCGCGGCGTGCCTGCCGCTGCCAAGGCCCCTCACCATGGAGGCGGCCATCCCAGCCCATCTGTCCTGCTTTCACAGGGCCTGCTCTTCAATGGTGGGACTCAGCGCTGGGCACTGTTCTCCCCTCCGCTACCTACAGCCACGACATCTGTGTTGGGGTGGCCAAGACAAAGAGGCAGACGCCGGCGGGGGGGAGCGTGGGGGGGGGGGCAGGCAATCAGGAGATTCCATAAGTTTCCCACAAACTGTATCCGGTACAAAGCATCGCCCGACATGAAGGGCCGCAGTGTTGGGGCGCGTTTGGCTTCTGCTGATAAGACCGGCGAGGGGCTCTGCTTATAAACAGACCCGGCTTTCCTTCAAACCCCATTAATAGCGCGTGTTAACAGCGGCTGAGACTTACTTAGAAGCCCCCCCTTCCCGAAGAGAGGACAGTGCGCAGGCCTTATTGATCGATTCGAGGCCGGAATCGTAAATGTAAGTGCGTACCTTTTGTGAATACCCTCTGTCTTCCACGATATGAGGGAGGGCAGCACTGCTCTCAGAGGTATATGCACACACGTCGTTAAGGAGGTGGGGGTGCAGTGAACAGCTGCTCCCCGTTGAATTATAATTGAAGAGGCGCAAGCTTGAACTCCAGGACTTCTTCACCAGTCAGGGCCTCTTGATCTAACAGTGAACTCCATTCGCACTGTTATTTTTATCCCTCATAAACCTGATTCCATTTTACGCGCAGGAGCTTCAGTGGGGCAAGTTTGGCACTTCAAACATCTGCCACGCTGGCTTAAATTATTTGTCTTGGGAGCAGGAAGTGTCATCGTTTCATCAAAATCAATGAGGCAGCCGGAAGGACGTCATGTGATGACTGACTATCTTAATGACATGCCAGGAAATGACGTCACGCGCCTTTTGTCTCCAGCAATGATCCACTCCAATCCGTCTTTTCTGAAAGCTAGAGGGTACAGCATTTTAGTCGCTGACAAGATGTACAAAGCAGGGGGTTTACCCTGAAGTGACACTCACTTGTTGGTTGTGGTGTGATTTAGAAGTATATTTTAAGGTTAAACTTTTTAGTGCGTCCATTAGCATCTTGAAGGGGGTTGCCAACAGTTCAGCGAGCTCGGATTGCAGGCTCTATTGGATGGCGAAAGCTTGTGCGCCAGGCTAGTTGGCTGGGGGCTCCCCCCCTCTCCCTGCTTCCCCATTACGGCACCATTGAAGCAATGAAACTAGATTTTTCTAAAATTCTCTTTCCTTATACATGGCGGCCAATTTGGTTTGTAGTTTTTGTCTTGGTAAACTGGTTTACGGCCTCTGTGTGAGCCTGGCACCAAAAAAATAAAGAAACATTCCATAACCATGTGCTAATGGTGATAAAGACTTGGAGGGTGGGGCAGTCCATAATCACTTGCAATGACACCACTACTCGTGGTAATGGCCTTTGCTTTGCACAGGCCTTTACCTTGGGCTGGTGGCTGCTATTAGCTGTTAAGGCCCACAGCCCAGGTCCGTATTGCCTAATCGAGTGTATTACAGACCTGGCAAAGCACACCGTGCGGACTTCCTTGTTTCGTGGTCCCATGAAAGTGAAACAACACCCACCAAGGAAAGCTTGTCTATGTCAGTTGAAAACGGCAGAGGGTATTATTCAGCTCTAAAATGGCTTCATCCTGGCACTGGCTTAAATGGCTTCCATGCAAAACACTAGTGACCATTCCCTGAGTTTTAAGTGCAAGTGTTTGCAGGGCATGGGGGCACCATTTAGTTGGTTGAAATTCAAATTCCCCCAGAAAACCAAATCTTTCCGAGAGTCCAACTTGCCAGATATTTTTACCCAGACGTGCACTGATAGAACAAATAAGTAAGTGTCATAACTGGAAGGGGTGTTAAACTAGAAAGCCGGAACTTAGTAGCACAGTGCATATTCTGTTTGTTACGCAATTTGGACCTGGTTCACTAAAGAGGTTTATTTATTTATTTATGTTTGCATTTATAAAGCGCGCTAAGCCCTGGGGCATCAGGACGCTATAACACAACCAGTTACACTTTAAAGACAATAAAAACATGTTAGGCGGGCAATTTCAGGGGTTACAAGTGCTTTATTCATGCAAATAGGAACGTTTTCAGAGATTTCCGGAAAGTCCAGTAGGAGGGTTCGGAGTGCATGGCGGGGGGAGTAGGTTCCATTGTTTGGCTGCGAGGGTTGGGGAGCTCAGGTCCCCCGCTTTGGCCCTTTTAAATTTGGGCTGAACAAGTCTGTGGGCATACTTTGGTCTGTAGGTCTGAGAGAGGTCGCTTTGGAGAGAGGAGTGGAGAGAGGTGGAAGGGCCTCACTGGAGAGACACCTGTGAGCGATTGATAGTGTTTTAAACAAGATCCTCTCATGAATGGGTAGCCAGTGGGCCTTTCTCTTGGCTGTGGTGATGTGGTCACGTTTGGGTATGTTCAGGGCAGCATGAAGAGCATTGCTTTGGATAGTCTGCATCTTTCTGATGTTTTGCTCAGAGGTGCCTGCAAAAAGTGCACTGCAGTGGTCAAGTCTTGATCTGATAGTAGCTAAAGCAATTGTGAGGCAGCTATCCGGGGCTGCTAAGGGTCTCATGGCATTTATACATTTTATGGTGTACGCGGCAGAGGAGGCGATGGCATTCACTTGCCGTGTGAGTGAGAGCATGCCATCCAGGCATACTCTTAGTGTTTTGACTACGGGTGAGACTGGGATTTGGATACCGTCAATGTTGAAGGATGAATATTGGTGATCAAGCTATTTGATCACTGCATAGGGGCCCACCAGGAGGATCTCTGTCTTTTCGTCGTTCAAACAAAGTCGGTGGATGGCCATCCAGCCCTGGATGATCAGGTAGATAGAGTTGAGGGTGGAGGAGTCGTCATGTTAGTTGCCGGAGAGGGGGAGGTTGACCTGCGTGTCCTCGGCATAGTTTGTGTATGATATGCTGATAGAGTCAGGATGGTCGAATAGAGGATTAGTAAATATGTTGTACATACCGTTGCTCGCCTCTTTTGAATCGAGAGTGAGGTGAGTGAAACACCTAACTTAATTTAGCCCAGAGGCCGTGTGCCACTTTTTGACTTAAATTCGTGGGCTCCGTGCCCTGGTGATTCCCCTGCCTTCCATCTACCTCCCGCTCGAATTTCCTGGTTTGCCGGATCTCCCTCCCTCCCGCCTCCCATCCCATCCACGCACCTGATTGGCTCCTCTGTGTGTGCCTTGTGCCTTGTAGGCCTAGTGCACGGCTGCTACTGTTGCTCGCCTCTTTTGCATCGAGAGCGAGGTGAGTGAAACACCTAACTTAATTTAGCCCAGAGGCAGTGTGCCACTTTGTGACATAAATTCGTGGGCTCTGTGCCCTGGTGATTCCCCTGCCTTCCATCTACCTCCCGCTCGAATTTCCTGGTATGCCGGCCCTCCCTCCCTCCCGCCTCCCATCCCGCCCACGCCCCTGATTGGCTCCACTTTGTGTGCCTTGTAGGCCTAGTGCACGGCTGCTACCATTGCTTGCCTCTTTTGCATCGAGAGCGAGGTGAGTGAAACACCTAACTTAATTTAGCTCAAACATTACTGTGTTGTACTCTGCCTCCTAAGACTGTGTCACATCTAGATACTTTGCCCAAGAGATATTGTGTTGCATCCCACCCTCTTAGCCTATTGTCTCCTCTGCTGCATCATATACATGTAAACTCATCACAGCATGTCGCCCATTCCTATCGCCAGCCAACTGCACCACATTAGCCAGGACCCTGGTCCTGTAAGATCGACTATTTTAACGCCCTCTACCTTGGCACCAACCAATGCAACATCAGCAAACGCAGATCATTCAAAATAACGCCATTAGAGCGGCACTAAACATACCTAGAAACCTCCACATCTCAGACACCAGGCGGAACCTCCATTGGCTATCAGTCTCCCAAAGAGTTTCCCTCAAAGCACTTTCGCTAACATACAAAAGCATCTCTCATCAAGCACCTAGCTACCTGGCTAGCAGATATTCCCTACACACCTCCTCTAGACCACTCAGAAGTGCTCAAACCAACTGCCTTTCCATCCCCCACTTCAACCTCCAGAGATCAGGCGGGAGTAGCTTCCCAGTCATGGCTGCGAAGCTATGGAACTCCCTACCCAACCCACTCAGAGCAGAACCATCCTTCCCGACCTTCAAAAGCAAAACTAAAGCCTGGCTGGTAGCCCAAGACCAGCTTGATTACTAGCACTCACTGCACTCCGCTACACTTGCGCAAACCTGCTAGTTGCTCTGCTTGATTGTTAATATGTATATTACTTGTATACTTGCATATTTTCTACCTGCATTTTTATTGTAAATTGCCTTTATTCCCCTCCTCTTGCTCTCTTATTGTATACTCCCTGTAACATGTCTGTAACCTAAATCATGCGCCCGGATGCCCTTGGGCCTGGAGCGCTTTACAAATAAAATAAATACAAATACAAAGATAGTGCGCTGAAAGACTACTGTGTTGTACTCTACCTCTTAAGACTGTGTCACATCTAGATAGTGCGCTCAAAGATTACTGGGCTCTGCCTGTAAAATAAAAAAAGAAATAAATTCCCTCCTCATCTTGACCTCCACCCTATCCCAACATCCTAATCATCTCCCATGCCCACAGCGTCCTGATCCTAGGCACAGGCTGCACATCCAGGACCCTCTAACACCACTAGGTCACCAGTCCCTAGCCTCCCTCCACCAGATGGAGACCACGTCGCGCACATATCCACCTCTCACACACGTCCAGATCCCTAGAACCCCCACTCCCTCCCTCCCATCCTCACTCAGCCCCCACGGCTCGCCACCCGCACTCTAGCAGCCACCTTCTCCAGTCCCACCACCATTCCATCCCTGAGCGCAACCGTAGAAATCCCCCCGCCCACCTCACTTCGGCATAACGCCACTCGCCCAATCTCCTACCACCCCCCCGCATCCAACTCTAAAATCAGAGCTGCACTCTGGCACACCAACCACCTCCCTTCTCAGAAGCCTATTCCCCCCCCCTTTGCAGCCAAACTCACCGCTCCCCACCTTCCCTCTAGCCGCTATTGAGAACTCCCTAATACCCCATGCCATGACACCTCACCCTCTATCAAACTCTAAAATCAGAGCCGCACTCTGGCGAGACAACCACCTCCCTCCTCAGAAGCCCACCCCCCATTCCCACCCAAACTCATTGCTCTTCACCCTCCCTCTGACCGCTATCGAGAACTCCCTAATACCCCTCACCAAGACACTTTGCCCCCTACCAAACTCCCAAGCCAGAGCAGCCTGCTGGCGCTCCAAACAGATCAAACCCTCACCTTGTTCCACCCCTTCCTTTCACCTTCCAGCAAACATCCCTCCCTATACCTCAGAGTCCCTCTCCCCTAACCCAATAAAGAACTGCCCACCCTCTCGCCCACCTCCCCCTTCTTCCACCGCCTCCCTCGATAACCCCCTTCGACACCTGCCAAAAAAAACCCCACCATATCCCTTCCCCTCTCTAAAGCAGCACGTCACGCCCTCGCAAGAACAGTAGCCTCATCTCCATCTCCATCACCCTCCGACCTCCCTACCCTCTCTCACACCCGCACTGCACAGAATCCCTTGAAAAGTAGAAAACGTACCTGGACTCTCTACTCCTCACCACTTCTACCTCTTCCTAGCCTCCCAATCTCTCCCTCCCCTACCCCATTACTCTCCCCCCTGCCCTCGCCCTGCTTCCATCCCCTCTCTCTCGACTTCTCACCCTGCACACCGGTCTCCCCGAACCCTTCGAGACTCACTCGAGACTCTCGCCCCAAATCCCCCCTTGCCCGCTGACCATCTGTCCACTCGCCCGCCCCTCCTCGACTGTACCCACTCCCCTCACATATCCTCCTCCACCCACCTACTCTTCCCAGTCTCCACCGACTTGCCCCCATCCCTCGTCAACCAGAGTCCGCTGACACCCTACCTCCCCACTACCCCTCATCCCCCTGCCTCTTTGCCCTGGAGCGTCCAACCCCCCCAGACCCTCCACTATCCCCAACGCGCCTCCTGCTCACACCTCGATGACCTCCATGACCACACCCCAAGTGCATCCTTTTTAATGCCCGCTTTGTAGCGAAAAACAGACAACATCTTCAACCTCCTCTCCTCTGACAAACTTGACCTAGTCTTTATCACTGAAGCCTGGTTCTCTGGCGACTTTGTCCCTGTTGCACATGAAGCACCCCCACCTTCCTCGGCTACTCACTCATCCCGTTAAACAGAGCCTCAGGAGGAGGTGGCGTGGCAGTCCTCTTCAAATCCCACTTCTCCGTCTCACTCGTTGAATCCCAGACATGCATCCCCTCATGCGAATCCCTTCTTATTAAACTCTCACTACCTCCGACTTTCTCCCACAGCTTCCTACTCATTTACAGACCTCTTGGTTATGACAGATATTTCTCAACCAACCTCTGTGACTCTGTAGCCACCATTCAAGTAAATCACCCCTCCCTGACTCTCCTAGGAGACTTCAATATCTGGTTGGACATTCCCACCAACCCCATGACCCATCCACTGGTCGACAGTCTTGATGCGATCAGCCTCTCCCTTCATATAAACGGTCCAACCCACTCTAAAGGCCACACCCTAGATGCTATCTTCAGCTCACACGACCTGATTCATCTAGCTTCCCCCTTACCACTCATCTGGTCCAACCACTTTGTCGTCCCTTTCTCCATCCTCTCCCCTGCCCCTTCCCTACCCACGACCCAGCCTCCCCCATCCCCACAAATGCTGGAACAAAGTAAAGATTGTTCCTGACCTGGCTGAAGCCCTACTTCTTAGACCCCCTACAACACCCCCCTGACAGATCCTTAACCATCGACTCATTCGACTCATGGCTCAATGAATCACTAATTCCTCTCAGCCCCTATTCCTCACGCAATGGACTATTTCCCAAATGGTTTACTCACAAACTGAGGAATGCAAAAAAACTAAATAAATCCCTAGAACGCAAATGGCGAGCAGAAGAGTCCAATCTCAGCAGATCCACTTTCGCCTTGCACCATCGCAACTACAAAGCCAAAAAAGCATACTACCACAATCGGATTCTCAACTGTGGAAACCACAGAAAAGAACTCCACAGAAACATATCTGAATTTGTCAAACCCACTTACACCTCTTCCCAATCTGCCCATCACAATCGCTCTGCGACTCTCTCTCCCACCACTTCAACACTACCGCTCTAGACAGGACGACTTCCCCTAAGAACAAACTGTACCTCTTCTCCGCCCCAACTACCGACCCTTCCAACAATCCCTCCTCTGCCCCAACCCTCAACTTACCCACCTTGGACTCCTTCAGACCCATCTCCAGAGTCACATTTCTTGACCTTCTATCTACTAGCAAACCATTTGACTCTCCCCCTAAACCCCTGCCCTGCCTCAGTCCTTAAAGAAATGTTCTCATCCACCTGCGTAGGAGAACATGCAAGAACCATTCTAAATGACTACCTTAGTTCAGGAATCTTCTCTGATGCCTTCGAAACTGCGCATGTCAGGCCTCTTCTTAAAAAACCATCCCTCGAGCCCCTTGACCCCAAATACTACAGACCCATCTCGAACACCAGATTCCTTGCAAAACTCATGGACCGAACAGCATACTCCCAACTAAATGCCTTTGTGGAATCCAACAACCTCCTCGACCCCGCACAATCAGGCTTCAGACCGCGTCAAGGAACTGAAAACACTCTGGCCTCAATCTGGGACGATCTTAAGATCACTGCAGACTCTGAAGGATGCGCTGCACAAATTCTCCTCGACCTCTCTGCAGGCTTTGACACGATTAACCACTCAATCTTCCTTGACCGTCTCCACTCCCTTGGAATCTGTGGCACCGCTCTCAAATGGATTGCCTCCTTCCTCAATAACAGAAAACAAATAACCCTCCTCTCCCCTTTTGTCTCAGCTGCTCTCTCGGTTAACACTGGAGTACCACAAGGCGCATGTCTATCTGCTCTCCTATTCAACCTTTATATGTCCACCCTTCCTGGAATCATCCACCTACACAATATCTTGTGCTACAACTACGCTGATGATACCCAAATCATCCTTAAAATCCACAACTCAGACTCCAACCCCCTACCCGACCTCAAAGCCTGTCTCCTATATATCGACCATTAGATGACTATAAACCACCTCCTCTTAAACCCCACTAAAACCGAAATCATGTTGTGCGGCAACACTGAGCTTCTACCTCGTCCACTCCCTTGGCCCCCTTCCATAGGACAACCCCCTACCCCCTCAGTCACAGTAAAAATCCTAGGGTGCACTATGGACTCTGGCCTAACCCTCGCCCGACAGTTCAACAATGTGTCTAAATGTACGCATCTTTCCCTTCCTCTCCTTCCCAAACAGACTTGCCGCTGTTATGTCTATTGTAATGTCGAGACTGGACTATGCCAACTCCCTATACCTAGGGGCCCAGTCATTCCACCTTATTTAACTCCAAAAAGCACAAAACGCTGCTGCTAAACTGCTTCTCGTACTGGGTCCAAGAGACCACACAGCCCTAGCTCTCCGAACCCTCCACTGGCTCCCAGTCAGACAAAGGACCACTTTCAAGACCCTGCGCATCACTCACCATGCAGTGCACAAGACCGGCCCATTATACCTGCAAGAAAATTTAAAACCGTACCTCCCACCCTGCACCCTAAGATCAAGCACTGCCCTCCTTTTAGTGATCCCAACCACTAATTCCGTCAGGATCGGAGGATCCTCTTTCTCAGGATTGGCCCGGACTCTGTGGAACTCGCTTCCACCACACATACAACAAACCCAAGACTATATGACATTCCGCAAATTACTAAAAACATGGCTCTTTCCATAACACCAACATCAACCTTAAAGATGCAACTGAACTTCCAACAACCCAATGACTATATACACAATGGGACTCCCAACCATATCTTCGATGAATACGCCCACTGATTGGGCTATAGACAACCATATCCCTGAACACTGAACAATGATCGCTTGAGATCCTACCCATATGAGGCCGCTGTGCCCGTGACATGTCCCCATGATGTCGCTGTGTGCCCTTACTTCACCCTTGCAATGTCACCCTGCCCTCCTGTTCCCGTGATGTAACTATATATCCCTCTGTATTACCCTCCCCTCTAACCCCTGTGTATCCCTCTATATTGCCATCCCCTCTAGCCCCTGTGATGACTTTGTATGCCCCACTTCGCCTGTGTCGTTGTGTACCCTGCCTTCTGTTTCCCATCATGTAACTATGTATCCCTCTGCTGTCCTGTCGCTGTAAGCCCAGCCCTCTGTCACTGTATGCCCCTTTTTGTGCCCGTGTGTTGCAGTGTACCCTCCCCTCCTGTGATGTCACTATATATCCCACTGTATTTCCCTCCCCTCCAGCCCCTGTGATGTCACTATATGCCCTGCTGTGCTCGTGCATCGCTGCATACCCTCCCTATTGTTCCCCATGATGTCACTATGTATCCCTCTGCCACCACGTCCTGTCGCTGTAAGCCCAGCCCTCTGTCACTTTATGTCCCTCTCTGACCGTGTGTCGATGTTTACCCCACCCCCCTGTGATGTCGCTATGTATCCCAACGTATTACCCTACCCTCTAATCCCCCTGTGTGCCCAGCGTGCCCGTGTGTCACTGTGTACCCTGCCTTCTTGTTCCCCATGCTGTTGCTGTATCTCCCTATGCCCCCCTCCTGTCGCTGTATGCCCAGCCCCCGTCACTGTGTGTTTGTGTGTCGCTATGTTCCCTGCCATCCTGTTCACGTGCCTGATCTCGGGTGCTCTAAATAAGAACCATCATATCATATCACATCACTATGCTTACTCTCTACTATACACCATCACACAACTAGAATACAGCTATACCCCTGATAAATTTGGCCTAAATGTTCACATACGAACACTACCCCATGAACACCTCAACACCCTAATAGAATGCAGCTATCCCATGACATTCAGGCCTAGTTGCTCACATAAGCGTTTTTCAGGCTTAACGCAGCCAGAACCCAGTCTGGGTGTCCACCCACCAGACTGCACACATTCAACTGATATCTTCAGCACCACACCTAACGCTAGGATGCAGCTACCATCCGGCAATTACACCAGCTGCACACATAATTGGTGCACCCATGCACCCTACAACACTATCTCTCTCTACTGACCAGAGCTGCAGTTCCGGAGGGCGTTCAACCTACCAGCGCTCTGAGATCATGCCAATCATATACAGAGCGTTATATAAATGCCCAAAAACATAACATGACATAACAGGGTTGGAGATACGCAGGAACCCTGCAGTACACCGTAGATGATGGGGGCCAGAGGGGCACTGCCATTCGACGAGAATACTTTCATGGATCTCTCGCTCAGGAAGGAGGTGATCTACAATGTGACCTCTGGGGAAAGTGTGCTGAGGTTGTAAGTTGGTGGCAGACAATCCTGTGGTCAACCAGATCAAATGCAGCTGATAGGTCAAGGAGTAGCAGTAAGGCCGGCTTGCCCTTGTCTCATTATTTCATCAAGCTGGTTCTTAAGGTCTAGTAACGCTGATTAATTTCCGTGGCCAGCGAGGAAGGCCGACTGGCACATGCCCAAGATGTGATTGTACTCCAGATAGTTCTGAATTTGCAAGCAGGCTGCTCTGTCGAGGATTTTCAGCAGGAAGGGGACCGTGGTGATAGGGCGATATTTTGTTGGTATAGCAGGGTCAAGTGATGGTTATTTGGTGAGAGGAAGTACTCAGGCTTCCTGGAGACAGGTGGGAACTATGCCGGAGGTAAAGGAGGCCTTGATGAAGGCAATGATGAGAGGCGCCAGGATTTCAGAGTAGCCTTTGATTAGGGTTGGGGGGCAGATGTCTCCTTTTCATTTTGAGGGTTTCAGATCTTTTAGAATGGAACTGACTTCAGTTTCTGAGACGTTCATGAAGCGGAACAGGGCGGTCATGTTGGGGGGGGGAGTCGAGTGGGAGGTCATTTGGGGCAGGTGGGAGGAAGTGAGTAGGGATTGCTTCAACAAGATTTTTCTATGGAGAGTGTTAATTTTAGCAGTGTCAATTTTAGCAGTCATTGCATTTTGAATGTTGGTGTTTGTCTTTGATGGTGGTGGTAAGGGGGTTGGAGGGGCTTTCAAGCTCCCCGAGGATGGAAAGAATCTCCTGGGTGCTGGATTTAGCATTTGAAATGTGTGTATTGTACACAGTTGACTTAGCGAGAAGGATGGCTTGCTTATATTGGTTGACTGCAGTGGTGAACGCACATTTATTCAATAGTGAGGGTGAATTTTTCCATTTGGCTTCAGCAAGCCATTTTGTTCCATGGAGCTCATGGAGATCAGGGGTAAAGCAGGCATTTCTGTGCGCAGATGGTTTGCCTTTGCGTGACATTAGTGGGGCCACTGCATCAATGGCTTCGGTCGGGTAGTGCAGTACAGGCGAGCGAGTGCATTGGGTTCTGAGGGCAGTGGTGATTGTGGAAGGAGGGTGCTGAGACGTGGGGCAATGTTTTCCTTGGGGAAGTTTTTGGAGCTGCACATCAGAGTGGGGGGAAATGAGCATGTGGCTGGTGAGGTGTGTCTAGAAGGAGAGATGGTGAAGAGCAGTATGTGGTGGTTAGAGCTGATTGAGATTTGGGAGTTGAGGTCAGCAATCCAGTCTAGCATGCACCCTTTACAATGGGTGGGGGTGTTGACACAGTTTATGAAGCCTAGCGTACTGAGCGAGTTAGCTACTGAGAGGGTTATTGCGTCCGCTGGGTCATTGTGTCCCAGGTTAAGGTCCCCTAGGATGATGGTTTTGGAGGTGGGCTTGATGTGTGCACCTAGGATGTGAAGAAGGTCTTCTTCGAAGGTGGGAGCTTGGCCAGCACAGTGATATATAATGTGAAGCGTGATGAAAACAGAGTCTGATATGATCGGTTTGACTGATAGATTATTGCAGTTGTTGAGGGTGGAATTGATTTCTGTGATGGGTAAGGAATCCTTTGCTATTAGCACCAACCCTCGGGCTCCACCCCTTGCGGTAGGTCTGTCACACTTGAAGATGGTGAAACCCAAGGGGATGGCTAGGGAGAGGGCAGGGCCTGATGCGGCATGTAGCCATGATTCTGTGGCAAGTAACATGTCAAGGTTGTGTGACTGAATGAGGTCATTGATGTCTAGGGCATCGGCCTGGATTGATCTTGCATTGATCTATGAACATTATAATGGAGGCATGGGAGCAGTGTTTTCTTTGCTGGATGAAGTCTTGGTTTGGGAGCTCGTGAGGCAGATGGCCAGTGGGACTGCGGTTAGTGAGGTTGTTTTTGAAGGTGGGGTTAGTAGAGGCTGTGAGGCCTTTGTTATAAGTTGTTCTCTTATGCATATGCCTAATGGCGAGGGCAGTGTTTTTGCAATGGCAAGCATTTCTCATTTCAGTAGGGAGGGGGTGGGTGTTGTTGTTAGAGCGGGAGCGCGGGATTCTGACTTTCTGGTGGTGCTGTGTTGACGGGTGAGGGTGGGCTTGTTATATTTATTGTTATTGTTATTGTTATTTTGCATATAAATAGCACCTTATATACCATTGCTATGGTCTGAAGGCGCTGGTAGGTTGAACGCCCTTGGAAACCGAAGTTCAGATCAGTAGAGAGAGTCAAAAGGTGCGTGTGAGCACCGGGTATGTGTGCAGCTGGTGGGTATTCGTGTAATAGCTGCTTCTTAGCGGTAGGTGTGGTGGTTGAGAGATCAGGAGTATGTGTTAGTTCTGGCTGGATTTATCCAGACCGGATGTGGCTGCGTTAGGCCTGAGGAGAACGCCTGGATGGCGGGTGTGTAACCAGCAGTGTTTACTTAAAATGATGTGGAGTGTGCGGCGGATGTTAGTACGAGAACAGTTATACCGAATGGTGTCATAGTATCTCTGTGTTCTAGTTGAGTGGTGATGTAAAGGAGAGAGTAAGCATGGTGGTATGAAATGATGGGTTATATGCTCTTTCAAATGTTCTCTGCATTCCAAACCATACTATATACGTCACGCAATTCTATCGCTCCAGTCCGTTCCATGGACTCCAATCCTCTCCGTGCAGCCCAGTCTGCTCCACAGACTCCGGTCTGCTCCACGCACTCATGCATTCTAGCCCACCCTGCGCGCTCCAGTCCCTCCCGCGCGCTCCAGTCTGCCCTGTGTACTCCAGTCTGCCCCAGCGTCTGCTCCAGGCATGCACTCTTGTCTGCTCCAGGCATGCACTCCTGTCTGCCCCACGCAAGCACTCCTGTCTGCCCCACGCAAGCACTCCTGTCTGCCCCACGCAAGCACTCCTGTCTGCCCTACACAAACACTCCTGTCTGCCCACGCAAGCACTCCTGTCTGCCCCATGCAAGCACTCCTGTCTGCCCTATGGTCTACGCATTCAGTAGCTCTACGTACTCATCCATTCTATGCACTCGTCAGTACTGGATGCAGTCTGTGCTCGTTCGTTCTCCCCACTCGTCCACTCTACACAGCACGTCCATTCACTCTAGGCACTCGTTCGCTCCAGGCACTCGTTCGTTCCAGGCACTCGTTCGTTCCAGGTATTCTTCCGCTTTATGCCTTCACACGTGCTATGCATTCACCTGTTTTATGCACTCACCCCCTCTACGCACCCACTCCCTCTACGCACTCACCCCCTCTACGCACCCCTTTTTTCTTAAGCACTCATTTGCTCATATGCACTCATCTTTACTCGTCTCTTTACACCTGGAAGTGATACTAGTTCTCTGCCCAAGACAAGCATGCCTTTCCTTGTCTGCTCATGGAAGTGATGGGCTGCCTGGTGAGCTGTGTGGTTGCAGGCAGGCTGTGGTGTCTCTCTGGGATGTTTGGGCGTAGCATTGGAGCAGTGCTGATGGAGTATTTGAGCATGTCATTGGCTTGGCCACAGAAGCCCTGTGTGTGTTGTTTAGGGGTCGTGCTGTTTATCAAGTGTGAGTTTGCTGCAGGTATCGGTTTCATCATCAGGAGGAGAGCAGGTGGTCCTGATGATCGCTGTAAGATTGTAGATGGTTTAGGAGAAGTCGGGAAGCTAGTATGCATCAGTGTGTTGATGAGTTGAGGGTTGACGACTGCATGTGTGCATGCCCAGCAGAGTTATGGTAGGTGGGCATGTTGGTCAGTGGCAAGGGGGTTCAAAGGATTGGTGTTCAGAGTGGAGCGAGGGTGCGAGGGTGTGTAGGAAGAATGGGCTGAGTGCACGGGTTGGGTTGGTTATAGCGCACAAAAGGCACTGTAGTTGCCTAGAGGGACTGGGACATCTGGGCATGTGCTGGTAGACAATACGTGGCCAGCTTACCTTTGACTGGGGGCATGCAGGAGGTCATGTTATTCCTTGGCAGATGGGAGACTGGCATCGGATCGTTATATAGGGCACAGGATGCGATGACTGGCCGAGTATGATCGGACATGGCAGTCCAGCCCACGGTATCCATTGCTAGACAGGGCCAGGCAGGGGTCTTCAATGCTGGCATTAGTGGTGGACATTTGCAGGGGTCCGGCGTCACCTGCTGGCTCCCAGTCCCTGGGGGAACAACATCCGATGGCTACCAATCAGAGGGTGGCGGAGGCGGGCACAAGAAGGTAGGCACTTTGGGCACTGGTGAAGACCAAAATGTGGCAGCCATTTTGGAATAGCTGATCATGCTATCTGCTGTGTTGTTTTCAGAGTTAAGCATTTCAATTTCAGGCATATATTTGCATTTAGGCGTTTTAGATGCATTTAGCCCAACAAGGCTTGCCTCCATGAAAAATGTTATGTTGACGCACACTCGGTTCTTGTAGGTGTGTGATGTCCTGATTGCAGCCATGGAAAGGCTGCTGTACCTTTGTGTAGGGGGCACAGGGCCAGGGTTAAGTCTGACGTTCCCTTGATTTACACCTGGAGAAGACTATTTAATTATTCTTTTTTGAAACAAATAGTCCTCTCTCGGTGCAAGTTAAGGGTAAGTTAAACTACTGCTCATATTTTCTTTTGAGTCACACCCTTTGAGTTTAAGGGGAGCACAGAAAGAGTCTAGAGGAGAAAAAGAGGCAAGGTGGGAAGACTAGTGGGGGAACAATGAGGCCCTGATTCATGGAATTTATTGTGCCGCAAATATGGACTTTGTGCACCAAACAGAACGCAAAATCCCTTCTGTCAATTGATGGAACTGACTGCACAGGACTTTCCATGGACTTGCGTGGACTACACGCAGGCCCGGCAGGTCTCTGAGAGCAGACCATCGCCTTGCACGAGGATCCTCGCAGAGTGTGACCCAGCCTACGCAGAGGCCAAAATAGGAGGGCGGAACATGCAGAATGAGGAAGAACACAGCAAAATGTGGGTGTGTTGAGGGACAGTCCACAGCTAAGCAAGCGTACGCCCATGCCTACGCACACCCAAATGAATTCATGGATCTCAACGCACAACCTCGCGTTTGAATGAAGTACACGCCGCAAACCCTGTGATCCATCCGCTACATGATAGCAAGCGTAAACTTCAATGCGCATAGGAACCAATGTGTATAAAGCACGCAATGCACACCAAACTAACATCTACAGCCACGATGAACCCAACAATAGTAGGAGCTATCCTGCACGGACACCACAGGAGGAGCAGGATGCCCAGGGCCTGGATCTTCACAACACATACCATGCTGTTTTGAATGCCAGATGACCAGGTATATGCTAGGTACAGGTTCCGCCCCCATGTAATCCGAGACCTTGTAAGGGAGTGGAAAGGTGGCTTAACGTCACCCACCATAAGCTCCCAGGCCCTTACCCCAATAGAAAATGTGCTGACTGTACTCCATTTCATAGCAACTGGGTCCTTCCAGCGAACCACTGCAATAGTTGGTGGGATAGCGCAGGCCATCCAATCCTGCTGTCTACACCAAGTATTGTCATGCATAACAGCACGTGCATGTGTGCGCAGGCACATATGTATGCCCCGAACACTGGCAGAAAGGAAGACAGTGATCCAGGAATTATATAACGTAGCACATTTTCCTCGTGTAGTAGGTGCAATTGACTGCACACATGTTGCGCTACAGCCTCCTCCGACCTATTGACTGCGCACATCTACCAGAATTGAAAGCACTGACACTCTATCAATGTGTGGTAGTGTGTGATGCCAAGGAATCATCATGGAAGTGTATGCCAATTTTCCGGGCAGCACACACGATAGCAACATCTTCTGCCAGCCACCACTGCACCGGTCCCTGGCTTCTGAATAACATGGAAATGTGTGGCTCATCGGTGAGTATTGATGGTCATGCACATGCATGCACGTGACACACTGAACAACAGACCCTGACATTAATGACAATGACAACAATGTACACATTTACAGGGGACTGTGCCAACCTGCTGTCAACATTCACGATGACACCAATCAGGAATCCCACAGCACGAGCTTAGGTGAGATACATTACAGCACATGTAACCACTAGGGGAATAGTGGAGCGCACATTCAGCGTGCCGAAGTCATGGTTCCACACCATTGACCACTGTGGTGGGGTGCTGCTATATGCATCACAAGTAGTATGTAAAATCATAGTGGCTGCATTTGTACTGCACAATGTTGCCACACAATGTGGCGTACCAGTGGAAAGGCAGGTGGGACACAGCCCGCACCCACAGGTACCACATTTGCACTTGGTTGGTCATATGGCACATGGAGAGGCAGCACACACCCAGCTAGTGGGGGCCCATCCTCTCTGTACCCGTAACAACACCCTGAGAATGTGTCTCTGGGAGAGCCACATTTTGTGCATCCATTAGACATAAAACAACATGCACAAACAGAGCCCCAGATAACACTTGTAAGTGGGACCATTCCAGTCTCACTTTGCAACGTTGGGAGTAAAATTATTTTGAAGGCATAAGAAATGTAACTACAGGTAACAAATGTGAGAATCACATAAACAAGTAAAATTATGTTGGAACAGAAAAAAAGCATCAACTTGACAACATTCAATTCTTAGCATCTAGTCATTAATGGCCATCAACAACTACCAGAACCACTTTGCATGTTCCACAACAATAAACAGGTTGCATGGCCAACCCATTCCCTGACACCAACTATGCTCACAATACACAGTCACATCAAGTAGTCATGCAGATTCCGAAAAATGCAAGTGCACTGCAAGAAATATGCATGTCTCACCTCACACCTTATCCCTTGTAAGCCTGCACCAGCCGCACCCTGTAATCTGTGGATGTAGCCCTGTGTAGGCCTGGAAACCACCAAAACCTGATGCTGTGTCCTGTACACACATACAGCAGCAACGTCCCCTTCAATCGCTGCAACCATCTTCCCCTGCAGAATACCTCTGTTGAGAAATACAACACAATGAGAGGGCAGACAACATACCCATGCACCCAATTACACAGCAACATATGCCCCCTGAGTGGCATGCAACAAATACAAAGAAGAACTCACCAGCCACCCATCACCATGTGTTGCTGAATCCACACAGCCAGATCCGCCCACCTCATTCCAATGCAATATGAACCCCCCACACAGTGACAGCTTACCCACCCACAACACCTACACTGCCTACCACCCCCCCTGAGTGCCATGCAGTGAAGGACTATGTAACACTTACCTATCATCATGGTGATGGGACATTATGAACACTGTGATGCGGAGATTGTCAGGATGACACTGAGAGGACACCCAAAAAGAGACTACTGAGAAGTTTGAAACACAGGATCACCATGGAAGTACTCCCAATGCCACAATATGGCATCCCCTGAATAACGTGGCAGTGGAACAGTGCAGTCAACACTGGCAGGGGAGCCGGTGATATAAAGTCCAAGACAATGTGATGGAAAAATATCACCAATTGCACAGAAGACAGGATCTGGCCAAAGGCAGCTCTTCACAGAGGCAACTGGCATGAAAGAGACACACAGACATGAGAAAAGAATGAGAAACAGAGGCCAAGGACACTGCCACACAAAAGGGAGTAGGCAACAGGAAAGAGGAAGGGGCAGACTTCACCGGGACTGATTGAATTGGGTTCAATGTGCTTTGAACTGAAGGGAGCATTGGTATGCACTCAGCAGCTGTCAACAGGCCCCAACAAGTCTGCAGGTACATTGTGCATGGTACATGTACACCATGGCAAACAACAACCCCTGGCCAATGGTGTGTGCCTGGTGTCTGTGGTGAACATGGATCCCACAAATGGCCAGGAATGCTGCTCTGTGTGTGGAATTGTCTTGGGACAGTACCCACAGAAGGAGAAGAAGGACCAAGATTGGACTGCCTGCTTGGGTAGACATGACTATTAAAAAATCATTCAATGGGATGCCATGTGGCAGGCAAGACACATGAAAAGTGCAAGGAAACATTCCTCATCACTACCATTACCATGTGTCAAAGCACACAAACAGCTGGGCCTGCTACCCTCATTACACCTCACCAACAAAGGCCCTACAGTGACAGCCACCCTTACAGCTATGAGCCCGCAACCAGTGCCACCCTGATTGTCTTGAGAAAACAACATGCATAGACACACCAGCCTACCATCAGCATGTGCCACATGCACCCATGAAGCTGGACCAGCTCACCGAAATACAAGTAAAAGAAAAACAACCTCCAACAGTGCCAGACTCCCTGCTACCCACCACAACACAAGTGCTGCCCTCAGTGCCCTTCACCTACCTGCACAGGGTGCCCACCTGGCGTGCATCCACTGCATCCCATCTGAAAAAACATTTTGAAATTGTAAAGACATACATTGCATCAACGTAAAGATACTGGACATCCATGACAACTCCTAGATGTAACAAGAAAATAGACATGGACCATCCAGTGTCGAAGGATGACAGAGTGCAAGAGGGAGACAAGACACAGAATGATGATTACCTAGCCGTGGAGTGGAGAGAGAGAGAGCTACTGGTGAAAAGTGTTCCAAGGAGGAGACTGGCTGGAGGGGAGATGAGGATGGATATGTCAGACATCACAGTGGGTGAGAGCAGAGAGAAGATGTCCAAGGGAGGTAGGCAGAGATAGAAACACTTTTGCAAGAAGTAGTTTAGTCAGAGAGCCTGGAAGAACATAGATGGAAAAGTACAACACGCAGTGGGCCATGAAGGTCGAAAGTGGGTGACGGAGAAAGGCAGAGTGGTAAATAATTGGCACCTGTGAAAGGTCAATCAGTTGCTCTACATCAGACAAACTACAGGCAAAACCCACTATGGCATGAAAAGCAGGAAAACCCATGAACTCTACATCCCAGCAAAGAAGTGCCTACAACCACAAACCCATAACCTACACCAACCAACACTCCCCCCTGTTGAGCTCCGCTGTAAATGGACCCCAGGACAACATGCAGCTGTTCACTCACCCTCCAACAGATCACACACCCTGTGTGAGACCTTCCCAGTAAGTGTGGATGGATCCCAGGGTGCACTCGCAAGTCACACAGGGACAACAGATGAAGACACAGTGCTGGATGAGATGAACAAGTAATGCAAACAAAAAACCATGCAACACATCCTGGTGTAGATAACCGACAGAAACAAACAAGGTACAATAAGTGACCTGATTAGGTAACACAGAAACAGTCTGTTCGGGGTACACATGCACATAGATGTACAACCCTACAAGCAGCAAGTGTGACAAACCTGTCCTGTGGAGATCTTCTTGTACACAAATGCCCAGAACTTTGTCACCAGAGTCTACATCATGAAACGGTGCGGCTGAGGATGAGTAGACCTGACAATGGACATTTGTGGTACATGTGAAACAGGGGTAGGGCAAGGCAGGTCTTTTAAGTGGATAAGGGAGTGGAGTGGAAAGTGGCACAAGTCAAAGAGTGGTGTGGACAGGGAGTACACTGGCAGGGCCCGGTAGGTAACATGCGGCCAGGGCAGAGTAGCTGGGTGGCAATAAGGAGACATCATCACGGTCAGTGAGATAAGTGTTGGAGAACCAAAATACACAGAGTTCAGATGCACAGAGAATGCATGTCGTCAATCAGTATGAACATCCAGGATGAATGAAATATTGCCAATGGCTAAAGTGTGACAAGTGCTGCCCAATCACTTCCATTAATTGCATCAATTGTGAAAGTGCATCCACCAAAATAATGCACCTGCATAGAAGTAAAACTGCACATACACACATGCATGGGAACAGACACACATCTGCACAGATATTTACTGTGACTCAAGGATTACACCCACAGCTAGCACAATTGTGTCATGCATGCAATGACCATGATGACCAATAATACAACACAAGAGACAGTGTACATGCTTACCTGCTGAAAGAGCTGGCATCATGTGATTCCCTCATCACCTCCACCGGAAACTGTACCCCCAAATATGTGAAAGGAGGGCCAGTGCCTGGCAGAGGGCATGGGGACTAGCGATGTGAAAGGGTGCACGGTGGACCTCCCATGGAGTGCCATCACCGTATGTATCAGGATCACTGTAACAACATGGGACATTGCATTTCACCAGCCATAGTTGACAATCATGCAACAGCACATATGTGTCACATTTCTCTTAACCCATTCTTACCTTCACATGACATCCTGTCGACCTCAAGGCAGCCATGGCAGTTGACACCACTGTGCATGGCTGCAAGCCCACAACTGCACTCATCATGCCTTTGAGAGGGCAACAGCACATCTCAAGGGAACAAAGAAACAAAAGAAAAAGAGTCCACCTCGGAAAGGGCGAACAAAAAAAAAACACATGCCACTATCCTAGCCAGGGGTATTGAAAAACAAGAAAAAAGTCTCCATTCCAAATCAACGGGTAATACAAAAAATACAACCGCACCAGTCATGTCCAAAAGAAAAAAAGCCCATCCTAGACTGGGGGTAAGGTGAGTCCACCCTGAAGGGGTGAGGTGCAGGGTGCATGCCAATAACCACATGAGTGGAAAAACAGGAAAAAGAAACCTCTATGGGCTCATGAACCTCACGGCAACGGTGTACCAGGAGGATGGTCTGTGATGGGACCCCCACCCTGTGGTTGACATGCAGGTTGTTGTGGTGTACGACCTATACCACATAGTGCCCAGGCCTGGTCTTCACTTGTAGCACAGTTGGATGCACCAGCACAGTAAGTGCTGTGAGATCTCCATGCAATTCCTCACGGATGGCTACAGAGTCTAAATGTGCACTCACCCATGATGCATTGATTTGCTCGGACATTGTCTTTCTGAAGGCATCCATCTCCTTTTGGAGCACTATCTTTGTGGCTGAGAGTTCTTCATGGATTGCAGTCCTCATGGCCTGCATATCATGCCTCAGGGCCTCTCTGTGTGCCTGAGCATCTGCATGCAGGGTCTCCTGCAGGCACCTCCGATCAGCCCATTGGCCCCTGACGTTGGACTCTGTGCACAGTCTGTGGGAGCAGCATGAGGACTGCATGACCTGCAGCTGTTGCTCTACCCAGGCCAATGGTGGGGTCATGGTCTTGGCTATTTTATCTATTCCCTCTGAAATGTTGTCCAACACATTGCCATGTTGGATGGCGGCACATAACATCTGCTGCTCACACACTGTCTTCCCAGTCTACACACATCCACGACATGTCCAGGGCCCACAGCGGCCTGATGCAAGGGACCATGCCAATTGCTGTGGTGCCCCTGTCGTTGGCTGCAGGTCTTCAACTCTCCCTTGGACATCAGCCCCAAGATTTTGGCATACAACATCTGCTGCTCCCACACTGTCTCCCCAGCCTGCACACGTCCACAATGTGTGCAGGGCTAACAACGGCCTGATAGAAGGGACCGTGCCTGTTGATGTGGCGCCCCTGTCATTGGCTGAAGGTCTGCAACCCACCCTTGGACATCAGCCCCAGAACCTGACACCAATTCATGGGAGGGTGGCCTTGCAACTGTAACCACCGCAGGTGGGGGGCCCACCACTGACTGGTCTTGTGAAGCCAACTGCACTGCCGCAGACTCATGGGCCCCATTTGATCTGCTCATTGGGGCACTCACCTTCGCCCTCTTTGAGGCATACACATGTGGTTCAGCATCAAACTCAGAGGAGTCCGAAGAGTCCGCAGCATGACTGAGGATGGTCTGGAGCACCAGTGGGTTCTCATGGCGTAGAACACCATGTCCTCCACTGGTGGTCTGATGCACCAGTAACTCTTCTTGCTCTTCCTCCTCCTCTGCATCTGGTGCATCCTCACCTGCACATGGAGAGAGAAAGACATTTTCAGTCATGTGACTCGAGACACAAATTCACATGTGCATCAAAGTGCACTCAAACACTAAATGACAGAACACGGAAGCATCAGCCATTGTGCATTCCCACACGATGAGCTATGAGCTACGAGCTACGGATGTATGACATTTGCCAACTAGCGTCCCCCCCTCCCGGTCCTGTCCATGCCGTCAGTGGATACATTGATGTACAAAGGTGGCACCAACATACAATGATGGGCCATGCAACTGTCACGTCAGCACACATACCATGGGGATGTACTGCACATGTGTCATTTTAATGCAGGACTTCACATGGCATCAGTCAGCCACCCATATCCACAGACACCTTCACAGTCAACACATGACACACAAATCAGGAATGGAACAGAGAACTGGAGACATTGAGGTCCTGGGGGATGGTGAGGAAAGGGAAAATGCCTTTGAGGAGGTACAGCTGAAAATGGGCCTTTTAGGCAAGGGTCTGTGATGTGAAGAGAGAGGGATGGAGGATTCAAAGATGACAACAAGGTCAATTGACCCACAAGAGGGTGAGGCAAGTGGGCTCATGGAGTGCAGACAGAGTGTGGGAGGGAAGGAGGGAGCAGCGGTCGCAATGAGAAGGCTCTCTGTATCACTGGCATTGAGGCCAGGATTGGTAGCCGTACATCAAGCCTGTATAGCAGACAGGCAATCATGAATGAGAGAGGATGAGGGGGAGGCAGAGGAGTGAGGCTTGGTTGAGAGCTGCATGCCATCTGCATTTCAGTGTCATGGCCCGGCCCTATTTCTCCAGTTCCAACCATGCTGGTGGTGAGGCAGTGTATGTGCAAATGTGGAGTGTATACAACATATCCTGAGACACAGTATTTGGTCATATTGATGAATGCCATGCAAGGGCCATGAGTGGCATGTATGTGCAACAATCAATCCCTACAACAATGTCTCTGGTATAGGTGTTCGTGTTTGCAATGCAGTCCCTGCATATGAACATCAACCAACAATGGTGGGTCAAAAGTTCATGGCCCTGTATGCTCAGACTGTGAACCAGCACAGCCTGAAATACCTATCACATTACACAAGTTGCAACAGAGCCATCATGCTAAATCTGAGTGGGCGATGTAGCTGGCATGACACGAGTATGGGGAAGTGTGCATGCATCCAGTACACAGACAGGCCAATTGCAACTGCACAGCTCAATGCTGGAAGTAACAAGGCATGTGCCTGTCAAGTATCAATTTACAGACACATACTGGCCTTTGACGTCAGACAGGTGCTTCCACTTTGAAGTTGGTTGTTATGTTTGAACAACTATCATGCACATGCATAGAATGGAATGCAGCCAGGCACACTCATTGCCATTCATACTGCCCATGAGCTTCCACGTGTGCCATCTATCGCCATGTGGTTGTCATATTGCAAGGATGGCAAGCTCTGCAATGCAACCCACCATCAGCTATTGTTCACCAGGTAGTGAATGACATAACCCCTTACTACATTCATTTTATAGCACCAACATCATGCCTGCAACTCGAGGCTATGGTATGTGGGCACTTATGTACCTTCACTGTGGGCACACCACCAGGTGTGGTGACAGACAGCTCAGATATGCATCATGACAAGGCATCCCATAGGGGCAGTTGATAAATGGAACATGCAACTCAGCATGAGATGATGTGATTTTTCAACATCTATAACATTTACCAGTGCAGAGTGACACACCACAATAATGTAGCAGACACCAGTACATATGTGTGCCTCATTTCCTGCCCATGCATCCGTTGTGTGGGTGTATGGGTGCTCCAAGCATACAGGCACATGTCACAATGGTGATCGGTCACGTAGTCAATGAGGATCTGGAGCTCCGCATCAGCAAAGTGCTTCTTCCTCTGCGGGCCAGTGTCCTGTGCCGTGTCTTGGGGTGGAGCCTCTTCTTGCTGTGCAGGGTGTCCCTTCTTGTCCCGAGGAGCACGAGGTGTTGTTGCTGCCTCTGTCTGGCTGGGAACATGTTGGCATCCAGGTGCCGGACCACTTGTGTACTGGGTCCTGCCATGTCCTCCTGGGGCAGATGTCTCCACACCATGTCCCCAACCCCCTGGGGCTGGGGCAGATGACTCCACATCATGTCCCAGTCCCCCTGGGGCTGGGGCAGATTGTAAGTGATTTCAATCCGGCACACACCCAAGTCAACGCCTAGCGTGTAATGCACAACTGAAATCCTTATTTATTTTTTTCTAAAAGTTCTTTATTCTGAACGATATACCACTCATATCACGCCCCTCTCCTGGAACCCCTCCGGTCACACTGAACCAGGAATCAGGCTGGTTTGCAAAGTTAAAATATTTATTTATGTATTTACAATTTAATCACACTAGGTTTTTATGGGTACACAATAATCACCAATGGGGTGATGTAACAGTGAATAATCTCTTTAATACACAAGGAGTAATAATGAGAAAAACAATTCAGCACAGAAATAATACTTTGGTGTGTGCAGATCAGATAGCACTGTGGTTAAAGGTTAAAGGAGAGAGCAGGTATTCAGGAATGGCAGAATTCAAACAAAATAACAATCCCACTTTCCCCCAGCAAACACAAGAGAAAAGAGGATTGACTGTCAGGCTGTCTGAGTGGCTTTTAAAGTTATCTTGAGAATGGACTGGGCAAAAACACTAAATATGGTTTAAATTGCTGAAATTGCTATCAATTCTTATGGGAGCCGCTCTGGATGGGTGCACACAAACACAAGCAATGATTCAATACCAAGAAACAATTTGAAATCCTAAAATTCAAGTCCGGAGCAATCAAAAGCTGTTTTACACTTGTCAGAATTTCCCAAAAACGAAATTCGTGGCAAACTTTTCACTGTGCGATAATCGCGATTACGGGTAAACTATATGGATTTGGGATGCGGTTTTAGATGCGATTTGAAGCTGTGCATGTTAGCTACAAGCAGAAGTTGAAATATTGTTTCTAGCACAAAGACAGAGGAAGCTATGGACGTTTTAGTGGAGGTCGTTTTTTCAAGATAGGTGCAAGAATGGAAAACGGGAATGCGCTTTTAAAATGACCAATCGGATTTCTAACACTAGAGGATGACCATGAACAAAACGAATCCCCACAAGAACACAGCCACTTGATCAGGATGGCGCCTGCCCGTGACTCGTCTTCTTCAGTCAGAAAAGATCAGCACAAAGATAGTTTTAGCAATAATAGTACAGGAGGAAGATAGGAGGGATTGGATAGAGAGTTGAGACAATTCAAAAATACTCCTAACAATGCAGGTTCTGAAGACAAGATAGGATGGGTTTAAAATAGGGATTAACTAAGCAAGGTACATAGGCTAGTGACACAGTTCTATCTATAGATACTCACTGAATATGTTTTTAAACGGAACCGCCAGGATTCTGGTCCGTCAAGATTCTGGTCAGGGAAGGGAATCTGGTTCTGGGACAGACAGCTGGGAACATCGGATTGGATCTGCAATCAGCAAGGCGCTCTGGTCACAGCATGGCACATGACTGGATTGGATCTGCCCTTCTCTGGTCACCGCACGGCACAGGACTGGATTCGATCTGCCCTTTTTGATTCTGATGATAATTATTTCAGCAGGTGAGCAGTACAACACAGCCCAGCTGTATTTTGATGCTTCCCCTTGGGTCTGTGGGGATCAGGTTCTGGAGTTTGAGGCCTAGCTGAAAGTGGTTCAGCTATGCAATGGGTTCTGCTTTGCTAAGTTTCTGGAGTATGGAGCAAGGAAGATGGAAAGTTCTGCAGCATGGTGCTCCGCCAGCATTCGGATAGTGGGTGAATCTGTCTGTCTTTTTCTGCCCTCTGCTGTCTCTATTTATGCAATGATAAAGAGTGTGCATGTGCTGGTTTAGCCTAAGCTCGCCCCTTTGATAGGGATTGGTCAGAATCTCCTCTCTGCCTTGATAGAAGGAGAAACACAGTGTGTCACCTTTATGGTGTGGGTTTATGAGGCTTAGAGTCCACCCCCAGCCTCTTGAACACAAAATCTACTTTTGACACAATACATATTTACACATGTGCAACCTCTATAACAACCACATATACAGATTAGATATTTTGTACAGCAGCTACTCCTCCAAACCCTGTCGCTGTGGGATCTTGTGTCTGCTTTTCACAGAATTTTGCCCTTTTCATCCGGAACACAAGTCCAATTTATCAGCAAATTTCGTGCACGTATAACATGGTCATAAGTGTGTAAAGTTTCATACTTTTAGCAGAAATACATTTGGTGTAAAATCACATTTTCTGCTGTTTCCTTCCAAATTATGTCACACGATGTTGCTGCCTCTTGAAAAGTGCAGCGAAAATGTAAATTTACAATTCTGTTACTTTTGTGTTTTTGACAATTTTAAGTGGCAAGTTATATGTATTTAAACAAAATGCTGTTTGTGAATGTTCAGCCACAAATAGCTGTTTGGGTCCGCCTCTTTTTCTCTCCCTTCAGTTCAGAAGCAGTCTCCTCCCTGTTCTCTTGGCAGAGGCCATTTTATGACTGTCCTCACACCAAGCATTTCCTGCTTTGCAGCTGTTCATTGTTTCCTTCCCCACTGCAGACCAGGTTCTTCCCACACCCTATAATTATCACTTAGGTGTCATTTCCTGGTGGAGGGAGCTGGTGGGAGAGGCCTTGCCTCTGTGAGGAAAGCTGTTATTCCAGTTTGGTAGCTTTAGCCAGCTTATTTTAACTGTTAATTCTGTTGAATTTTCCCTTAGCATATAACAAACTTGTGGGATCACATCACAGCTAAATGCTTATTCAAGATTTTAAACCATGGAATCAAAACAATTACAAGATGGGTTAAACTCAATAACAGGCCTCTTAGACTGCAAACATTTGATTTTAGTTTAGACATGTTTAAAGTTTAATCCTGGGGCCTCTGACAGCTGTCATGCAGGCGGCCCAGGGTACTGCGCCCAGATTTTGACAGATTCAAAGACAGGCCACTTTTGTTGTGGAAATCCCTTGATGTTTTCAGCTTTTCAGGACATTGTAAGTTCACAATGGTTTCTTGTACTAAGTGAATTGTAGTATCCAGCAAGAATTTTGGATGTTTGAGGGTGTTTTGTACCGACATTCTGCAGTTTCAGCAACAAAGAAAAAGGGATTTAAAGCAAGATTTTGGGGTTTCCTTTAGCAAAGCACTGCTTTTCCCTCTGTACTCCATCTTCACATGTTGTGGAGCCCAGTGACATGTTTCAGGAGTGAGATCTCTGTTCCACCACTGACAACATGAATGGCAGATTGGGCAGCCATCTTTTTGTGCTTTGCAAAGCGCGATTTTCAGAGGTTTTGGCTCGCACAAGGGTTTGCAGCCATTTTACTATTTTTGGCACCATCAGAACACAGTGATGCCGCATGGCAGAGCAAAAGTGATTTAAGACATCTCACAAGATGTGCCCTCACCATGTCCCCCACCCTGAAGCTGTCTACTCCCTTTCCCTCATCAGGCCGTTCCACTCATATCACAGGTGTATGGGATTAATGGAAGGCACACCAAGTTATTATCCTGGGCAATATGAGTAAGAGAACAATATACGTGATGTGCAACATAGATGTGTGGGTCCAGCATGGTACGTGATATGCAGAGGCACCCAAGGACTCAAAAATGGTGTACTCGATACCCGAAAAGCTTCCAAAAAGTGAAGAAGAGGCACACAATACACAAAGGCACCCAGAGACTCATAAATTGCATAGCCGATACCCGGAGAGCTTCCACAAAGTCTAAAAAGCGGTACGCGATGCACAGAGGCACCCAGAGATTCAGAAATTGCATACGCGACACGCCGTAGGCCTCTAAAAGTACACAAAAACATACGGTATACGCAGAGGCAAACCCCCAAAACAAAAATGCGGATACGCGTTACCGAAGGAAACGGATTGTGTAGCACCCAAATACATCTGTGAAACTCATCCATATCGTAACCTTCATGCGCACAGCCAGGGATGCACATTGTGTGCCTTATATCACTGCATTGTTGCCGTGAGCCGCATAGGCTTGCCACGTAGGTGCACTGCGTCACCATGCGCAGGACATAACGTATGCATTAGGGGCCTTTACTCTGGAGTTGGCTGCTGCGTATGCAAGACGCAAACCACTGTTCCTCCTGCCTGCGTACTGTCTTGGTGTGCCAGCTGTCCCACTTTTGCCTGGACTCCTGCATTGGGCTTGCAACCACTTCTTCTGTACTTGCCGGGACTTCCACCTCTGCCAACACCACCAAAGCTTCACAGCACCTACCCAGGACCCCGCAAGCCCATACCTGCCTCTGGGGTGCCATGTCTCCCCCATCTATGTCTTCTGAGGGGTGTAGCACCCCCACGTCGAGGCAGAGGGCTGCCAACTTCACCTCCACCGAAGTTGGCATCATAGTAGATCGGGTCCTGTGCACCTATGATGCCCTCTTCAACCCAGCTATGCAGATTAGCAATGACGCAAATCTGAGAATCTGGGATGAGATCATGTCTGCTGTCAGTGCGGAGGGGTGGCAGTCCGCCCCAGGAACACGGTCTGGAAATATTGGCACAACCTCAAAACCCATTGCCAATCCAAGGTGGTGGCAGCCCTCGACTTACTGCATATGGCTTTCTATTTACACTGAATCGACCACCTAGAGATCTAGTTTAGTCTTCAAACTTTCCCTCTCTCTTTCCTTTTTTACTCCTGTTATAACCGTGATATTCATTTTGGATCTTCACTACACGGACAGTACAACAGACATATTGTAGTTAGCATTTACTTACCATGTGGAATTGTTCACGTGTTGTAACAATATTTACAATTATGATTTGTACTCAAGTTGCCAATGAAGTGCTGTAAGGACATATAGGGTAATTAACATTACTGGATAGCATTGAGACCTCATCCACCGTGTTAACATAACACAGTGGAGTTATTTTTAAGTTGGTACATGACTTGTTATCACGGGCTGTATCCATAAAGTGTAAGAACCGATATCAGCACTAATATAACAAAGAGTATTACAAGATGGCGAGTGAATTCATAATGCACCACTAACGAGAATGCAGCTACATCGCAATATTTTAGAAAATGTATAATATGAACTCTCTGATATCCATCTACAGAACGAACGCCTTCTCAATATACTGACAGTTTTGAATAGCTGCAAGCGAGACTAGTATTTTTCTGCTTTCAAACACCATTAACATTATTTACCACTCCAAGTGTGAAGATGTGGATGAGCCTACAACATGCTCCGTCTCGCCAATCAGTGATCTCGCTCAAATAAGGGACGGACGCATGGAGACTCGATCAAACACGTCTTTATTGAGTAACCACTTCTCAGGAACTGCCTGAGCTTAAACACATCTCGCCCCTCCCCTTCCCGGTGCCCCGTGTTCCTCTCCACGTGACACAGGAGTTGGTGACGACATCACACCCCCCGATACTAAACATAAAGTTTGGGATCATGGCATCTCCTCAATGAGACGATGTGGTTTTCTTCGAGTCCTTTGCAGCCTCCCGCTATTTCTCTCACTCAATTCCTGTGATAGCCAACGTGGCTCATCTGTGCCAGAATCCTCCATGTCTCCTTCGTAGGGTGCATCTCGTTCCCATGTATCTCTTGGTGTGCAAGGTTCAATTAGGGGCATGATCCCTGGCATTCTTCTGAAGTGAGAGCTGTTTCTTGTCATGACACGGGTACTGCCTTCAGCTGTGATGAGGGACCCGTTTCTTTGTGTTATGGTGAGGGGTTCTTCATTGAAAGCCGCCATGTTCTTGCGGTTTTGTGGCTGTCTTGCAATGACGATGTCTCCTGGTTCTAAATCATTCTGTTCGGCCCTTCTTTTCTTGTCAGCCGTTTCTTTCATGTCCATTTTCCGTGACGCATCCTGCTGTCTCATTTCAGTGTCACCTTTGTACCTTTCCTCTTCCAGACCTATGTGAGGTAGTCTGGTTCTTACATTTCTTCCGAACATGACGTCCGATGGCGATTTGCCTGTGGTACTGTGTGGGGTGTTGTGATAGTCTCTCATTAATTGACACAGCAGTTTTTCCACTGATTCTCCGGTCAGGCGAGCTATCTGCGTGGTGCGCTTAATGTTGCCCATGAATCGTTCAACTGTACCATTTGCCTGGGGCCACAACGGTGTTACCTTACGGTGATGGAAACCCATGTATTCTGCGAAATTCCTGAAGTCTTGTCCCGTAAACGGTGGCCCATTGTCTGATTTTAGTACTTTTGGAATGCCATATGTGGCAAACATCTGATCCAGCGCAGGGATGGTATGATGCGCCGCCATGGATGGTACGATTTGCACATCAGGGAATATCGAATATTCATCAATGGCTACAAGGATGTATTCGCCTCCTTCCAGAGGGCCATAGTGATCTACTGCAATTTCTTCCCAGGTCCCTTCAGGTAATTCAATCATTCTTAGCGGTTCTGGTCTGGTCTGAGGGTTAAGGACCACACAAGTGGGGCAGTTCTTGAGCAGTTCTTCCACTTGGGTATCCAATTGAGGGAACCATACTCTTTGCCGCAACATCCTTTTTGTGGACATTATCCCTCGGTGTCCTTCGTGTGCAAGCTGAAGGACACTTTTCCTCAGGGTCTGGGGAATTACTAATTTGGTTCCCTTGAGTAGCAATCTTTCCTCTGTTTTGGCGAGTTCCTCTTTTACAGCCAGTATACATGTAATGTCTTGTCTGGTTTAATTTCCAACATTCTCCTTGAGTTGCTTTGCATGTTTCCAGCGACCCGTCTCAAGGCATCTCATGATGATCTGTATTGCTTGGTCCGTGTTGGATTCTCTGGTGATTTGTTCCATGTCCAAACCTTGCAGGCATTTTCTTGGACCACATACATTATGTATTGGTCCGCTATGGATGGGTCTGGGCTGCAATCTTGACTTGGGTGACGCGAAAGGAAGTCCGCTGGATTTTGTTCTTTCCCTGGCCGATGGATGATGTCAAAGTGGTAGTCCTGCAGTCTTAAGGCCCAACGAGCTATCCTAGGGGGCATTTTGGCCTGAGCGTTGCTGTAAATGAACTGTAGTGCCTGGTGGTCTGTGACTATTGTGAAAGGATTCCCATAGAGAAATAGATGGAAGTGCTCACATGCCCAAACCACAGCCAAACCTTCCTTTTCAGCTTGTGAGTAAGCTTGTTCAGTTTTTGATAGGCTGCGACTTGCATAGGATACTACATGTATGGCTTGACTATCTTTGCGATCAAGTTGAGTTAAAATGGCCCCTAGTCCAATTGGGCTTGCATCCACGATTAGTTCTGTGTGCCGCTGTGGATCGAAATACGCCATGTTCTTGGCATCCGCGATGCGATTTTTGCTGACTTGGAATGCTTGTTGGCACTCGTCTGACCACCTGAATTCTGCGTTGGTTTTGGTGAGGGCTCTCAGGGGTGCACTGACCGATGCAAAGTCCTTTATGAACCTTGTGCAATAGCTTGCTAGGCCTAGAAATGATCGCAGATCGGTTACACAGTTGGGTGGTGTGGTGTTAGTGAGGGTACTGACCTTCTCGGGATCCGATGTCATTCCACTTTCAGAGAAGATGTGTCCGAAAAATCTTAGTGTTGTCTTCCTAAATTCACATTTATCTTTGTTAAGAGTGAGGTGTGCTTCCTCAAGTGCCATGCACACCTGCATGAGTATATCATCGTGCTGTTCTTGAGTTTGCCCAAACACTAAGATGTCATCGCTATAGTTCAGACAATTTGGCACATGTTTGATGATGTTATGAATTTCTGACTGAAAGATTTCCGCTGCTGAAGAGACTCCGAAGCGGAGTCTTTTGTATCTATAGAGACCCAGATGAGTAGCAAATGTGGTGATGTACCTGGATCTTTTGTGGAGTTCTAATTGATGGTACCCTTTATTGAGATCCAGTTTCGAAGACAGTGGTTCCGTTGAGCAGATGTACCATATCCGTGATCCTGGGAGATTGATGACGTTCTCTCAAAATTGCTTCGTTTGGCCTTCGCATGTCCACACAAATGTGGATGTCTGAAGAGTCTTTCTTTGGTACGGGTACTATGGGGGACACCTACGGGGTGGGGCCTTCTGCGGGTTCAATTATGTCCGCCTCTAGGAGTTTGATCAGTTCGTTTTCTACCTGCTTTTGTATGTTGATAGGAATTCCCCGGTAGTGCTGTGCTATGGGCGGGATATTTTTGTCTATGTGTAGTTCAATCTGTCTGTCCTTCAATTTTCCTAGTCCTTTAAACAGTGCAGGGAAAACTTGGTCAATGTTTGCTGTGGGATCCAAATGTTTTTGCATCATGAGTCTGTACGGAACCGGAGATGGTTCACCTCAAGTTTCAGAGTGACAGGGAGGCTGTTCCAGAGGGAGGCCCCAGCCGAGGACAGAGATCTACCCCCAGCTCGTTTCTTAGAAAAACAACTGACCCTGAGTGAGTTGGAGGTAGAGGAGCGAAGAGCTCGAGAGGGGAGGTATTTGCGGAGGGATAGCTGAAGGTATTTTGAACCCAGGCCCCAGAAAGCATTGTGGACAATGCAGAGGGTTTGGAATTTAATCCTTGCATCCACTGGGAGCCAGTGAAGAGATTTCAGAGCTCAAGAGATACAATCCCAGGGCATGAGGCCAAGGACAAGTCTTGCAGTCCTGTTCTGGATTAGTTGCAGAGGGCGGAGAGTAGAGGCAGGTAGATTTAGAAAGAGTGTCCACCAGAAATTCAGCAGCCACCTTGTTGACTTGTATTATGAGCATGGGGCTGTTCTCTTTCGCGGTGGGGTTCCCTAGTGCATATAGGTAGCCTTTCACCCGTGGTTCTCCTTTTCTTGGTTTCATTTCGTTCCTGGGGTTGTCCTCTGAAGAGGCGCTGGAGACACTGTCTGATTGGGACTGTTCCACCAAGCATCTGACGTATCTCCGAGGATGCCTCCTTCGCCTTGAGGATGCAGGCTTGTTGTTTCTCCATTCCTGTGTTGCTCTTGGTTGTCTTCGGTCTGATGGTTCTTCCCTGTTTCTGCGGCGTGTCGAGTCATTCTGGTGGTGTGAGTTGCGACTGGGGCTTGCACGTCTCGACTCTCTTTCTGGTGTGGAATGTCTGTTTCTTCCACTTCCCCGCATTTTGCTACGATATATGAAGCATACAGCCTTGTAATGGTTTCCCCCCCCACATGCAGAGCAAATTTGACCCATGGCGGGGCACGTGCCTTCATGTGGGTATTCATGCCCGCAACAATAGCAGAATGGATCTATGTTCCCTTTTGAGGTGTTCTCAAGTTTGTGTACACTCTCATACTTCCCGTGAGTGATGGTAATGCCATCAAGACCTTCCACTTGTGCTGTCAGTGCCGCCTCTGATCGGGCCAGGCATAGGATCTCTTCAAGGTTTCGTGGCTTTTGCAATAGTCGTCTCCTAAAATCACCGCTTTCACGCCCCACTATGATTTGGGAGCGAAGTGCCTCCTCATTTGAATACTTGTTGAAGTCACAGTGTTTCATTTTTACTCTTACTCTCATTACGAATGCATCCATTGTCTCACCTTTCAACTGTTTTGTGGTATGGAAGATGTGTCGTTCATAGTCCACATTGGTGTGCGGCGTGAAGTAGTCGATGAGGGTCGTTTTGTGGTTGGTGTAGGTATCTATGTTGTCTTCGGGAAGTTCATCTAGAATGTCTTTTACATTTGACCCTATGGCATGAGTGAGTAAGCTGTGTTTCCTTTCATCCTCTTACTGCTTTGAGACATACTTCAAAGTCCCTTAACCATTTCTTCCACCTGGGCCCCAGTGTGCTGGTGTCACTAAGATCAAAATTGGGGGGCAGCTGTGATATGAGGCTGTCCGTCATACTTGTGCTTGCTACTCGGGTAGGTGTTAGCTGTACGGTTAGTGATTCCTCCGATGAGTCATCCGGCATGACAAATGTTTCGCCGGCGTGCACTTACAATTTGGCGCAGTAGGAGAGTGGGGAGCCACCTTGCTCCAACCCCTTTTGGCTGCTGCCTGTGCAGGAACTTGCAAGGTGTTGATATTTAGAGAGGCGTAGGGAGCCGATGCGCTCCACCCACGTGTTGCTTCCCGTAGCCGGAATTCCTTTTACACGTGGGGAGCCGATGCGCTCCACCCACTTAGGCCGTTGCTATTTTGGCGGGAAGACTGTGGGGAGCCGATGCGCTCCACCCACTTATGCCGTTACTATTTGTGGCGGGAAAACTGTGGGGAGCCGATGCGTTCCACCAACACATTTCCTTCGTTGGCAGGAGTACGGGAGTGATGGCCTACCTCCACGTGAGGATCCGATGCATGTGGGGAGCCGATGCACTCCACCCACCGCTGCCATTCCAGGGCCAACACTGGTGACGGGGATGATCCGTCCGGAATGCAGGGAGCCGACGCGCTCCACCTGCAGAGTATTCATTGCTGTTGGCGGGTACTCGCAGTACCCAGCCCGGAATCCTGACGAGGATTGTGGCTGGCGGGGAGCCTTCTCACGCCCACCCACCTTACCTCTACCGTTGCGCCTTGGCAGGGCCACAGCCAGCTGCTCGTCCGACACTTGATGTGTCACGAGCACGAAAACGCCGGAATGGTAATTGTCGTGGCGTAGATTCCTCCGCCTCGTCGCCAGTGTGAATATGTGGATGAGCCTACAACATGCTCCATCTCGCCAATCAGTGATCTCTCTCAAATAAGGGACGGACGCATGGAGACTCGATCAAACACGTCTTTATTGAGTAACCACTTCTCAGGAACTGCCTGAGCTTAAACACATCTCGCCCCTCCCCTTCCCGTTGCCCCGTGTTCCTCTCCACGTGACACAGGAGTTGGTGACGACATCACACCAAGAAGGAAGCGGCAGGCACACACGTTCATGCGTGGTTACCAAGGTTACTGTCCATATAACAAAACCGAAAGAGATCGGGCCGCGTCCACGCGCCGAATCCCGTATGCACACATCACATCGATAAGGTAAGAGCAGTCAGCAAACATCTGCTGAGACATAAAACTTTTGAATGAGCAGCATGACAGTGCCTGCGCTCATTCTGTATTACACTTTAGGGCAACGCGGAACTTCACAAGCTTTACCTCTGCAGCAGAAGGAGATCGTCCCTCGATCCGTGACACGGGTAAGAAGGCGCACGTTTATATATACATACACTCAGAAAGCCACACAAACTTTGTCACAATCTTGACTACCGATCAGCTAATGACACACTGACAGGTTCATTTATTATTTCCTTAGAATGCTGAGAGAAACACTGGCAGGTCAGTGACCGAGTTGTTAATAACGCTCTTTACACCACCCTTGATATATACGCACCATTTGCAACAACATTTTTTCTAATGACTCTCCTTCTGTTTCTTTATTTTTCCATCACCCCATTTCAACCGTTCTCTGATCATTGGACACATGCATGCAACGTATGTATTGACTATTTTATTACTATTTTACAAAATGTAATGAAATATATTGCATTGACCAGCATCCTTTTTGTGGTAAACCTGTGGATTTTAAATGTGAACTATGGTCATTAATGGCTGCTCTTGCACATTTGATGTTTTCTTTGACTTTTTTTCATTAGACACGGTTGAAACTTGAATGGCATTATCCATTTTTGTATTTGGAATTTTCAATATTTAATTTCGTTGGGTTATTTTGGAATGTAAATACAATAACTGTTATGAACATTAGAGATTTGATAACAGATGCATGTCATTAATTAGCTGGCCCTGATGAAGGATATCAGATCCGAAATGCATTGGCCACATTAAGAGCTATATTTTGGTCCAGAAAGCATCTGTACTATAAACAGAAGTAAATTGAAGTGAGGAGTTATCGCTTAACTGCAATAACATTATCATTTGTAACAATCTACGTGTCTTATTAAGCCAACAAAGAATTCTTTCAAATCATAACAAATTGAACATACACCACACCCAGTGGTTTAAGGGTGTGCAGCCCGCACCACTGGCTTCACGGCCAGGGTCTTTTTTTCTCAGTTTCATTTGGAGTGCCATTCCACAGAGGCACCTTTACAGCGGGATCGCACCCCATTCATTAGGATCTAAACATATTCTGAAAATAATAGAAGTGATGTATAAGAACATAGACAGTGCCCACTCACCTTGACTCAGCCCTCGACAGAGAACCCACTGTGGAGGTGTATCATGCTGGCTGCCACCGGTTCACCCAGATAGAGCTGCAGGGACTTGAGAGGTTCTATCCAGACCTCCACTCCCAGTTCGTGGCCGGGAGAAGTCGTCTGGATGCTGCTGGTGAGTACCCATGTGGGACAATGCTCTACGGTGTATGTGTGGCATGCATGTTTGCAGATGCCACATCCTGTTTGCAACTTGTGTGTGGTGTGAGATGCTTGCTGTGTCATGCCAATGCTGGGCATTTGTGGCGTCAAACATTGTATACTGGCATTTGCATGACTATTGGCAGATTGTGCATTAATGGCTTGTTGTACTTGGGCATGTGCAGTGTGTGAGCATGGAGCAAGTGCTTGGACATGACAGATATGGACATGCTATGTTGTGGGCATGTGATTGACGTTCATGATATACAGGTTCATGTGTGGCACACCTGATAGTGCACACACATCTGCTGAGAGTGACACATGTGCATTGATGCCTGCATATGTGGAGTTGATGAATTGACGTCTCTGGGACTGGGATGTGACCTCTCATCCCACTGCATTTGTAACACTGGTGTATGTGTCTACATACAATATTTGTATGCTTGCCACCTGACATGCACAATTTGTCCAGAGATATGTGTGCCGGTATGTGTTGCTTGCTTGCAGGTCATGCTGTTGCATGTGCACATTGGCGACTGTGTTTGTGTGGGCAGGTGCCCTGGTAATGTTCCCATGCACCTGGCTGCATGTCATCCTTGTGTTGGTTGGTAATTGGTATGGTGGTGTTGCCTGTTTTTGATGATGTATTTGTTGGCCACTGTACAATGTGGTTTGTTGACATGTGCATGTGTCATGACTATGATTGGGCCTTCACAATACACTCATGCAGCATTTGCATTACAGTTTGCCTGGTGACCTACATGTGTGGGTGTGTATTGTGTGTGCGTCAGTTCATTGTTGGTACATGCTGCATGATTAGTCATGTTTATTTTGTGTATGTGTCACGACCCCCATCCAGAAGACCCCCTGGCAAGCCCATGGGCCAGGAAGGGTCTTGACTCGGGTCTCCACTAAAACCAGGCATCCTTGGCTCAGGCCTTCTTGGGGCCAGTCCTGGTGCCTTTGACCCAGGCTCATACTTGATAAAGGACTTGTATTGGGAACAACTTTATTTCAGTGCCAATCAACATGGAGGCATCCACATAGCTTGGCTCCTTGGAACCAAGCTATGCGGTATAGTATTTTTGGGTGTGGTAGCATAGGAACTATTTTACCTGGACTACTTTCTTGAAGCTATTTACACCACACCTGACTGGGATAACACGCTTTGCGTTACTTTGCAATTCTGCAACGTGATGCTCACTGTGTTCAGCTGCAACCGCAAACCTTGGAAGAACAGCATCTGTTAAGGAGGAAAAGGACATCGTTAGCAGCAGCAGCTTACCTGTAATTTAATTGTTAGCTGTCCACGGCTCTTGCGATCAGCATCCTGGAACCAGCACTCCTCCCGAACCGACAGATCTGTAAAAAAGGAATAAACAAGGCATTGGACATTTTTACAATTTAACGAACGGTGCCGAAAAGCTTACCTCGCAAGCCGCTCCTCGACCAGCATCGCCTCAGGAATTCCATGCACCTGGTGAGCACCGCGACCTGTGGGGAAGACAAGACAACAGGTTAGCAAAAGGCAAGGCATCATAGCGCTGCGCTTAGCGCCTACTCACTGCATCAAGGCGCTCTAAAAACGCCATTACTTACCGGCGAGACCCAGTTCAGTCTATGCCACATATTGGACTTCCGTGCACCTAAGGAAGAGAAAAGATATTAGTTAAACCAAAAGGCATGCAAGGACAACAATATACCACAGCAATAAGACCTACATGAAAGACTCAAAGCGGGCCGGCATCAGTGAAGTAACTTGATCGCAATCGCCCACAAAGCACAACGCGCCCCTGCCAAGAAGGCAGGACGGAGAACACACCTGCATTAAAGGTGAGGAGAGGTCTAGAGAGGCCGCGGGTATACGGGGTGGTGGGGGGCTGTTTACCCCAGTTGCCCTGTCTTGAACATTGCCCACCTGTATTCTAGGCAGAACCCTCCCGCTGGTCACACCTGGGAACCGCAGAGAAGGATACCTGAATCCCAACTGTTGGGTGGCGTCCCAGTGGAACCAGGTGAGCGTAACAGAACGCAAAGCTTGCCAAACTAATCCACCTAGGCGCCATGGAGACCTCGGAATTAGACCAATTGGCCCAATTAATAGGAGAACTGCACACCGAGGTTCATTCTGCCCGACAGGAGACTAACACTCTCTGAAGAGATTTAATAGTGACTAAGGAGCGCACTGAAGACATTAGTAGACAATACTTGCAATCACAAGCAGGACAGACACCTCTGCCTGGAAGCAACCCAACGATGCAGAATTCTACCGTGCCATCCACTTCCTCTACTCCGGTACAAATTATGCTACCAGGAACAGTTCCTTTGGCACTGCTGGAGCAGTTTACAGGTGATCCATGGAAATACGCAGCTTTCATGAATCAGTGTCGCCTTCACTTTTTTTGCAGGCCAGGAGCATTCCCAAACGACCAAACTCGGGTAGCCTTTGTTTTATAATACCTGAGCGGTAGCGCAGCGGATTGGTCTGTACCATTGGTGACCCATGATGATCCTTTATTACATGACTTTGGGGAATTTCAGAGGGAAATGGAGAAACTTTTTGTTCGCCATACCCGAGAGCAAGCAGTGGACAATGAACTCCTTTCCCTCCGACAGGGGAATCAGGACTTGTTAACGTACATTGCTACTTTCAACAGATTGGTTGCTGAAGCTAGGTGGCCTGAAAACAAAAGAACCACGTTGTTTGATCGGGGCTTACAAGGCGAATTAAAAGACGTTCTAGCTCAAGTAGTTGATCCTCCTCGAGACTGTTCTGAGTTCATAAATCTGGTCGTACAACTAGACCACCGGTTGTAAGACCGAAAAGCAGATTGTTCCAAAATGGATCCTCGGGCTGTGTATGTTCGGTCCAGAGACAATGTAACCCGAGCACAAGAAAGCACTGTGGAGCCCATGTGAATTGGGGGGGGGTGCGACCTCCATTAACAAAACAAGAGCGAGATAAAAGAAGACAACAACAGTTATGTCTGTATTGCGGAAAACCTGGGCATTTCCTGAAGGACTGTCCGATGAAACCTCCAAGGAAGATCGTCGGGCCACGGAAAAAGATGAAGAGAAGGAACCTAAATCGGAAAACTACCCAGCTTGGCAAACGTAGAGGTCAGTTTGTCGAGTGAGAGGAAAGAGCCATCGACCTCACACTTTGCAATACCAGTGATCTTAATCAATAACCAACGGTCGTCAAGAATGCATGCCGTTGAGGCATACATCGACAGTGGGGCAGTCGGGAATTTTATAGATCAAGACCTGGCTGCAGGGATGGGGCTTCCCTTATGTTCTAAGCCGACTACAGACAAGGTGACTACAGTAGATGGGACAGAAATCGCTTCCGGACCCATAACCCAATGCACAGCCGAGATAACCTTGCTGTGCCAGGACGGGAATTGGGAACTCATTTCGTTCGATCTCATCAAGGCACCTCAATTCCGGCTTATACTAGGGATGCCATGGTTAGTCGCTCACAACCCTTTGATCGACTGGCGGGCCAGGAAATTAACCTTCCCCAGTGACTGCTCTCCAGCCTGTTATTATCAAGAACAGAAACCAGCTTTCAGTATTTCTGCAACTCCCGCAGCGACAACATCAACCTTGGGTGTAACTAATACCTTGCCAGAGGAATACTGTGATTTCCAGGATGTATTCCAGAAGGACTAAGCAAACACCCTGAAGTCTTACTTAGACCAATACCTTGCAAACGGATTCTTCCGTCCATCGAAGTCCCCTGCAGCCAGTCCTTTGTTCTTCGTGCCGTAAAAAGAAGGGGACTTAAGGACCTGTATTGACTACCGCGCATTAAACCAGATCACTGTAAAGAACCGTTATCCCTTGCCACTTATCCCGGAAATGCTGGACCAGGTCAAAGATGCTCAGATTTACACCAAATTGTATCTTCCGGGAGCGTACCACCTGGTCCGGGGTAGAAGCCGAGACAAATGGAAAACTGCTTTCCGTACCAACTATGGTTTATTCGAATATCAAGTCATGCCCTTTGGGTTATGCAACGCTCCGGCAGCATTCCAATATTTCATGAATGACATCTTGAAAGAGTTAATTGATGTCTGCGCCCTAGTGTACATAAATGATATCCTAGTGTACTCAACCTCAAAACAGGATCATATCAAGCACGTCCGTTCAGTACTCGCCAAGCTCCGTGAACATCGTTTATATGCAAAGCTTGAAAAGTGTTTCTTTCACGTAACCGAAGTAGAGTTTCTAGGCTTTATCCTTACTCCCGGAGGCATCAGGATGGACCTGCACAAAGTTGACGCCGTTCTGAAGTGGCCATCACCAACGTCAGTAAAAGGAGTGCAAAGTATGTTGGGCTTTGTGAATTTCTATCGCCGGTTCATACCAGACTTCTCCCAAGTTGTACACCCGATCACCGCATTACTACGGAAAAATAACAAAAAATTTGCCTGGACTGAAGAAGCAGAAAAAGCTTTTCAGGAACTTAAGAAAAGGTTCACCTCAACGCCAATCCTGCGACATCCACGTCCAGATCTTCCTTATATCGTGGAAACGGACGCTTCCAGTATAGCAGTGGGAGCTGTCCTCTCACAAAGAGATCCTGACACCGTCCAGCTACATCCAGTGGCCTTCTGGTCGAAGAGGTTCTCACCTCCAGAAGTAAATTACTCCATCACGGACAAAGAACTCTTGGCAATCAAATCCGCCTTTAAAGCTTGGTGACACTACCTTCTGGGGGCCAGGCACACCATTACAGTTATCACGGACCACCAAAATCTGCAATATCTTAAAACAGCTAAAGCCCAGTCTTCATGCCAGTTGCGGTGGGCTCTTTTCTTCGCCGAATATGATTATGTCATTACATTTCGACCAGGGGTCAAGAATGGAAAAGCTGACACGCTCTCTCGTACTGGCACTGATGACATAGTTTATACGGCCCCAGATCCAGTCCCCATCATACCCGAAGACAAAATCTTAGGCCTCACTATGGCCTTATCCCAAATGGAACTGGGAAAAGAAATTCAACAAACCATGAATCCGGATACCCTCCTTGCATGGCAAGCGCAGGGGGAACAATATTCCATCAAAGATCACTTACCCTTTTTTACGGGTCATCTGTACATACCCACCAAGGCCTTACAACAACAAATCATTTCAGGTTATCACGATTCTTTGATCGAAGGGCACCCTGGAATTACCAAGACCTTAGCCAAGGTAAAACAGAACTTCTGGTGGCCTACCTGGCGTAGAGATATCATCCAATACATTCAGTCTTGTGGAGTCTGCGCACAAAACAAGTTACAAAAACAAAAACCATCTGGCCTTCTGAAACCTTTGGACATTCCTCCTGCACCATGGCATACTCTTTCCCTCGACTTCATCACTGACCTACCTTCCAGTCAAGGGTTAACACCATTCTTGTAGTCGTAGACCTATTCTCAAAGATGGTGCACTTTATTCCGCTCAAAGGCCTCCCTGACGCATCCACTCTAGCCAAGGTATTTCTGGACGGTATTGTTAAACTACATTGCTTCCCATCAGTCCTGATCTCCGATCGAGGTAGCCAGTTTGTCTCTTACTTTTGGAGAAAGTGTTGTGCAATGGTGCAAATTGATGTCCGGCTATCCACTAGCCATCACCCCCAAACGGACGGTCAGACCGAGAGAACCAACCAGACCCTTGAGCAATACCTATGATGCATGTTGCACCATGAATTAAGAGACTGGAAGGACTTACTATGGATAGCCGAGTACACATATAATAACTCCTTGCATTCCAGTACCGGACAAACACCATTTTTCACCCTATATGGTAGACACCCACGTACCTCAGAACTGGATCTCCCAACCAGCTTGGAAATGCCAGCAGTAAAAACCCTTCACACCAACATCACTCAGGCTTTCAAAAAAGGCCAAAGAACATCTAATTTGCGCCAAAGACAAGCAAAAGCAATTTGCCGACCAACACAGGAAAAAGGCCCCAGACTATCAAGTAGGGGACAAGGTTTGGCTGGCCGCCAGGTTTATACCCATCAAAGGAACCCAAACCTTTCAACCCAGTTACTTAGGACCCTACACCATCAAGCCGATTATTAATCCAGCGGCCGTCAATTTAGATTTACCATCCAATCTACACATCCACCCGGTATTTCATGTGTCCCTTTTAAAACCAATGCAGCCTGGTACACGGATTGGAACACCACCGAAACCCATTCTTGTTGACGGAGAACCAGAATTCAAAGTAAAAGGCATACTGGATTCTAAGTACTCAAGGGGGAAGCTATACTATCTAATTGATTGGAAAGGATTTGGACCCCAAGATAGATCCTGGGAACCCTGTGAAAACGTTCAAGCGCCACGTCTGATCAAAAACTATCATCGAACCTTCCCAACTAAACCCAGGCCGGACAGGAGGAACACCTTGAGAGGGGCCTTGGGAGGGAGTGCTGTCTCGACCCCCATCCAGAAGACCCCCTGGCAAGCCCATGGGCCAGGAAGGGTCTTGACTCGGGTCTCCACTAAAACCAGGCATCCTTGGCTCAGGCCTTCTTGGGGCCAGTCCTGGCGCCTTTGGCGCCAGGCTCATACTTGATAAAGGACTTGTATTGGGAACTACTTTATTTCAGTGCCAATCAACATGGAGGCATCCACATAGCTTGGCTTCTTGGAACCAAGCTGTGCGGTGTAGAATTTTTGGGTGTGGTACCATAGGAACCATTTTACCTGGACTACTTTCTTGAAGCTATTTAAACCACACCCGACAGGGATAACACGCTTTGCGTTACTTTGCAATTCTGCGCTGTGACGCTCACCGTGTTCAGCTGCAACCGCGAACCTCGGAAGAACCGCATCTGTTAAGGAGGAAAAGGACATTGTTAGCAGCAGCAGCAGCTTACCTGTAATTTCATCGTTAGCTGTCCACGGCTCTTGCGATCAGCATCCCGGAACCAGCGCTCCTCCCGAACCAACGGATCTGTAAAAAAGGAAGAAACAAGGCATTGGACATTTTTACAATTTAACGAACGGTGCCGAAAAGCTTACCTCGCAAGCCACTCCTCGACCAGCATTGTCTCATGAATTCCATGCACCGGGTGAGCACCGCGACCTGTGGGGAAGACAAGACAACAGGTTAGCAAAAGGCAAGGCATCATAGCGCTGCGCTTAGTGCCTATTCACCACATCAAGGCGCTCTAAAAACGCTGTTACTTACCGGCGAGACCCAATTCAGTCAGTGCCACATATTGGACTTCCGTGCACCTAAGGAAGAGAAAAGACATTAGTTAAACCAAAAGGCATGCAAGGACAACAATATACCACAGCAATAAGACCTACCTGAAAGACTCAAAGCGGGCCGGCTTGATCGCAATCGCCCACCAAGCACAACGCGCCCCTGCCAAGAAAGCAGGACGGAGAACACACCTGCATTAAAAACAAGATGAGGAGTGGTCCAGAGAGGCCACAGGTATACTGGGTGGTGGGGGGGCTGTTTACCCCAGTTGCCCAGTCTTGAACATTGCCCACCTGTATTCCAGGCAGAACCCTCCCGCTGGTCACACCTGGGAACCGCAGAGAAGGATACCTGAGTCCTAACTGCTGGGTGGCGTCCCCGTGGAACCAGGTGAGTGTAACAGTATGCCCCACATCCATTGTCAACGTTTACTGATATCAATGCTTTTTTGTCCCAATTTTACACAGTTGCTGCAGCTCGTGAAGAGGGCGGAGTCATTGCTGTGGAGCATAAGGGCAGGGACAGAACCACCAGACCTAAGCGCATAACCCGGCCAGTCAGACTTGAGTCCACACCATCTGAGGGTGAGTTGGCTGGGGGAGCCCAAGATCCATCGGGCAGAGCTGCTGGAGTTACATCCCAGAAGGTTATTGTGGTCGGGAAATCCTCAGTGGCTGTGGGCCAGGGTACGGAAATGGAGGGGCCATGCAGGCAGGACGGCTCTCTGTAGTCATCCAGGGAGATGGAAGAGGTGGTGGAGGAGGAAGCAGATGAAGGCCAGTGCACAGGGTCAGGTGGGGGCATCCAGGATGGTGTTCAGGCTGCACCCCGGAGCCAGGGACAGGAGGATGTGCAGTGCACCATGGAGGGAGCTGCCCAACCACTTGTCCCTGCTCCATCTGATGTAGCAATGATCACCATTGTGGATGCGTCCACCTAGACTGCGCGACACCTTGGGGCCACGGGGATCACCCCTGAGATGACACATGCCCTTCTGGTTGGTATTGCATGGTCGATGGCCTCGATTTGTGATGATGTGAGAGCTTGCGTTCCGAGCACTCACAGCATCACAAATTGGTGGCCCTCTAACTTGGGCCAACTAGCACATGCACAGCTCTCAAGTGGTCTTTGAGCGCTGGCACATTCAGTTGTCCCCTTCTCCACTGCCTCCTCTGTGCCCCAGTTGTCCTCCAGGGCGCCTTCCTTGCCAGCTTCCATCACAACCCCCTCTACTCCAATCCCATCCACACCACCCAGTCTGGTGGTCAGAAAGTTCCTGCCTCTGTGGAAGTGCCGACAAGTACAGTGGTGGTGGTTTCTGTGCCTGCCCAGGCACCTGCACAGGAACAGGCATCAGTGGGACAGCTGGCACATCAGGACAGTACTGGTACTGTACTACCCGTGGTTCAGACGGTGGGGGTTCTTGTGCAGTGTACGCTTGGCCAGGCAGCAGCAGTATAGGAGTGGCCAGAGGCAATCATCGCAGGGCCCATCACCATTGAGGAGGAAAGCGAGGCAGCAACATACGATTGCCTGGCAGGAGGAGCCCAGGCACTTTCATGAACTGGTGCGTGTCCGGATGGACTTTAGAATGCAGCTGATGGCGGAGAGGCAGCGGACGAGGATGGAACGGTTTGCTAGGGCAAGGGCAGAGATGATGGAGGGAAGGACACTGAGGCGAGCTGCCATACTGGAGGAGGCTTGCAGGGATACGGAGGAGGAGGTGTGGAGGTTGAGGGAGAGCCTGCAAGAAGTCCAGGACCGCAGGACAGCCCGCCTACAAGTGGAGGACGATGAATATGACTCTACCCTGGAGGATGTAATGAGAGACTATTGAACCCGCTGCCTATGTATATAGTTCTTTGTGTTGTTTTGATTTTTGGACTTTTGTAAATGTTTACCCTTGGACATTTCCCCCTTCCACATAGTTTCTTTTATCATAGTGTACATATTGCTAATACAGTTTTCTCTTTGTTCATTACACAGTTGTTGTCTCTTTGTTCATGTGCTTTAGTTTTATTTTGTTACGCATTTGTTCTGTGACTGTCACGTGGGTTGGGGGCTATCTGTGGATGTGTCATACACTCATCAATTGTACATTTGGGGGAGGGGGTTTGCCTCCCAATGCATGGCTACCCAACTACACACATCAGCTACCAGCCAGTGAGTGCCCGCATGTCTTGCTGCACATCTTCCACTGGAATGCTTCATCATCACATGTGAGTTTGGTTATATCTGGCTGTACACATCATCCATCTGCTTGGCTCACACACTGTCAGACTTCCTTCGAAAGACCCTGACACATGCCTTTTCAACTTGCGTTAGTTGCAGGCCCTTGGAATGCAATGTTGTCCCACCTGAGTCCCTTCATTGATTGATTGTTGTTTGCTACTATGCACTCACATTAAACGTGACTCTGTCCTATCAGGTATACAGTGATTATAGCGAAAAATAAATAATGAATAACTTTAATAACGCAAAATAAATAATGAAGAAATGTCATATTTCTGGTTAAAACAATATATGGGGTGGAGTTAGGGAATAAAAGGGTGAGGGGGTTGGAGGGGGTAATAAAGCTAGGGAAACGGGGGGCTTGAGGAGGGACCCCCCAAATTTGTAGTTATTTTTAGTTCACTGAATTAGTTTTTGCTATTAATGTAATCATTATAAACACATGGAACCTACTATCAGTGACGTCTTGGACTTGTGTCCTCCTCGGTCATTCATCTACAGAACTTTGGGCCATTGCAATGGCACATGGGCACAATGATACGTCACATTGCATTCCATTGCTATTCTGTGTCACATGTACATGGTGCTTTCACTGTTTAGTTGCTGCTACATTCTGCTGTCCTGTTGCTGTGCCACTGGTTGTGATGTACCAGGGAGTCCTGTGATGAGCTACAGACATGGATTCTGCATCAGTGCCCCCAGTTGTTATGTCTATAGATGGGTATGTGGCCAGTGTGCTTCATGTTGGTGGCAGGCCAGTGGAGTTGCGGTAAGTTTTGGTCAACATTGGACTGGTAGGGGTTTATGTGGCAGGGCCAGGCTGGGGTGTCTTCAGAGGTGAGGGGGCAGGTGCTTGTGGTGAGGACTTGTGGGGCTGCCTGGGGGCGATGTCAGAGGTGAGGGGGGCTGGTGGATGGTGTGAGGATCCATGGGGCTGCTTGCAGGTGGTGTCGGAGGTGAGGGGGGCTGGTGGGTGGTTTGAGAACCTCTGGAGCTGCCTGCAGGTGGTGTTGGGGGTCAGAGGGGCAGGTGGGTGGTGTGAGGACCTGTGGGGCTGCCTGGGGTGGCGTCGGAGGTGAGGGGGGCTGGTGGGTGGTGTGAGGACCCATGGGGCTGCCTGCAGGTGGTGTCAGAGGTGAGGGGAGCTGGTGGGTGGTGTGAGAACCTGTGGAGCTGCCTGCAGGTGGTGTTGGTGGTCAGAGGGGCAGGTGGGTGGTGTGAGGACCTGTGGGGCTGCTTGGGGGGGTGTCAGTGGTCAGGGGGGCTGGTGTGTGGTTTGAGGACCTGTGGGGCTGCCTAAGGGTGGTGTCAGAGGTGAGGGGGCTGCTGGGTGGTGTGAGGACCCATGGGGCTGCCTGCAGGTGGTGTCAGAGGTCAGGGGGGCTGGTGGGTGGTGTGAGAACCTGTGGAGCTGCCTGCAGGTGGTGTTGGTGGTCAGAGGGGCAGGTGGGTGGTGTGAGGACCTGTGGGGCTGCTTGGGGGGGGGTGTCAGTGGTCAGGGGGGCTGGTGTGTGGTTTGAGGACCTGTGGGGCTGCCTAAGGGTGGTGTCAGAGGTGAGGGGGCTGGTGGGTGGTGTGAGGACCTGTGGGGTTGCCTGGGGTGGTGTCGGATGGTGAGGGGGGCTGGTGGGTGGTGTGAGGACCCATGGGCTGCCTGCAGGTGGTGTCAGAGGTACGGGGGACTGGTGGGTGGTGTGAGGACATGTGGAGCTGCCTGCAGGGGGTGTTGTAGGTCAGGGGGGCAGGTGGGTGGTGTGAGGACCTGGGGGGCTGCCTGGGGGGGTGTCGGTGGTCAGGGGGGCTGGTGTGTGGTTTGAGGACCTGTGGGGATCTCTGGGGGTGGTGTCAGAGATGAGGGGGCTGGTGGGTGGTGTGAGGACCTTTGGGGTTGCCTAGGGGTGGTGTCAGAGGTGCGGGGGGCTGGTGTGTGGTTTGAGGACCTGTGGGCCTGCTTGGGGGTGGTGTCAGAGTTGAGGGGGCTGGTGGGTGGTGTGAGGACCCATGGGGCTGCCTGCAGGTGGTGTTAGAGGTGAGGGGGCTGGTGGGTGGTGTGAGGACCTGTGGGGCATCTGGGGGTGGTGTCAGAGGTGAGGGGGCTGCTGGGTGGTATGACGACCTGTGGGGTTGCTTGGGGTGGTGTCAGAGGTGAGGGGGGTGCTGGTGTGTGGTTTGAGGACCTGTGGGGCTGCCTGGGGGTGGTGTTAGAGGTGAGGGGGCTGGTGGGTGGTGTGAGGACCTGTGGGGCATCTGGGGTGGTGTAAGAGGTGAGGGGGCTGGTGGGTGGTATGAGGACCTGTGGGGTTGCTTGGGGTGGTGTCAGAGGTGAGGGGGGTGCTGGTGTGTGGTTTGAGGACCTGTGGGGCTGCCTGGGGGTGGTGTCGGAGGTGAGGGGGTTGGTGGGTGGTGTGAGGACCCATGGGTTTGCCTGCAGGTGATGTTGGAGGTCAGGGGGCTGGTGGGTGGTCTGAGGACCTGTGGGGCTGCCTGGGGGGAGGTCAATGGTCAGAGGGGCTGGTGGGTGGTTTGAGGACCTGTGGGGCTACCTGGGGGTGGTGTCAGAGTTCAAGTGGGCTGGTGGGTGGTGCCTGGATTTCAGGGTGCTGCTGTACCGTCTGGGTATTTGGCAGCTGTTTTGGTGCCTAGGGTGGAGGATTAGCAGGATCACAGGGGTGCTGCCGTTCCTAATGTGGGGCCTGGCGCAGACTGGCTGTGGTACAGCCGTTACTTACGGGGGAGCTCTTGCAGGTTTGCACGGGTGCAGCCGTTACTTGCGTGGGGTATCGCGCAGATTGGCTGGGGTGCTGCCGTTACTTATGGGGAGCTTGCGCAGGCTTGCAGGGATGCCGCTGTTACTTGGTGGGGCATCACACAGATTGCCTGGGGTGCTGCCCTTACTTATGGGGGCGCTCACACAGGTTTGCAGGGGTACAGCTGTTACTTGCATGGGACAACGCACAGATTGGCTGGGTTGCTGCCGTTACGGGGGAGCTTGCGCTAGTTCGCAGGCGTGCAGCCATTAATTACAGGGGACCTCACGCAGGTTTGCAGGGGTGCAGCCGTTACTTACATATGACCACGTGCAGATTGGCTGAGTGCTGGCGTTACTTACGGGGTGCTTGTGCAGTTTCGCAGGGGTGCTTGGTGTTGAATCAATGGTGGACGCAGAGGTTTGCGGAATGGTTGGTCTGTGGCTAAGTATTTGGTTTGCATGGTGGCGTGTCACGGGCGCTGCTCGTGCAGCTGGGTTTCTTTGCAGGTCGGGTTGGAATGCACATTTCAATCCATGAATAAACGAAGTGCGCGTTGGGAACTTAGGGTCGCGCAGAGTCGTTCTCTGCGCGCAGACTTTGCGGGATCAATGTACACTTTTCTATTAATCGGGTTGAGTTCTTATTGGTAGTAAGTATGTAAGTACAATTACAATGGCACAGTGGTTCCTGGACAGGGCAGTCTTTTTTTAAGATGCAAGTTGCAAAGTATTACTTTGTGTCTTGTTTTTAGTATCCCTCTGTTAGTGACAAGTGCCTTATGCTGCTTCCATGACATTATTCTAAAGCTCTCCCGTGACTTTTTCGGGATGTTCTGGGCTAACTGAAAAGCTTCTAATCAATGATATTGACTTCGTATATAGCACCAGGTGGCAAGCTCTTCCAGGTACTAGGCGCTGTAATAACAGGCGTTATTTTTGCACGCATGTTTGCATGGTTACATTTGGTAAGTGCAAGCTGCCCTCATGTCAGAGACCAACGCTTTGCCCAATCGGATCATTTCCTGCACATAGCTCTCAACTCACCCGCTTTTGGCGGGTGTCACCCGCCTTGCAAAGGGCTGACTCACCCGCCAAGCCTCCTGCACGCCCATTCATTCCAATGGGCGTCTCACCCGCCAAAAACAAAATCGGGTGATTTCACCCACCTTTGTGAGACAAATGGTTGAGAGCTATGCCTGCATTTTCTTCAGGAAGGCACGCACCATACCATCTCTAGGACGTCACGTCGTGCATTTTTAGTCACGTTGGATTTAAAGCACCGCCCTGCGCTTACGCTTCCACGTCTGCGTTGACAAGCCTACCTCCTAGGCCAAAGGGCGGCTTGCTTTAAGTCCCTATCAACGGGTCTGATCATCGGGGGCCTCCCAACTATCCGCCAATTAGCGTCCATTTTGCTGACGTCAGCGTGATGGGACCACCTCCCGGCTGAGGGACCAGATTGGGGCTATCAAGTCTTTCAGAATCCCTATTGATTTCCCGCCACTTAGCCCTGGTTTTTGTTGGCTCGCGCATTGCAGGGCGTTGGAGGACATGCATATTATGGACCATGGCTATATAATGACCCGCAGAGAAAGGCCCCTGCTGTCAGTGTCTGGATGGGCTGCTCCGTCTGTGCCTGACCTGCTTCCCTTTGCACACAGGGCAATGTTGGGGTTAAATGGGGGTGCTGCCGTCGGATGGGGTCGTATTATCAGATCTATGTCATGTCAACGAAATGCAAAATAAATGCATTTATTTTGACGTGGTTGTAATGAAAAGAGACGTGTGTACAATTAATTCCACATAATTCTTGGGATATTTTTTCAGTATCCTAATTATTTTAATAACATACATTGCTTTTCTAATGTAAAAAGGGAGTATGACTAACCTCTCGCTTCTCTTTACCGCGCCGTTGTGTTTTCATTCTTTTGTGCTCATTGTTGTTTTGAATATTTTATGTCTTAGTCACCCTTAGAATAAGTGATTTAGGACCCGATTCGTGTAACTTTTAGCTCGGTGCAAAGTGACCTCGCACTGCCAACAAACACCCTGATTCACAGAGCGGTGCAAAGTGTATTTGTGCAGTGCAAAGTGACCTCGCACTGCCAACAAACACCCTGATTCACAGAGCGGTGCAAAGTGTATATTTGCAGTGCAAAGTTACTTTGTACTGGTGAAAAGTCACTTTGCACTGCAAAAATAGACTTTGCACTGCTCCCTGAACCAGGGTGATGGTTGGCAGTGCAAAGACACTTTGCACTGCGCTAAAAGTTCCATGAATCAGGCCCAAAATATTGATGTTTTTACTTTGAATTGTATTTTTTCACACCACTGTTTGTAAAAAAAATCCTTGAGTTTTATGTTACACAGCAACTGCATTTTTTATGACAATTAATGATTTTTTGCCTGTTCATTATTCAAATGGCGCTCTATTTCCTAAAAAACTGAAGTACATACAAAGATCACACAATACCACGTTGTCCACCAGAATCCATTGCTCTAAATGTACACATCAATGTATACGAATTACACAAAGTGAGACTCACTCGTATTAGATCTACATTGCTAATAATAGAAATGAAATCTGCTGCTGTGCATGTGCCAATTAAATATATATATATATTAACAGTCAATTAACTGAACGACATAAGGGCTTGCTGAAGTGGAAACCACTTACTTCATTGTTAAAGGTGCTTGTGTGTTCTACTTCCTGATTTTTCATGACAATGTCGCATCATTATCGTTCTCAAATGTGCATTATTTCACTTTGGAGATGTGTAGGGTACACAATAATAAATATAATAATAATGATGGTAATATCATGTTTTTGTATAGTGCTTCATACTGGGTTCCTCCGCTTATAAGCACTTTAATATTTATTAGCCAATTTAATGGTACTCGATTCATGTGTACAATTTATTGCAAGAAAGACTTATTGGTTAAATGGCAGAAAACAAGGGGGTTACTTGAACGCTGAAGAGAAGACCGCGGGTTTCAATACTTTTGTAAAAGTGAAGAAAATCATTATTGTCCCGAAGAAACTGGTGGAGAGAACCAAAGCATGGCACCTGTTGCAGAAAGAAAGATAATACAGCAAACACGATGAAAATGGTAGTGAGAGAGGAAAAAAACAATCAAAGAAAATGAAGGGGGGGGGCTGAAAGATTGAAAAAAGGAAAAAAAAAGAGACACATAACTCGCCATGAAAAGGCCATAACAATAGGAACACGCATTGTCAATGCCAATAGTTTTGGCTTTTGTGTATGCATGGGAAATTCGTTTGCCAGCCACTGCCGTAGTGGTATTAAGTGGCCTTCAATGGAAGCAGCTGCAAAATGGTGTTAGTACCTGGGCATATAATAGCGGTGCCTGGCAAATTCCTAGTACTTATACAGAAGCCAAAACAGTTTTGTCAATGCTCGGACTTCTCTGAAGGACACTTATTGTGCTTATAAATCGAGTGGCTGAAGGCAGATGGGGTTAAGACATTTGTATTGCACCAGTAGCACGTTTAATGCATTAGCATGGTCATTGGGAAGGTAAATAACCAAACAACACCTACAAGCTTTGTATCCCTCCCCCTGTGCTATTTATTCCTAGCTGTACTCTAATGCAATAGTTTCGACGTATAAAGCACCATCTAATATCCAAAACTAAAAAAGGAATGTTAAATTAACCAGAAGAAGCACTTGCTAGCAGTGTTTTGTGCGGCTCTAAATTATGGGCCGTGCAGCCCCCCAAACCCCACTTACCTCGCCATCAAGAACATATGACGTAAGGCCTCAAAGTATTGGAAAGCCATTTGCCTGCATTTATTTTCAACCCACCACATTAACGTTTGCAGAAAAGAAGAAAAACTGAACGTGAAAACTAAAGTAGTACATATTAACACATGAATTAGGTTAAAACATGTAGTAAAAACATTACAACCGTCTAGCATATATGGTACCGATTCCTTAGTTGAAACAATGCAATGTACGGTAATGCAGTAACATGCCCTCCCGCACTAAGAAGCTATAGACAGGTCCTCATTACGAGTTGGGTGGTAACCTGGTGGTAAACCTGCCCGAATACTGCCCAGCGGAATTACTTTTACCGCCGCTTGGTCCGGAAGATTTTCCACCGGATTAGAAGTGGTGGTGGCAGTGTTAGTCCCCATTAATTTGGAGTGCATAGGACTTCAGTGTGTATTTCGGCAGAACGTGGGAGAATTTACCTCCAGCACGGTGCTGGAGGCAAATCCCCCACTCCAGGCCCAAACTCGTAGTATGGCAGAGCGAGAAAAGTGGCAGTAATTCCGTTACCGCCACTTTTTTCCTGCAACGCCATACTCCTAAGGAGGCCCAGACACTTTTGATCTCAGAGCCCTGAGCCAGCCTACTCAGTGACAGCGGGTGGGCGTCAAGAGGTCCTTTCGCCAGCTCCTACCAACCAGGACCCAGAAGCAGGGACACATCAGAGTACAATTATCAAGGTGACACGATTCAGGTACAAAAGGTGTAGAGGACATGACCATCACCATAGCCAAAACCTAGAAAATAAAACTCTGTAAATTCTGATAACATTTACAGAGGGAGGGGATTGCGGGAAATTGCCTTCTGGTGTTGCAGGGCTAGCCTAGGCCACTGGGAAGCCAAGAGGCAGAGCTCTAACCTCCAGGGAATGTGATAATGCTTCCAAACTTCCTAGCAGGCCCAGGCCTTGAGAGACGCCAATCCACTCCCTTCCTCTGGCGCTGCGCCAGTAAATACGGGTTGTCCTGGATACGCCTGAGGCAGGACACCTGTTCCTTCTGGGACAATAGGCCAGCGGCATTCCCAGTTGCGACATTCACCTAAGCTTTGCCAGCAGGGTTGTTTGAAACGTGGGCCGCGCTTAAGCATTTAATGGCACTCACAAGGGTGAACGTTTGAGACTGCTCTGCTGAGAGTCTGGCTTTTTATTTGATCTGCAAGGAGAACACAGATATCATAGGCAAGCACTTAACTCACCGAGCTACCTGACTCAGCGATTCCGGGAGTAACACAAAGAACGAGATAGTGGAAAACATTATAAATGAACCAACAGGACAGGGAGTAAATGAACAGAAGAAGGAAGAGGGGAGGATGGACTAAAACCTCAGTTGCACGGGCATGCAGGGACGGGCCATAAGTGTTGCTTGGCATGTGGGGGTTGGCACTAACTGTTGCAGTTTTGTGGATTGTGGCTATACCATAATGAGAGACCATGGCACCCTGATCGGATATGGTTACATGTCTTTATAACGACTCATTTTATAACGAATGCACATATAACGAAAATGTTATAGCGACAAAACATTTTTTTTCTTTTTTTTCGGGGGGCGTCCCCCAAAACCCAGTTTTCCACCCTTAAAAACCCACCCCAACCGTTTCCCCACAAGATTTAACCCTTTACCCCACCCCCACATACATTTTCGTTATTGATATGATATGATCGGTTGTTTATAACGTGCCTAATACCCAGAGGTTTCTAAGCGGACCCGGGGATCGAACCTGTCTTGCTCCGTGTCGTTTTGCTTCCAAGGCGAGAATGTTGCCCCTGAGCTATCCTCTCGTGTTTCGTTATATGTGCATTCTACATGAAATATTCATTATAAAGACTGCACACCATCGGATATACCTTCCATAAATAAATCAGTCATGAAACTTAAATATCAAGTTCAAATGACTTGTTTTTATATATCTTATTTTATGTTACAGGGTCTTGTACCGTGTGCTGTTGCCACTTTTGTGCTTTCTTGGCACTTTGGCAGATCTGCAATGCAAGGTGGGTTGGGAGGGGGTTTGTTAGTGAGATTGAGAAGGAGAAGAGCAAGAGAGCTTTGATGTGCTGTTGGCAGCTTCAGTTCTGACAGACCGGTCACTGAGCGTTTTCGGTTGGTAGCCGTGATGTGGTGTTGAGGTATGATTGTGCATGGTTTGATTTCATGTTGGGTGTTGTGAAGTGTGTGCGATTTGTGGTGCGGTAGAGGTATGGTTGTGTTTAGTTCAGAGTTTGAGGGTATGCAGAATGATGAGTTTTAGTACGGTTAGTTAGGGGCAACATATTTGCTACTCCGGACAATCCACTTAAGTGCCACACATTTTCTGCCCTCAACAAGCCATCCAAGTGCAATACACTTAAAGCCCTCACAATCCATCCAAGTGTGCTACGTTTCCCACCCTCAACAATACATCCAAGTGGGACACACTCCCTGCCCCCACAAATACATTAAATTGTGACCTATTTCCCTCCCCCAACAATCTATCAAGGTGCTGCTCATTTCCCACCCCAATGATCCATTCAAGTGTGACACATTTCCTACCCCCAACAATCCATCGAAGTGTGATACATTTCCCACCCTCAACAACCCTTCTTAGTGCGAGATACTCCCTTCCCCCACCAATCCATTAATGTTCAAAACATTTCCCAACCCAACAATCCATCACAGTGCAGCACATTTCCTGCCCACAAGGATCCTTTCAAGCGCAACACATTTCATACTCCCAACAATCCACCTAAGTGTGATAGATTTCCCACCCCAACAATCCATCGAAGTGCGATACATTTCCCACCCCAACTATCCATCTAAGTGCGATACATTTCCCAACCCCAACGGTCCATCCAGGTGCAATACATTTTCTACCCCCAACAATCCATCGAAGTGCGATACATTTCCCACCCCCAACAGTCCATCTAAGTGTAACACACAGATACCTCCAAATACATGTATCGGGTTATCTAGGGGGGATGCATGTGATCTACACAGTGTCATGATATGATGGTGGTAATGTAGACATGCCAGGGTTTTAATGGAGCACAGTAATGCCTGTGTTCACTGCCCGTGCCACCTTACCTTAGTTGTTATGTTAATGAATTTGTAACGTGCACGTGGTACCTGTAGGCTGATGGGCGCAAACTCACAGCCAAAAAAGGACAGAGCAGGGAAAGCAGTCATGACTAGGCTGTAAGAGCAACAAAGACTGCATGTATTAAGCAAAGAGTGACATCTTCAGCAACTTCTTAAAAAGTTCTGTTGACGCCATTGTTCGAAGGGTGGGTGACAAAGCATTCAATGCAATGGGAGCCGAAACCTCAAAAGAGCTCATTCTAGCTCTAAGGGTGTTGGTGTTATCAGATCTTAGAGTCCTTGCATTGTCTTTTAGAATAATGACCTCCTTCAGATACAAAGGCATTTGACCCATGATGCATTTGTGTGTGATAAGAAGGAGCCTAAATAGGACTCTGGCTGCAATTGGAAGCCAATGAAGGCTCCTTCGAGCCTCAGAAACATGGTCCCTTTTGCCTAAGCCCTTCACTACTCTTACCGCCCCATTCTGAATCACTTGGAGGCGTTGGATCTCTGCTTTCGGGATACCTACCAGGAGACTGCAGCTATAATCCAGTTTTGCGCCAATAATGGCTCTGGCCAGGGTTTCTGCATTTTTCGCCGAAATCTGCGATCGTAAATGGCGGAAGAATTTAATAAAATAAGACAAAGATGAAACAAGATTGTTCACTTGGGCCTTCATGTTCATATGTTTATCCAGATACACGCCCAAGGTTTCAACGTTGGGCAGGATCTCGATAACACAATTATCCAGGGTAAAGAACTTAAAGTTCAGGCCCAGTTTTTCCAATTTACCAGGGGAGCCTGCCAGCACAAGCTCAGTTTTGGCGCTGTTCAAAGCAAGCCGATTGGAGACCATCCAATCCTGAATTTTAAGGTATATTTTGTTGATGAAGACATCATCTTCTTGATGAGAGCCCGGGATGGGTAGGGCGCATTGTGTGTCATCTGTGTAATTCGCAAATATGATCCCCTCCTTCTCCAGCATCTGGAAGAAGGGGATCATAAAAATGTTATAAAAACATGGTGACACACAAGCACCCTGGGGAACCCCATACAATAGGGGGATAGGATCAGCTTCTGCTGATTCCATAGCCACTCTGATCTGTCTACCATTCAGAAAAGATGAAATCCATTGGATGGTGAAGTGGACCGCAACAGGAGTAATATATGAGACAGCGGAAGGCAGTTATAATTGTAAGTATATTTAATCATGCAAGTACGTTACACGGAAAGAAAGAAGAGGGAGGCTGCTTGTAGCAACGAGAGCTGGACAGTTATAGTTCAATTGCCGTCCTCTCTTTTAGAACTCTGATGAGACCTGAGTTCATAGTGTTCTGATTCTACATACCATGATGTGATCAGGCATGTCCCACAGAGATCAGGCAGCTTCCATCAGAATGATAATATACTACACATCTCCTTCCCTTTATATTGTTCACAAACTATATACAAAAACTCATGAAACAAAATTTCCAGCTGGTTCATGTAAACTCCACATAGTCCTCCATCATTTTCGGCAAACGATACGATCTGCCAGATCTGGACATGCGTCCTCCATGTCTGGAGGTGGTTGGCAAGGAAAATTGAAAATACTCAGAATTGCCATCACATTTCTTCTCAACAGCACTACCACATTTCTTCACACCACTGCTTAAATTTCTAGAAACTTTAACATTTCTGACTGTATTCTGGCCTACATTTCTCTTATCTTTCTTGTTAAGATCATTACTTTCACACATCCAAATTCTTTCTACACTCCATATCCTTTTGTCCTCTGTCCTGACAGCATGACGAAAAGCCTCTATAACCCTAATAGGGTTGGACCATTTGCATGGTCCATTTCTTAGAGCAGGAGGAAGTAACACCTTGACCAACTTACCAACAGCTGTAGACATATCATACTTGTTGCTACGTACTTTCTTATCATAGTTTATCTTGTTCCTCTTTTGCGTTTCCCTAATTTTGTCTTTTGCATTGACCAAATTCTTCTCTATTTCCTTACTCCCCCTAGATAAGCCAAATGGGAGCTAATTTGGTGTTTGCTTTTCTTCCCCTACTATGCTCAAAGGGAGAAAGACCTGTACTGGTGTGTGGAGTAAAACGATGGGCAATTACTTTCTCCCTGACCGCATCCTCCCAATCTATCCCATTAGCCCAAGCCATTCTGATGGTTTCCTTCAAGATTTTATTAAAACGTTCTACTAATCCATTAGTTTGGGGATGGTAAATTGAGCTAGTCTTGTGCTCAATAGCACATTTTTTACAGAAATCTGCCACTTCTTTAGACTTAAATTGAGTACCGTTATCGGAAAGAATACTTCCCGGATATCCTTCCCTCTCACATATATTTGATAAAAATTCAACTACAGTTTTACCCGTGATACTAGAGGCAATTAAAATCTCTACCCACCTGGCGAGGAGATCTATGACTACCAAACAATATTTTTGTACACCCTTGCAACATATGGGACCTAAAATATCCATGCTTATATCCCTCCAAACACTATTGGGAATGTCAGTAATAACCATTGGCTGTCTGGAACCCACACATTTTTTTTCATCATCGCAACAAAGGATACATTCCCTAATATATCGCTCAATCTGCAGGTCGCAACTTCGTCGCAAAATGAAGTGGACCGCAACAGGAGTAATATATGAGACAGCGGAAGGCAGTTATAATTGTAAGTATATTTAATCATGCAAGTACGTTACACAGAAAGAAAGAAGAGGGAGGCTGCTTGTAGCAACGAGAGCTGGACAGTTATAGTTCAATTGCCGTCCTCTCTTCTAGAACTCTGATGAGACCTGAGTTCATAGTGTTCTGATTCTACATACCATGATGTGATCAGGCATGTCCCACAGAGATCAGGCAGCTTCCATCAGAATGATAATATACTACAGATGGCCACTTCAGAGAAGGAGGCGTTCTCTCTTAACCTGGTGGACAGAATAGAATGGTCCACCAGGTCAAAAGCCGCGGAGAGATCCAAGATCATCAAAAGGGAAATCTTGCCCATATCCATCTCTTGAGTGAGATGAGACTTAAGGGCAAAAAGCGCCGTCTCAGTGCCATGATTAGCCCGGAAGCCAGATTGATATTTATGCAGGATTTCATTTTGTTTCAGAAATACAGAGATTTGATTATAAGCAACACGATCCAGAATCTTCAAAAGGAACGTGGTATTTGTAATTGGGCTGTATTTGGAAGATGTTAAAGGGCACAGATTAGGTTTTTTCAAAAGCGGCGTAATCCACACATTTTTTAAATTATCGGGCACCAAGTTAGTCTGAAAAGAAGTATTCACGAATTTAGTAAGTGCTGTAGCTGTAGGTTGCTACAACGGTCGTCCATGGGCAAACAGGGGCAAACAGGGCTGTGCAGACTACACCTACATTACATATAGAAAGGTCTGGGAGCCCTTCTACCAAGAACGAACAGGGCCAAATAGCCTGTTATCTGGCTAGATTCTCACTCAAGACGGGCTACAACCACTTTTAAGCCCACTGTACCTTTCACAGAGAAGAAATATGCTGGGCAATTCTCCTCTGTACAAGAGTACCAACAGCAACCCCAGACACATGTTTCGGCCTAGTCGTGCCTCATCAGTGAGGTGAATCACATGTCTGGGATTGCTGATGGTTCTCTCGTCCAGAGGAGAATTGCCTAGCATTTCGGTGCCGGATTGCCCTTGTGGGTGGGACGAGACTGATATGCAAATGGAGATTTCTTCTCTGTGAGGGCTGCAGTGTGCTAAAACGTGGTTGTAGACCCTCTTGAGTGGAAGAAATTCCATAGAACAAGGTATTTGACCTATGTTCATTGTCAATATAGTGGCTCCCACACTCTTGTTTAATTTGCAAAACTTGGGGTTTCACCCTAAGTAACCGAAGGTAATCCAGATGTGGACCTCTTGCTCATCCGTGCTTTGGAGAGGCTCAGCTTCACCTCACTGAGGAGGCCCAACAAGGTTGAATCACATGTTTGGGGTTGCTAATGGTACTCTTGTTCAGAGGAGAATTGCCTAGCATGTCGGTGCTGGACTGCCCGTGTGGGTGGGACAAAGACTGATGTGCAAATGGATATTTCTCCTCTGTGAAGGGTACAGTGAGCTAAAACTTGGTTGTAGACCCTCCTGAGTGGAAGAAATTCCATAGAACAGGATATCGTACTTATGTTGGCTCTCAGTAGAGGGGCTCCCACACTCTTAATTTGTATCTACTTTATAAAATGCATCAAATATATATATCAGTATTACTCACATCACTTTGCAAATTAGATTACATTCATTTCATGAAACAAACTGTTGCAATAACAAATAACTCCTTTAAATTATTGACAAAACCAAGAATCCAATCCTCAAACAGGTGTTCTTAAGAAGATAAGGACATTTTTATGATAATCTTTTGTCCTATCAACACCCGACGTGTTTCGGATAAAAAATGTTTATCCTTCATGGGAACAAGAACTTCATTCCAAAGACTTCAAAGAAATGAATATTAAATGAGCTCGATAGCTCATCCCAATTTCATGAATTCTATAGGTTAGGTCCAATCCTATAGGGTAGGGGATATCCTATAGAGATGATGAAACTAGGATGAGCTATGGAGGTACTATTTTAACCGAGGACTGTGCCAGGGCACGGAAGGACAGTCACAAGCAGTCCCCCATCCCCAGATATAATTTTATCAATGCAAACGTTGGACAGTGTGTGAGATGCCTTTATCCAATATCCTTATGTCATGTAGGAATAGCTGTTGCATTTTGTTTAATAAATGCGGCCTAAGGTCTTAAAGGGGTAGTCCAGCTAAAAATGTTATTTAAAAAACAGATAGGCAACATTAAAAAGAAATACTAGCACTTTTTTTTTAAACTTCCTATGTAAAATTTTGAGCTATTCAAGCTCAAAATTCGCAAAAGCAAGCACATGGGCGCATCCATTTTGTGAAATGGATGCCCGCCTGTGCTGGTTTTTGCTTTTGCGGCACTAATGAAGGAAAAGCCAGCCAGCTGTAGTAAACAAAAGCTACCGCTGGATGGCTTTTCCTTCATTGGTGCTGTACGCGGAGGACAGGGACCGGAGACCAGAGCAGGAAAGCTGCAGCTGAATCTCGGTAAGTGCTATTTATTTCTTTTTTAAAATAAGCACTAGCTGCGCTTTTTTTTCTAAGTTTTCTGGGCTGGAGGGGCCCGGAAAACTTAGAAATAAAACCGCAGCTTTAAAAACGTTGTATTTATGTTTGTGGTCGCTTTTGAAGCTACCACACACATAAATACAACGTTATTGTGTTTGAAAATGCTGCGGTTTTTCTTTCCAAGTTTCTCAGGCTCCTCCGGATCGGAGGAGCCTGAGAAACTCGGAAAGAAAAACCGCAGCATTTTCAAACACAACCGCGTTGTGTTTCTGCCTGCTGTGGCTATCACTTTGGGTCTCCGGTGCTCCCTCAGGGGAGCACCGGAGACCCAAAGTGAAAGCCAAGGCAGGCAGAAACACAACGCAGTTGTGTTTACATGCCACACTGTTTCTGCCTACAGCTGATTTCCCATTTGGGGCTCTTGGGCTCCCCACGGGGGGTCCGAGAGCCCCAAATGGGAAATGCTAAATGCTGCAGTGTTTCTGCCTAAATCTGCTTTCCCATTTGGGGCTCTCGGGCTCCCCGTGGGGAGCCCCAGAGCCCCAAATGGGAAAGCAGATTTAGGCAGAAACACAACCGTGTTGTGTTTCTGCCTGCCTTGGCTTTCACTTTGGGTCTCCGGTGCTCCCCTGTGGGAGCACCGGAGACCCAAAGTGATAGCCACAGCAGGCAGAAACACAACGCGGTTGTGTTTGAAAACGCTGCGGTTTTTCTTTCCGAGTTTCTCAGGCTCCTCCGAGCCGGAGGAGCCTGAGAAACTTGGAAAGAAAAACCGCAGCGTTTTCAAACACAACAACATTGTATTTATGTGTGCGGTAGTTTCAAAAGCGACCGCAAACATAAATACAACGTTTTTAAAGAGCGGTTTTATTTCTAAGTTTTCTGGGCTCCTCCAGCCCGGAAAACTTAGAAAAGAAACCACAGCTAGTGCTTATTTTTAAAAAAAAATAAATAGCACTTACCAAGATTCAGCTGCAGCTTTCCTGCTCTGTTCTCCGGTCCCCGTCCTCCGCGTACAGCACCAATGAAGGAAAAGCCACCCAGAGGCAGCTTTTGTTTACTACAGCTGGCTGGCTTTTCCTTCATTAGTGCCGCAAAAGCAAAAGCCAGCACAGGTGGGCATCCATTTCACAAAATGGATGCGCCCATGTGCTTGCTTTTGTGACTTTTGAGCTTGAATAGCTCAAAACTTTACATAGGAAGTTTAAAAACAAAAAGTGCTAGTATTTTTTTTTTATGTTGCCTATCTATTTTTTAAATAAAATTTTTACCTGGACTACCCCTTTAACAATCAGTTGTGGTGTCTCTCCTTGGCCTCGCCGCCTGCGACACCCATACATGACTTCTTCTGTCGCTGCAGAGACTGGCATTAACTGTAAGCGAGTACGTGGAGGTGACCAGACACAATACAAGTCCTAAGGAGGTTGGTTGTTTGTGTAAACAGGCCTATGTATACTAGTCATACCTGTTGCTAGGCAAGTGGAGGATCCATCCCTGTCACTGGGCATGTCGTGGATGGCCACCTTGGATGATTGGCATGGGAAGGCTAGTGGTGCATGTTGCTGGACTTGAAGATATTGTCCACACCTGCTATTAGGTACTTGCTGCAATAGATGCTTTGATGGGAAATGTGGGGAATCAAGAAACTCTCTAAAGTCACCTACAAATATAATTGCGCACTGCCAACAGTGTCATCCATGAGAACCTTTAGCTCTGGGAAAACTGTTGTTTTTAAATTTGATAAATTCTTTGCTCACTTAATGATCCTTGCCCAAATGGCTTTTAAAACACACCATTTACAACTTTTATCTGCAAACGTCTCTTGCAGTGAGGCGACCCAAACTGAAATATAAATTGGATATTTAGTTTTCGTTTTGCTAAAAGTTTTATTTGTAAACTATAAAGTAATAAATAAATAAAATACACAAAATAATGTAAATTGGTTAAAAAATGGTTTCATAATTTACCATTGCTACTGAACTAGTTCACTTAAAAAGACAAACTATGGTGTCATTTTATCAAAAATCCCTTGACTTGAGTGCCCACCCTCCTATTAACTGGCATTAAAATCGTTGAGGTTTTCAGTGTACTTCATGCCCAGTGTGGTATAGCATTCCCCCATTTGCATTAGTTTTCTCATCATTCCTGGGGCGGTTGGATCCCAGATCGCTGAAGGCCCCCTTTAAAGTTTTCTTGGAACCCTCTCATATTTTACCCTTGGAGCTGGCCAAATACCCTTTAATTAAGTTTTTAAACATATAATGGGACTCATTACGAGTTTTTCATCGCGGGAAAAAAGTGGAGGAAAATCTGTTTACCTCCATCTTTCCGCAACACCAAACAGCAAGTCTGCCCATTTTATAAGGTAATTCCTGCAATTTACACACAAAAATCGGTGATGTTACCATCTGGTAATACCCGCAGAAATCCCCAAAGGAGTCCATGTGGGTTTACACTGCCAAACACTGCTTGAAATGTGGCAGTATCACAGCCAGAGGTAATATCTCCAGAGGTAATACCGCCCGATCAAGAGGCAGTATCCGTGATTCCGCTTGCCTCTATTCCGGCAGATTTACTGTCAGAATACCGGCAAACTCATAATGAGCCCTATAATGTATTAACCCCACTTTGTTTAAAACACAGGATTTCGATTTCTTTTTTAGGAAAGCAAGGGTCAGTGCCCAACAGTCATTGTGGTTCTCGGGCACACACCAAACCAAACTGTTTTGACCCCAAAAACATTTATGACAATCCCAGACCGAGAGGAACATGCGGATGCTAGGGTGAAATGTATAACCCCTTGTATATGTAAAACATGTAAGATTACTAAAGAGTGTTGCCTAAGAATGTAAGATAATAGTTTTTGGCATATTGATAAAGAGTGTTGCCTAAGAATGTAAGATAATAGTTTTTGGCATATTGATAAAGAGTGTTGCCTAAGAATGTAAGATAATAGTTTTTGGCATATTGATAAAGAGTGTTGCCTAAGAATGTAAGATAATAGTTTTTGGCATATTGATAAAGAGTGTTGCCTAAGAATGTAAGATAATAGTTAGTTTTTGGCATATTAATAAAGAGTGTTGCCTAAGAATGTAAGATAATAGTTTTTGGCATATTTAACAAAGATCATTGACTAAAAATGAGAGTTTTAAAAACAGTCCTGCCCAATGTAAAGGTTATTTTCTCTGAAGGCAGTGACTGCCATTCTATTACTGAAAGCAAATACATCACTTCGGTTAAACTGATTCTTTTCTGCTGCTCTTTAAACTGTTCGTGACTTGTGCGTTTATTTGCTCAAACTACATATTATAACACATAAATGGGGGAGAATTAAGAAAGGGGAAAATGGAATAAAGAGTGATTCAACATTATTCCAAGGATAGGCAATCATTTTACATTGTTTGTACAAAGAACCACCTTACAAGGGCAGGTGAGATAGCTCAGCGGGTTGAGGGCTAGCTGCTGAGATTGGTGTGGATTATGCAGATCACAGGTTTCAATCCCGGCTAGGCCAACTCAGACTTGTATCGTTCCAAGGTCGATAAATGAGTACCGACCTCGGTTGAATGATAATTGTATGTAAACATGTTCTATGTAGAGCACTTTGGTGAAAATGCTGTATAAATAACAAATAATTATCATTACAAGGGAAAGGAATGACTCGTTAAGCAATTCCAATAATTCAGAAAGAGTCAAGTTATACGCACACCCACCCATTACAAGGGAGGGTATGGTATTTGTTTGTCCTTGAAGAATGGGTCCTGCATCCACCTTTTATCAACCAATTTTTACTTTCTGATTTCACGTTGCCCTGGAGCTGTGCCAATATGCGAGTCCGTGAATATGTTGCTCCTGTCTACTGCACCCTCCCCTGTCACATTACTGTGATTTAATGTATGATTGTTTTGCAAACTTGTACAGTGTGAATATAGTTGCAAGAGGCCACTAAGCTCTGTGCACCTGTAAGATAATTTAACACAGGGATACAACTCTGGCTCATGTGCACATTTTCAGAATTAATTTGCATGTACATATTCCGAAACATGCATGCAGAGCTAAATAGTGTAGGCGCTCTTAGGGAGTTCCATACAGGGATGGAGAGAAGTGCTGTGATATTTCCTGTTTTCAAGAGGATGTGGGCAATTGTATTGTAGGAAGGATTCAGGGACCGTCTCCGGAGGAGCCATAGGGAGACCAGTAGAGCGATCAAAAACCAAAGCTGATCCACAGCCATTTCATGTGTCAGTCATAGCGCCTTGTGCCATAGGAATTGGGCGAGAGGGGTACAGATGTACAATGGTACTGGAAGGCGCTCATGAAGAATTGAGTTTTTAAATCCCTTTTGATTTTAGGAGGGACAGTGCAAGTCTGAGAGACATGGAAAGAAAGTAGCCCTGGAACACCAATTTGCAAGCCTCAATGGGAGCGGGGTATTTCAAACTGGTCTACAGCTCGACTTCATGTTGCCCCGGTGCCTACTGAGATGTTGCGGTTACCGCTGAGGTAGCTTGCTTTTCTGGAGGAATGTGAGCTTAATGAAGAGGCTGTGCAGATCCATCACGCTGTGGTGAGATGTCATCTGGTGGCAGCATAGAGTGCTACATTGCTGTGGGTCACGGAACGTTGAGAAAGGCCTGTGAAGATGAGGCAGTGTACAAGGGTCTATACATTGGCCTTGAAATGAAGGCCATGTGAGTAGGGAATGACCATGTGAATGCGATTTAGTTGAAACCGGGCAGTCTGGTCTTTTTTTTCTTATATATGCCCTGAAGTTCAGTTGGGCATCAGTAGGGTAGCCCATGGTCTTTACACAGTGAAAGATGGTGTGGGAGAAGCCCTCAAGTTGACTGTCAGAGATCCAGGTTTATTCGCTTCGATCTGGACATTGGAAATGTGGTCAATTTCCTTGTTTACTGGATTCAGAGGTAAGCAGCTCCCAACAATCTAGAGAGGGTTTGATATTCCAGATATTGGGCCTCATTACAAGTATGGCGGTAAGGCAACAACGGCGCCGGTAGCACTACCGGCACCGTTCTACCGTAGCACCATACTAGGAGTTCTGCTCGCGGTTGCCCTTGCAGCCACCAGGTCTGACCTGGTGGCCGTACAAGCACCCGCGAGCAGAACATGATAGTAGGCTCGGTACCGTTATTAACGGTACTGGTACTATCACCTTCCCCATTGAGCCCTATGGATGTACTGGGCCCAGCACACGCGAAAGGGAAATTACCGAGTCTGGCTAGGCCGGAATAGCCCGGTAATTTCCCATTCACGGGTGCTGGACCCAGATGCGAGTTTGGAGGTTGTCTTGCCGGTAAAACCGGCAAGGCTACCTCCAACCTCGTAATGCGGCCCAATTGTTTTTGGATGAGACCTGTTGGTTTAGTTGATGTTTCTTACATACTGGTGTGTGACAACTTCTTTATTTACAGTAGGAGCCAAGGTGGCTCTGTGCTCATGTTTAATATTATGTTATAACGTTTTGACCATGGCAGGGATCATTGTTGTGGGATAATGACCTGCATCCAACTTGTGGTCGAAGGTGCATCTGAGGGTCATAAGTTAAGGAAGAGTCATTATCACCTGCGGAAATTACCCTTCCCGAGGTCTATAACGCTATTAGCACATAGTGGTGATAGCATTCTAGGTTTTGGAGTTGTGGTGATGGTGAAATAAAGGACACGGGCCACATTACGAGTTCGGAGATAGCCATGCCGTTTTTACCGGAATGGCAATCCCGAAACTCGTGGGACCCGGACCCGGTACATCCCTATTCCCATTTGAGCCTCCATAGGGCTCAATGGGAATGGGGAGGATGCTAAAAACGGTCCCGTTAATAGCGGGACTGTTGCTATCATTCTGTTCTGCTAGCAGGTGCTGTTCTGCACATCTAGTCTGACCAGGCGTACAGAGCGGTCCCACGAGCATAACTCGAAATGTTGCGGCAAGGTAACAACGGCACCGGTAGCACTACCGGCACCGTTGTTGCCTTACCGCAACACTCATAATGAGGCCCACTGGCTTTATAGTGAATACAGTATGTTATGTTATTTGCCTTTTATACTGTATTCATCACCACAGTAGTAGTCTTCAGGTGCCGAACCATGTCAGCGTGGAGATAAATGGTGACCCAGCCCAGGGTGGCATCCAGACAAGGGTTGAAAAGGAAAGGGGGGATGGGGGGGGGGGAAGAGTCTTGACAACAATGTACAGACCTAACTCACAGCATGAACAAAAATGAAAAGATATGGGTGAGTGATAGTGATCGTTGTGATGAATGTATATGCTTCAGTGTTTTGACCGGAACAAAATGTGATGTGATCAGAAGAAGGGACGAGAGCTTCCCTTACTGGTTGGCGGAACGTTCCTGGAGGTCATTACTAGTGAGGTGGTGGTATTACGTTAAGTCTTGTTGTGGATGTCTGAAGGTCTTGAGATGATCGAAGAGTTCCTTGGAATTGTGGTGGCTACTAACAAAATGTGCTGGTAAATTAAATGCAGTTTTAGATTGTAGCATTTAAGTTATATTATAAGGTAAACATTATAATGGTAAGAATGGTTGCACTGGAATGTTTTTAACAGGAGCATGCATTAGGTGTAATGTAAAAATAAACAGTCGTTCTAAAAGAAAGTGAATACATTTTCCATATTTAACTTTTCAAGATGTTACCCATCAACGTGGAACGTGCAGAGAAAAAATACTTGCAGAGAGCGCAGTGTCTTGTTCAAATAAATCTTGTTGGGAAATTACATGACTGTATATTGAATGCAGAAAAATGCCTTCTGCTGTTTCCCTGTCTGCTTCTGAAATTAGAATAACTTGGATATTCTATTATGTGTCTGTTATAAAGCTTGCATACTGTACAAGTCACTACTGTTGTGGTCTGTGCCTTATCTGGGAATTTGGCGTATTGTGTTCGCGCCAGGGATAGCCAGACCCAAACCCTATGGAGGAAGAAGAAAGGTAGAAGGAAAACGGGTAGAGAGAAGGGGGGTGCAGTCAGTAGCAGTAGTTATTGACAGTCTTGCATCCATTCCCATTGGCTCAGAGGAGGCAGATAATTACTTCAATGTACTAATTAGGGGGAAACACATGAGCACTCCAATTTGATTTGGGTGTTTACATTTAGAAAAATTGGCTTCTGTATGAAATAAAGGAGGAGAATCAGTGGAGGAGAGTTCCCTATGCTTTGGGATAAGGTTGTGAGGTGGGTTTGGGGCTGATCATTTCATGTGTGGCTGATGGAAGGAACAGGATGAGGAGAGAGGGTCTCCACTGTCAAGGATGTCCAGGGCATCATCTGAAATATGTCAATGTCTCTGCACGAATAGGGGATCACATTGTGGTAGATTTCATCAATATGAAATCGACATTTTTTTATTTTTTTAAAATTTGGGTGTATATATCTGTTGAGGGAGTGTGTAATCGTTATAATTAAGAGAGGGGTACGTCGGAGTGGAGGGGAGGCGGGGATCTACCCCACCTACATTTGTGGCCAAATTGATATAAAGAAAAACAATTCTTCAAATTCCTATTCGTTGAAACAAATTCAATGAAATCACATAGAAACCGTCTCTGCAGTATCTGGATCTGACGCTGGATGGGTATATGGAGAAGCAGGCAATGGTTGTCAAGGAAAGCCCGGAGCTGAAAGGGGGATTAAATTGTTCGACCATGGAATGAAAGGAGGGTGATGGGGTGGAAATTGCTGAATTCTTTTGGGCTGACATATCACTGGTTTCAAGGCATGTTGGGAAGGCATTTGAGCCAGGAAAGCATTGTCAATGCAGAGTAATGGAAGTGATCCAGTGGGTGGGACTTTGATGGTGGAAGCTGGGAAGGCGTCATCCTTGTAGGTGATGACACAGATCAATATGTTGCTGCATGTCGGTATTGGAGGATTCAAGGGGAGGAAAGATCAGGTGCAACGCAGTTGTCTTGGAAGCAAGACAACGCAGCGCAGCATAGGTTCGAATCCGGATCCCTCGCTTAGAAACCACTTGCTGTTATTAAGCGCATTATAAATTAACAATATCATTTAAACAAATTAAAATTGAGGGGTTTCATTTATGACACTCACTTTGCAATATACAGGGATGTATGTATGTGGTGGGGGCATTTCAATGTTTTTTTTCTGATTTTGCATGTACTGCCCTCTAAGAATGCCTGTTTTTGCTTTTGTTTTCCTTGAGTAGGCGATTGGAAGGTCAAGCATGTGGTTGACAGTGAAGGACCGTTCCTATATTTTACTTTGGCGGGAGCTCAGAGGTCCCTCTTTTTTTGGAGAGGCAGTCGGGTGAGATGCCAAGGGAGTATGATTTTTGCAAGAATTTCTCCGTGTGACTGATATTCCATTTATAGCCAGCCAACGCGCACAACGACAATCTTAAATCCCACCAATCTACATATAAAACACAAAGACACACACCAACATAACACGCATTCACAAAGAAATAACCCAGGCATTGGATTTACCCATGCGGTGCCAGTGCACACAACCAACCACCTGGAAGCCAACACACACAGACGCCAGTTTATCCTGGTTCTGGACATCGAGGGGGGGGGGGTCCTATCACTCTACCCTACTTACAACCCCTGCCACCTGCCTTGCAGAGCCACTTGAGGGCCTGGAGACTGCCCCTGGGTGGTAGCGGTGCGCGGTATAAATCAGCATAACATTTAAAGGCATGCCACCCCTGAGTGAGGGCGGCTCGACTTCTGTTCGGGAGCTGCCTGAATGCCGGTGAAGTGTTGGGTGGAAAGGCTGTCGGTGTCCATGAGCAAGTTCACATCTAGCTTTGGTTCGAGGTTATCCCTGAAGGGTGACTCACTGCACGAGCTACACAGTTACATAAACTTCGCTTTGCAGAAGAAGCGCCAGCAGAATCGCACTTGGCTCGCAATGTAACGTGGCTCATCTGAGCCGCTGATGGAAATCCTCACATGGTAGGCACACAAGATGTTATCTGGCAGCTGTGTGTTTAGGGCCATTTAAAATAGACATCCACATTGTGTCGGAGTCATCTTAAATGCACTCAGAAGGATTCCGAAACAGGCCTATCTGATGCAAGCACTTCAGCAGTATTTTAAAATAACAACTAGACAGTATGCCAGGGAAGTCTTCTGTTTACACATTAATTCAAGCTTGATCTACGATAGTGAAGAAATTATAATTAACTGCAAATGGGAAGCACGCCTCGGCCTCAGCTCTGTGTTTTGAAACATCTGAACAAGCCTGTCCTGCTCCCCTTTGATAATTAGCGCGAATGTGTGTACAGTAAGCTTACGCCATATTTACATAATACGGGCCTACCTGTTTCCCTGAAAAGGCAGCTACAAACAATTCAATGGCAATAGCAAAAAAGCGCCAACTCAGCTGCTGCACGTGCACAGCTCTGCAAATGAACCTACGGATTTCATGGTCGATCACGCCAGGGCTGGACTGGGAACTAAAAGAGGCCCTGGAAATAATTTTCCAAGTGGCCCCATTTCACACATTTTCAGCAATCCCAACCTGTTTCCTATGTGATAATTTGGAAATATCACACAAAAGAGGCCCAGGGTGCAGAGGCCTACTGGGAAATCTCCAGAGTTCTCAATAGGCCAATCCACCCCTGGATCACGCCCTTCCTCTAAAACAGAGCCACCCCTCTTCGATATGTAGTGACAGTTTGCAAGCCACAGACTTCTTTAGAGAGCCACCTTTTGGAACTGGATGGTTTCTAGGCGCTTGCGTGGTTGTGTGTTGTCACGAAGATGACACGGGTCAATTATCGGGGCGGGCAATACATATTTCACATAAAGCTACGTGGGAAAATGTACAGAATGGGTCAAAATAATGAAAAGGTGGGTTTAAGGCGCTGGCGCAAAATCAATCTCTCAGAATAAAGGTTTCCGTGAACAGGGTTTAATCCGGGATCCTTTCCCAGCAAACTGGCCAACTGAAAAGTGTTCAGTTAAAAGTACATTTTTACAGCTGATGTATTAATGCATTCATTTTTTATTGTTTTCGTGTATGGCCTGATTTTTTGGGGTGCACTTTTATCTCACCTTATTTTCCTTGTTGTGGGAATTAAGCCGGCTGCACAGAGGAGGGTCTTGATAGCACAGCGAGTAGAGCTCTCGCTTTGACATCCGTGCAGAGCCTGCTGACACTGATTCGAATCCCAATTCAGCCTTTCATCCTTCCGTGCTCGATAAATGAGCACCACACACCGTGGGTAACAATAAGCAGCGCTCAGATACCTGCGGGTTCGTAGCGCTATATAAATGCAAATAATAATAGTGTTCCCAGCCATCAAAAACATGGGAAAATGCCTCAGCAACGGAGGGATCGCCTCCTTAACTGGCTGAACCCCTTCATCAACGTGCCACCAGGTCGCAAATCTATTCCAGTAATGTGTACAGTTAAATGAACATTCTTACACCTGAGTTATTAATTTATTGTTTCAATTTATCCCCCGATTTTGTTGTTGTTGTACTTTTCTCTCATCCAAATGTGTTTGCTGTGGGAAATAGATTGACTGTGTGGACTTCATCTATTCTCTCTCTTTTGTGGAGGAGGATTTGCTTTAATCAGAGAGATGTATTCATTCTGTTTTATGATGCCTGTGTTAAAAGTTGTTTGATTAACTGTATGACACACAAATACAAAATATAAAAAATATTAAAATAAGCATGGGTCACCAGGCAGTGTCTTCAGTATTTGTTGTTAATTATAGTTTGTGTTTATTCGTTTTTGTACTGAAAATTCCACAGAGGCGATATGATATGATAGGTTATTTATAACGCGCTTAATACCCAGAGGTTCTTAGCGCGGACCCTTGGATCCAACCTGTGTTGCTCCGTGTCGTCTTGCTTCTAAGGCGAGCCCGTTGCCCCTGAGCTATCCTCACGTTGCCCCTGAGCTATCCTCCAAGTGTCTCACTGAAGGGTCTTCCCTGGTGGCAAAGAGTGTATTCTGTGTTGGCTGATTTTATAAATGTTGATCGCAAGCATTGCAAGCATGCACTATACTGTTTAGTAATTTAGAAATGTTGTTTGCAGAAAATACAGGACAGTCCTGAGGTTGTCATCATGCACCCGGGGGACTTTAATTCCGGACGACCAAGTTCAAAGATTTTGTATAACCTATTGTGATTTGCATTTTAGAATAACACTTGGAGCTTGCAACGGTGCTTGGAAAGAGATCTCATTTTGTACACGGGAATAATCTGCATTTATCGCTGAGCCCCATTGCTACCTCCCGCAGCACCAGCTTCTTCAGAATGCTGCCGCGCTCCCATCACCCCCTTCCCATCCCAACCTGTTCATACCTAACTGTGCTGAATGACCAGGCCTACAAATGTCAGCCTATTTAGGTCATCAAGGGAACCTGGTCCTGTGGCAATGAAATTCCTTTCCTGGGAGTGCTTTTTAGGTGTTTTTTTATTTATTTAATCTAATAGACAGCTATAAACAGCCCTTCATTCAGATCTAAGGACTCTGGCATAAGATGCGGTACAGTGGAAATCAGTATACTTTGCTGTCGCTGTAAAAACGAATCTGTGTTTTCCCACTGATTCATTTCATGGTGATCTCAAATGCTGCACCCTTTATATCTACCTCGTCCCTTGGGGTGGGCAAAAGCTCTACCATTCCCCATGCATTTTCCCACTTCCTGCAACAATAACTCCGAAGCAAGAATAATCCAGCACAACATGTGCTTTATTTCACCAATGTTGCAGGCAACAACAACAAAAAATCAAATTCCTTGCACATGTAATAAAGTACAGAAGACATGTGAGCATTACATGTTCATCGCTGACCCATTCCTTCCAACAATCAATGAGTCCTGCAGCAAATGCCTTGTGTAACTACTTAGAACCAAAACATGTAGATTTGCTCGATTAGCTTTGCCATATTCTTGGGATTATGAATCTGCATTAATTAACCCCTGAGGTGCACCCACACCATTTCGATCAGATTTAGGGCCACAGAGTCTCAACAAAAAAAGACCCTACCCTTCACAGGCCCTGCAGTCAGCAAGTGTTAGAATTATTGTCCTGCATTATGCTTAGTTTTGGGGTGTCCTGGGGATGAAACCATTGCATATGCGGGTAGAGTCCCCCATATAACGCGCTCCTCAAAGGACGATAACGAATGAACCACCCCCGCGCACCATGCAATGAACACACACCTAAAAAGGTCTGGGGAGTAGACTATATCAGGGTGTGGTGCAGGGAAGAAGAGCGTACGTCTGAATGGGAGGGAAACCTGGGTGAACCCGTCCCCATAGAGGGTCAAACAGGAATCTGAGCAGAGAGATGGTTCTGACTTAATTGGACCACAGATAGAGGGATTTAGATGGGAAAAAGGGGAGAGATAAGTGTCCCAATCTAAGAAGTGTTGAATAAAAGGGCAACAGGGACACAAGGAATGCGTGAGGGTGGTGCCTGCCGCACACCAGAATATATTAAAGGGGAAGGAATATAGGCAGCACTTGGTCTGAACACTGGGGATAGTAAAGGTTCACTCATTGAATAACCCTGTTGAGGACTCACACCTCTGCACACAACAAAGGAGTGGCAGTTGTATCCCGCCAGAATGTATGACAGGGGAAGGGATATGGCCCGCAGCCAGTCAAAGCAAAGAGGGTAGGATAGGGTACTACTGCCACTAGCCCACCCTACTAAAAGACTCATCCTTCTGCATATACCTCTCAAACGCTTAACCTCTAGACCACAACAAACCGCATACACTTCCTCACAACAACAAAACAAGCAACACATAGCCTCGCCCAACAGCTTGTATTAAAGTTGCTAACTCAGCACCAAATAGGGGGGCGCATATACCACCTACGGGGACAGACAAAGGGGGCACAGAGTACCCTCTTCAGGAGGAAGAAACACAGGAACACAACCAAATTGAAGTTGTAACCCAACGAGTCTGCAGAGGGGCCCTGCCTGAGGAGCCCCGCTCTGGAAACGTAATCCCCACTGCATGGGCCAGGGAGGAGGAAGGCAGAGCCCAAGCTCTGCGCCACCGGCAGACTGAAGCAGCTAAAAACAACACTGGGTGATGTAACAGCAAGGCAGCAAGCCAATCCTGTGGGCACTTGGGGTCGGAAGGGGAGTGGATCCAAGCCAGTGAACCATTCACATGGCCCTGGGTGCCTATTGGCAGATGGTTGTATGAATGGGAAGCTGAACATGGTGGCGTTCCAGGAAGGACCAATCAAATGGTAAATCTCTCTGTTCCTGGGAGGTGGCCAGCGTTCAGAGTATCCAATATCTAGCAGGTACTGTGTGAATGTCTCCCTTCCCACCAGAAGCAGGATGTCTCATGTTATTTTCCCAATGGTGATGACCAATGGCAGTATATTAAAGTTCCGGCGGTCAGCACAAATGTTATTTTACTAATTGAAAACTGTTCCTGGGAGGGGTGAGAAAAGATGTGGCGCCACATGAGGAAGTAATAAGTTGGGATACTGTTGATCACTCATCTCCAATCAGGTTCTACTAACATACATTAGCTCTAAGGATATGATGCAGCATAGGCAATTAATTTCTTGGGAACGCAGAAAATACAAACCTTCAAGCTGTAACTGTGTCTAATACTTTGACCATTGTATGCAAAGTATACAACTAATGCTGCCTGTATAAACAGATGTCAGCTCTCATCAATCAGTTCCTGTCCACTGTTCTGTTTGATTTGTGCTCGCCGAGCTGTACTAAACAACGTTACTTCTTGCCCGGTGTGCTACTTTTGACTATGAGCTTTTAATGGTGGGATCAGAGGGCCCTGACTACAAGCTCAGGCGGCTACCAACCGAAAAACACACCTACGTTCAGCGAATGGTGTAAACCGAACAGAAGCTGCCAACAGCACATCACAGCTCTCTCTTGCTCTTTCCCTTTCTCCTGCTCAGTACTATTAACTCACCGCGCCCCCTTTTTTGCTTTACAGATCTGCCAGTGTGCGGTATAAGAACTTTTGACATAACATAACATTATTTCATAGAGTATTATCTTAAGTATACAGGTATCAGTTTTTGTTGCCTTAATAAGGTTCTATTGGCATTTTACATCCTGTTTAGACAGAAATGACCCATGTGAAAAGGTGCAAACGACTTGTACCAGACACTCTGCAGGAGATTGACATCACCATATCAATAGAGGGGCGTCATCCCAAAGCAACCATACATAACATTTTAAAAAAAGAAATGGAAAAATGAGGGCCTGAATAGTAGCAGTCATTTTAATAAAGAGTCGCCATTAAAATATTCAGAAGTGCAATCTGCAAACCATGTGGTAACAGAGTGGCCCTAGCACAGCCCAAAAAGTAAGGAAAAGAATGAAAAATCAGCATTTGATGAACAATCAGCAGTGGATGACCAAGGGTTCCGAAAATGTGCACCTTGAGCCATGGAGGCTTTGCCTAGAGTTTTCAAGCACTGTCCCACAGAATGTGCCATATTGTACCTGATATGACTCTCCCTTGATCTTTGAATAATCGGATGATTGCTACCCCTCTACCTCTAGAGGTAGTGCAGAGAACAGAAAATGTTGCAGTTGGTGCATTATATATCACCAATAAATAAATAAATATTGTCTCAGACACCAAGCCATGAGGCTAATTGCTGCCACAGTCATGCATGGGCTTCAACCACACATTGCCATTAACAGACACGACATTCAATTACAGACACTGATTGTAATCTCCTCCTGCCTTCCAAGAATTAAAAGGCTTTTTCCTCTGCAATTTATTATGAAAGGCTACACACTCTGTTACAGACATTCAATCACTACTTTGCCTCAAAGGTATTTGAAGATTCTGGGGGTCATTACAAGTATGGCGGTAGGGGCCTAACGGCACCGTTAAGGATGGCGGTGCTGTTAAGCCCCAACCGCCATATTCCGAGGTCCCTTAGCGGGTCCAGCAGGAATGTATTAATGACTCCAATCAAGCAGTCCCACTAAGTCAGTGCCTTGTCTGGGATTGCTCAAGGTAAGCCCTTATTTATATATTTGTATGTCCAGTTCGTGTACTCTGGATGACAACCCTTATATAACACCCCTCTCTTAGAATCCCCCTGGCCCCACTGAGCCAAGAAGTACGTTTGTTTTGCAAATTTAAATGGTTTATTTGAGAATTAAACAATATATATATATATATATATCACTTTTATAATAAATTAATAATTGATATCACACTTGTGAATATGAGCAGTAATCAGCAATAGGTAATCCTACAATAGCACAGTTCTGGTGACTTATGACTAGGAACAGGGGAATAAGGTATCAGAGAATGCTTTATGGTTTCAAGGAGATGCAAAGATGAATAAAAGCAACACAGGAATAAACTTGATATGATTTCAGCAAAACATAATATAATCACTTTTCCCCTTTTGGCAATTCACCCCCCCCTCGTTGCAATGTAAGGAGGTGGAAGTGACACACACAGTTCTTCAGGAATACAATCACAGTACAATCCCAATTCAGTTCCCCCCTAGCAAGCTTAGATCAACAGGGATGATTTAAAACACAGGCAAAGTACTTTAAAGGTGGTATGAAAAGAAGGGAAAAATATGCTAAAAATTATTTTAATTCCCTCTAGGGGTTCAGGGTGAGTGATAGCTACTTTAAATTAGTTCGGGATCACTTTAGCAATGCTCTATGAATGATTGTCAGGTTGCAAACGAATTTCAGCAAAGGAAAGCAAGGAGCTGCTATTTTGACAAGTGAAGAAATTGAGCCAAATTGCAAATCGCGGCAAATCTTTCCCAGTGCGTCGAGCGCGATTACGGAAAAAGTATAATGAATAGAAAGCCCAGAATCTTAGCTATAAGATGAAAGTTAAATTACGTTCCTAGGACAAACGGTTCCCGAGATATGGCCGATTCTGTGAAGGTAGATTCTCAAAATAAAAGTAAAGCTCAGAATGACAGAGGACAATTTTCCAGCTTTGAATCAAAAGGAAAGGACACGATTTCTATGATGCAGTTCTCAATAGGTTAAAATAGTTTGAATTAGATTATTTTAAACTAAGAGATTGGTTTTGCACAGGCCTCAGGCTACTCACTCATAATTTTGGAAGGACTGGGCCTCGTTACGGATCTGGTCAACAGGTGGGATTGGACTTCTGGCGAGTGGTTCTGAAGTCACAGGGCTCTGGGTCAGCTCTGCTCTCTGGGTCTGTCAAGCACCGGTTCTGCTCACAGCGGTCGGGTCTGGGTACAGCTCTGCTTTCTGGTCTAGTCTGTGGTTCAGGATTCAGCACTGCTTTCTGGGTACTGGCACAGGGTACTAGCCAGAATCAGACAGCTCTGCCCGGCTGTTTTACTCTGATGTGCCCCTTGGAAGTCTGGGGTGAATCAGTTTGCAAAAGATTTTGAGGCCTGCTGACAAATTCTGAAGTCTGAATTCAAAGTTCTGGTCTCTGTCTGGATTTGATGTCTAAGTGCTGGATCTGGTGTCTTCTGGCAAAACGCTCCACAAGGAATCAGCTTGAAGTGGGAAGTGAATGTCCCTACCTGTCCTGCACAGTCTCCTTTTATGTGTTTACAAAGTGGGAGGGTCGGCTCATCTTCTATGCCCAACCCTCTCAACTTATCATTGGCCAGTTCCTCCTCTCTCCCTTGATTGGGGGAAGTGGGTTGTGAGTGATGAGGTAAGTTTATGGTCAGAGGATCCTCCCCTTGTCAATTTGCACACAAATCTATTTCTGATCCAAATACATATTTATCTATGTACCATTTTTCTAATATTATATGTCCAGTTAACATATTTTCTGTAGCACCAAACCATCCGATCCCTGTCTTTGTAAGATGTCGTGTCCACTTATGACAGAATTCTCCCCTTTTCATCCAGATAACGACCTCTAAACCTTTCCAGATTTTACACAAATGTGCACCATGGATATGGGTTTCAGATGATAAAGTGTCAGATTTTTCACATGCATACATTTGGAGTAGCAACCTTTTTTTCCGCTATTATCCCCAAGAACATACCACAGGGTCCTAACACCTCTTAAAATGTGCACAGAAAAATCACAAGAATGATGATGTTATTTATATAATTTTTACAAGTCTGCACTATGAATTATCCATCTTTTTAAAATTATGCTCTGGCCCCAAAGGGGTGTGGTTTTCCAAAGCACATGGTGGAATTTCTGGTTTATCCACTTCCCCCAAGCTCAGCTTGCTCACATGCAGTGCCCCTCCCTGTTTCCTTCCAAGAGGAAGCCATTTACGACCCCCCTAATTTAACATTTGCCTGGGCCAAGGACAGTGCTTTGTTTAGTTTCCTGCAGTCCCCAGGTGCTCCTCCCCTGATTCAATCAGGGAGGTGTCATCTCCTTTTGGTGGGGGCAGCAGAATGCAGCCAGGCCTGGGAAGAGTGGCTGAGCAAGTTTCACTCCTGTTGGGGGTAGTTGCCGGGCAGAATTCACTCTCTTCAAGCCAGGCTTCAGCTAAATGTCACTTTAGTTCCCAGTTTTCTACATTCAAATCAAACTGACAATTTTTACACATGCAGCTAGAATGCTGATTCTAAGTTCAAAACTATGACATTTCAACAGTTGCAAACTATGTGACACTCAACAGTAGGTCACTCATTTATTTTAAACATTTAGATTTTAGTGTCTTTCAGTCCAATTTCACTTCAGCTGCTGACATCCGCAGCTCAGCCAGTTTTGTTATAAACATTGTTTTGGGCTCTTTCTCTTTCCAGATTTAGTATGCACACACGAATACATTCTGCCAAATGTCTGAGATTTTTGAATATCTTGCAATGTTTAAAATAGGCATTTTTAGCTTGCATTTCAGAGAAACAAAGGTGATTTCAAAGCGCTTTTTTTTTAGCCACCGGCACTGCTGTTTTTCCTTTGGCACACATTTCACTCATGGCACTCCTAGCCTATCACGCTCGCACTGATGGGTGGCAGGTCAGGCGACCATTTTGTTGTACGCAAAGACTGCGTGGTTCTCCAGGATTCTGGCGCAAATGTGGGCTTTTCCACCCTCTTGGATTTCATAAGCCCACAGCACCAATTGTTGCAGCATAATAGTCCAAACGTGGGTCAGGACACCCAACAAATGGCTGGTCTGACCAGCCGTTCTTTGCGGGACCCGTTAAGGGACTTTGGAGCTAATAACAGGTCCGCAATGTGTGGGCCCGTTATTAGCGCCTTCCCCATTCCCATTGAGCTCTATGCGTGTTCAAATGGGAATGGGGAATGGTTTACTGAATGGGGACTTACCGGGTCCGCATAGGTCGGAATGTCCCGGTAAGTCCCCATTTAGTGACACCGGACCCAGACCCGGGTTTGGAGGCAGCCATGGTGCTAATAGCGCCATGGCTATCTCCAGACTCGTAATGACCCCCTTAGTCTTCACAACTTACTAACTAGTAACAGGTATTTGGTCTGGCCATAAAAGATGGCAGAATCTCTTACATCCACTGAAAATAATCTCCTAGCGCCCACCAACAAACCAATTTAATATTTTTTTCTGCAACTATTATTGTTGTGGCTACCAAGAGACAATGGGCCTCATTACAACCTTGCCAGTCTGGAATCAACGGTGCCAGTAGCACCGTAACGGCACCGTTTTCCGGAACGGCACATTCTGCCCCATAAGTGCGGAAACACAGTCACTGCAAAGTGACACCCACGGTGCTACCGCACCAGGTAGCACTGTGACCACAAACAGTGGATTGAGTCACCGGCCGTCCCTGAATTACCGGCACGGAGGTAGTACGGGCACATTCGGAGTCCCGCAGTGCCACTGTGACCACTGCGCCTGTAATATAGGCACCGCAGACTCGGCGTTAAACAGTACCAGGTGTAAGCACATTAGGCCAGGTGCACACTAGTCATCCCTGGGAAGGTACAAAAAGACCACACCCACACCCAACGCACTTCCCAACACAACCATGCTGGCAGTCGGTGTAGCAGCAATTTGGCTGGGGAAACTGCAAGTAGCTATTGAGGCTGAAGCAGCACTGAGGTAGAGGAGGAGGCATAGACACAGGAGGCGAATGAGGAACCAGTTGGCCATTCCTAATATCGATGTGCAGTGGGTTGCACCCCGCAGGCTGCCACCAATACCCTGCATCAGGGCCTCACCCTAGAATCTGACCCCAAGCCAAATCCACACCTTATACCATCTTGACAGGGAGACCATCATATCAATAGTCAGCCTCATCAATGACGACATCTGAAGAATAATAAACATACGGACTGCAATTCCACCCATGCTGAAGGTAGTGTCAGTACTGCACTTCCTTGCAACCGGCACATACCAGCACACTGTTGGTGAGCTGCATGGGCTGTCACAACCCTGTTTTTCCAGGCTATTGTTGCGGGTACTGGATGCACTGCTGCGCCATGTGGCTGACCGCATCGCCCTACCCCGCACCCCTGCCCAGGTCAATGCCACCTAAGTGGCATTCCATGACCTTGCAGGCATGCCCAATTGCATTTGTGCGTTAGACTGCACCCATGTGGAGTTGGTTGCCAGACATGCCATTGAGGCATTGTATAGAAATAGTAAACTATTCCACTCCCTCAACGTGCAGATGGTCTGTGATGATGAACACCTCATCACCCATTGCTGTGCACGTTTTCTGGGATCGACACACGACTCAATGGTCCTGCAGAACTCCACTGCCAGGTTACATAGCACGTTACATCAGAGAGAGCACCTGGCTGTTGGGTGAGTATGATGACCAATGCATGACCCCTGTGTAGTGGGGGGGGGTAAATAGGCACGCAGCAGAGTGCATCTGGCTGTTGGGTGAGCAGAATGACCAATGCATGACTCCTGTGTGGTGGGGGGGTAAATAGGCACTCAGCAGAGTGCACCTGGCTCTTGGGTGAGTAGAATGACCAATGCATGACCCTGTGTAGTGGGGGGAGGGGATAAAAAGGCACTCACCAGAGTGCACCCGGCAGTTGAGTGAGTAGAATGACCAATGCATGACCCCTTTGTAGTGGGGGGGAGGGGAATAAGTACTCAACGGGTCCACCTGGCTGTTTGGTGAGTAGAATGGCCAATGCATGACCCCTGCGTAGTGGGGTGATAAATAGACACTCACCAGAGTGCCCCTGGCTGTTGGGTGAGTAGAATGACCAATGCATGGCCCCTGTGAAGTGGGGCCGGGGGGGTAAATAGGCACTCCCCAGAGTACACCCAGCTTACCGCTGCATTAGGCCCATGACAGTTTGTCATGTCACGGGAATTCATGTACTGGCTAATGGAAATAGGCCCTAACCATGGAGTGGCACTCTATGCAATGTTGATATGTAAAAGGGAGTAACGCCACCAGTGAGAAAGCAGCAGCTGCTCCCATGTGCACAATGCCAATATTTCTCACAGGGCACAGCAGTGTCTTCACTCTTGTGCGCTGCGGGTGCATGACGCAGATTGTCAGTACCATACAAGACATGAGGCTGGTAGTAGGCAGAAACACACCATCGTGTACATCTGAAAGGAATAAGACATGTAATAGCATTGAAGGCCATATCATGACTGCAGATATTGAGCAGGCAAAACAGTCTCAGTTGGAATGAGTGAGCAAAGTTTTCAATATCGAACAGTTGTGTCAATTAAATATTTCAAGATGCAGTGTGTCATCTGTGGCATCTACTATGTTATGTGATAACAAAATACTGAGATTCTGTACATGCTATCATCACTGACAACACATTTCCACCATTAACATCCAATTACCTCTCTGTCACTCCCATGCAGGTAATGCGCGATACCCCCTAACACCATGGCTGATGACACCCGTTAGACGACCACAGAACAGGCCTGAGGAGGCCTACAACCGGGCACACATTCGTACGCGGGTCATCATAGAACAGACTTTTGGACTGCTCAAGGCCAGGTTACGCTCCCTCAGCAGATCCGGTGGTGCATTTATGTATAGCCCTATAAAGGTTGGCAAAACAGTCTTGGCATTTGCCATGCTGCACAATATGTGTATTCAACGAAACATTGCACTGCCCCCGGACATGGACCCATCAGATGAGGAGGAAGGGGATGACGGCGATGATGGGATGGGTGGGTGACTATGTCGGGATGCAAAGGATGATCAAAAAGCACAGGCAGCACTTATTAAAAAATAATTCTGAACAATCCTCACAAGCACAAGGAGCACATATCCACACATGTAATTTGTAACACTTACATTAAATCATAGATACACACACACAAGAAGATTGTCCACTCGTTATTCAAATAAACAACCCAGTGTATTAAGATGAAGACAAAAGATAACAGGTGCAATGACAAAACCCTCCCAAACGTACCCTCTCGCCTCCCAGGCCGCAACTACCTATCCCAACTATGTACCCACCCCCTCTCTCCCAAACGTACCCTGCCACCTCCCAGGCCCCAACTACCGATCCCAACTATGGACCCACCCTCCCCCTCCCAAACGTACCCTCCCACCTCCCAGGCCCCAACTACCTATCCCAACTATGGACCCAACCTCTCCCTCCCAAATGTACCCTTCCACCTCCCAGCCCAAAAATAGCAACATGTGGAAGGAGTGTCACTTAATCAGTACTACTTCCTGCCACGCTTGGTGGCATGTTTGCCCCTCTGCGATAACCCAGACAGGTGCAGCGACCTGCTCCTGGGGCTGCCTGTCTGGGAGCTAGTAGGTGTTGTGCTGATGGAGGGCATTGGGGCGCTATGAGGTGGTAGGTGTGTCATGATGTCATGTAGGGCCAGTGCCATTGTTTCTGCAATGTTTGATTGGACGCTATTGCCCTCACGGACCCTCCGTAACATCAGAATATGGGCAGAGTCGGCACAGCCAATGGCACGTGTAACCTGGCCCCCAATAGCCTGGTTGCTTTCCCTCTGTAGCAGTGACTCCTCTAGGTGCTGCTGCACCAGTGAGGCCAGCATGTCCTGGCACTCCTCCATCCGTTGGAGATGCATGGTGATTTCCTGGAGTGATGGGGTGGGCTAGCGCATGAGACTCCTGGGGCTGAATGTGCCCAGTACATCTGGGCTGTTCTTGTTGTCATCCCTGCCATTTCTGCCTACCTCAACAGCCACTTCCACAGCACTGCTGTCTGTGCCATGGCACTCGGCCTGGTGGGGTGGTGGTGCTGCACGTCCCTGTGGAATTGCACATGCCGCAGGGGTGATGGCCAGAGTAGCTTGCTGTGTCACAGGGGCAGCAGGAGTGATGTATGAGGGGCTAGTTGTGTCACAGGGGCAGCAAGGGTGATGGCCAGAGGGGCTTGCTGTGTCACAAGGGTGGCAGGGGTGTCAGCCACCTCGATGTGGTGTGCCACAGCTGTTGTTACTTCCCTGATGGCCTAGGTGCCTGCAGCAGAGGTTGAAGGATGGTGTGCTGTCTGGTGTACACGTCGGCTGTTGTTCCTGCTTGTCCCCCATCGATGACAGATGATATTCCTGTGGGTGAATGAACGGCATGCTGTTAGGGGACAGGCTGGATGAGTATTGTACAATTACATACACCATGGTCATCGAGCTGGATCACATTTTGGGTGCAGGCATTGATGCATGTCATGTCTATCTCATGCATGGGTTGCCTTGAATGAGTTGCATGCACTGTGCAGACGGCACATGTGACACAGCGGTGCTGGGTATGCTAACGTGTACACCCACATTGGGCTGTTGGTAGCGCCAATGCGTGTCTGCCCGTGTTCAGATATTGGCAATGTGTGTCAACGTTTGGGGGGGATCCTATGCCATAGCCATGCTGTACATGCAGCTGTATGTAGGTGTGCCAGCATGGGTGTGTGTGCTGCAGAGTGCAGGTGACACTGTGCCTCATTATGGGTCCTGTATTGACCTTGCCAGTGCTACCAGCACCTTGCTACTGGAGCCATCACCAATGTACATATGCTGACTTAACAGTTCAATTCAGATGTAACTAGTACAAAGAACAGGAAGTCAGGGAGCAGGATGTCCTTGATTCACAGTTGTGTTGACTCCCATACCGTCCCATTTGGGTGGGTAGGCATGTGCAGTGTGAAACTTGTTGACGGTGGCAGTGATTACATGGCAACTCTGCATGGTAGGTGCCCAGCACCTGCCACAGACGGGCAAGTTGGCCGCTGCAGCCCTGGCAGCCACTGTAATGGGCTATCCTCATGTGTTTGCTGGACCTGTCACATATGGGGTGGTCTGTTTACATGAACCATAGTGTCAGTTCACATGCATTTATGTTTGGTGCATTGTCATGTGGTTGTGTATGGCCCTCATTACAACACCGGCGCTAAACCATGGCACTATTAGCACCATGGTTGCTGCCGGTGTTGTAACGGGTCTGCCATGGTTCAATGGGGAATTACCACCCCATTCCAAGGTTGGCGGGGTGGTAATTCCCCATTGAACCATGGCCCTTCCCCATTCCCATATTCGCCCCAGAGGGCTCTATGGGAATGGGGAAGGCGTTAAGTACGGTACCGCAAATTGCGGTACCGTACTTAGCACCAAGGTCCCTTTGCGTTTAAGGTCGGGTCCCGTAAAGGGACCTCGTAGTAAGGCGCCAAGTGATTAATGGCGCCGCATCCTTTTACGGCACTGTTAAACACTTAGCGCAAGGGTCGTAATGAGGCCCTATGAGTCATACTCGGGGACAGGGCATCTTAGTGCCTTTGCACTGTATTCTGTAAGGGTGGGGCATGGGAGTACTGGGTGTGTTCGTGGTGATGTGGACAGTGCTATGGGCATTTATGTGCATTGATGGTGGAGGGAGGCAGGATTTGCTCTATTCAGCTTTATATTTGTGCACTTTCTGTACTCATCAGCCTCGACAGGTGTCTCAGCTCCTTCCTCTGCTACACTGACTCCCTCGATGCCCCCCATGGGAGTAGCTTCAGGGGTGAGGGTGGTCCGCCACCTGTTGCCGTGCATTTGCACATGTTGGCAGTGAGGAGATTCCACACCATTAGGCAGAGGTCATCCCAACGCTAGTGGCAGTCCTTTGCGCTACAGGCTGTCACACCCACAGCTGTGACCTTGTGGGCTGTCTCTGCCCATAGGGCCTTGCGCCTGAGCTGCGTACTGTGCCGCTGGTCAGCAGAGAAAAGGTCCCCTACATTTGCCACTATATGGTCCACCAGCATGGTGAGCATGGCCTCACTGAAGCGTGGCTTCCGCATGTGGTTTTGGGGTATCCTTGAAGACATGTCCCTGTGTGTGTTGGGCCACTCACTGATGCTGGATGGCTTCTGGTACAGGGAGATTGCAGTGGATTGTGATTTTTATTATGTCGACCGGCCTCTTTCTGGTTCTGGCAATCACATTATTTCCGGTTCTTGTGTTTCCGGCTCCGCATATGCTGTGCCGCTATGTCTGGCATGCACGCGGCAGAGGCGGATGCACCGCCAACATTGGTGGGGGTACACCCATCTACACTGGTGGAAATGTGATGACGGTGCCACCGGTTCCGCGCATAAGGGATACGCACGGCGGGCAATCCGTAATCCTACCTTGTTTCTGGCACCACACGGTGGAGGACACGGTAGGACCGCCATCAGGGTAACACTGGATTTTTACCGCCAAACTCAGAATGAGGACCAATTAACTCAGTAACAGGTACTGAATATTATCTCTTCAAGCCTTCTTAGAAATATAATACTTTTTATTGGATGCTACTAATACAGATAACATGCCAGAGGTAAATCCTCCACTTCTCCACCAAACTCACAATTCAGTGATTCAGTAAATTTAGTGGTAATTGCAATACCATAACAAAAGTGACGGTAATGGTATTACTACCAAAAATGTACTGCACACCCACACTTATATTGAGGCCCAAATGGTTGGTTGCTTTTCACACAACCACCAGGGGAAGGGGAAGGGGAAGAGGGGCATGGGGCAGGGGATCACCCAAATTAAAAGAACAAAATGATGAAAAATGTAAAAGTAATTACTTTATGGTAAAGTACCACAAAGTAATTACTGTCAGCGGAGTGACATGGAACCACACAATTAGCCATCTATAAAATAATTCATCAAAGACAACCCTACCCCTGAGATCTAGATCCTCCTCTTCTAAAAATCTGGAAACAAATAGCACACTTCAACCCTAATGAGGGACATGTCACAGCCATTTTTCACATCCAAATTCTCAGACGCTATGAATGAGTATATGTGGTTCATGCTTACAAACACATTAATATTAAGGAAAGTGTTATGAAACCTTGAATGAAAACCAAGCCCAGGTTGTATTATGTACTTAGAGATTGAAGCACAGAGACCTTTAATCTCAGACATATTTGTCAGATGTAAATATCTACAATCATTGTGTCCTCTAAAGGCTCAATCATTGTGTTCTCTAAAGGCTTTTTGATTTTATGCAATGCAGGAAGGAACCCTCATTGGTGCTATTTCTCACCTGCCTCTTTCTAACAGGCCTATTTTGAAATAGTAAAAGAGGAGTGTACCAGACTGTCAATTTATAATGAAAACCATATACGATAAATTATATGGTTATTCTAGTTTTCATTATGTGCTTTGCTCAATAAGACAAAGGTATCATTATTTTTATGACTATAACATATACTGGAAGTGATCATTAGAAATGAAAATTGTTTTTTTTAAAAAAGAGAGCCAGTTTACAATGCTATTACAAGGGAAAGGGGGTTTGGGGCGACCCTGTCGGTCCTAGCACTGGAATAGTTGAGGTGAGATTCTTTAGGCTGGTGCGCGGTGCACATTCAAATGATAAGTCAGGCCACCGTTATTTATAGTGCAATGATTTTTTATTTCATACGTATGGACAAGCTAGTTTCTCCATGAGCAAAGCCAACACGTGTTTGGACCCAAAAGGTCTTTATCAAGGCGTGGACAGCTGATGGGCCAGCGAGGCCTCCTGATTCGAGATGAGCGGTCCGGTGATCTTTTGAAACTATTCCGGCGCCAGGACCGACAGGCTTCCCCCAAACCCTCTTTTCCTTGCTTCTAACATAGGGTGCCTTGAGCAAGGCCCATGGAGAACCGCCAATCAGGCAGCAGGAAGGAATTATAACAAGACCACCGGATCAGTGCAGCGATCCATTGTTTTTTCTTGCTCCAGCCGCACTATACCTCTACAATGCTATTACACCTAACTTAATTTCCTGTCGTTAATAGCTTCTTTTAAAGATAATACACACCAATTTGTCTCCCAGAATGTCCTTCCTTTTGAGAAAGGGTCATTCTCAGAACAAATACAATGACCTCTTTCGTCTGTGAGAAGGGCACCAAAGTAATGTTTAATTGTTTGTGTTGGCTACTGATTAGTTTGTAGTGTGTCTTAACCCAAATGTTTTTTATAGTATTTGCAAACACAAATAATAAACCAAAAATAAAAAAGAACAAACGTAACTGTAGCTCCTGCAGCCTGCTGCTCTGGTCTCGAAGTAGGCCTTTCATGACTCTGGCAGCCTGCCTGCATCCTCCTCTACTTCCATGTACGGACACTTCGCCCTGAGCGGGATGGCGATACCTCTGCAAGGAAATAAGCAATGGCAATGTATGCTTCCATATTCCGAGGGCGGGTCCCTAGATTGGGTAGGCCTCTGTCACTGCTGCTCTCATTCTACTTTTAACCATACCACAAATACCCGCAGCCACACCCCTCCACCACGATATCTCTATGTTCTTGCTGGCCGCTGTCAGCAATGACTGGGTCGGCTCCAGCCAACTCCCACTTGACAAAACTATCCTTGCACACAGATATGGAGACATGAAGTGAGACAGAGAGAGAGAGCAAGAGAGAGTGAGAGGAATAAAGAGAGGGAGAGAGAGAGAGGGAGAGAGAGAGAGAGAGAGAGAGAGGGGGGGAGAATAAGCATATGAAAGAGTGGTTACAGCTAGTGCATTGTTTTGTACTATGCACTGTCTGACTACTGTCTATTGGTGATCCATGCAGCAATGCACTTCCAGATCACCCATACTACTTTGAGAGCATTTACAGCTCCACAAATTACAATTTAAATAGCATAACATAAGGCTGATATCATATGTATATCCTATAGAAGGCCTTGCATGGCTATTCTTCATCTATAGACAGGCTCATTGCTATGCAAGTACATATTAATATAAAGGGCCTCGTTCTCAAATGTTTGCAATGGAGGAAATGCTGAGGTCCTGCGGGCATCTCTAATGCTCACCTCCTCCCTTACATCTGATTCTAAAAACATGAATCTGGATCCAATTTGGAGCGGCCCGGACCATCTTTGAGATGTTTACATTGCAAATGTGAATCACAAAAATGTGCTTGAGGGGATGCCAAAGATGCTCCAGATTTGCTGCAGATTTTGGACTAGAGAATCAGGTAGAAGGCGCACATCTCAGATGCTCATGGCATCTCCTTACTTGCTCCAGTGCAATTCTTTGAGAATCAGGCCCAAAGACTTTATTTTTGAAGGATGATAGCAAGTAATTCTTATCTGCCTTTCAAAGCGTCTTACCTAGTCCTCTGACACTATCCCGCAGCCATTGACAATAATTCTGTGCCCAGGCTCGGACTGGCCTTTACAGCAATGCCTGAGGCACTTTTAAACATGGGCCAGCTTCTTGGGCACATCCCTTGTACTATACATGCCCATAGAATAGGCAAACTACACACAAACAAACACACACCCAACAGAACCAACACTCGCAAACATCAACAATCCTAAGCACTGGACTTTACCCCTAAGGACACAACAAGCCAGTGCGCACAACCACAACCTTAAACACCAGCCAATTTACACATACAACACCCAACAGAACAGACATTCACACACAACAGCCTCCTTTTTTAAAATCGAATTTATGTGTTTGTACTTTTACATCTATGCACCTCTCGTCTCCTGAAATTCCATTACCTTCGGGATTGAATTTATGCCTTTGTGACTAATTCCACAAGGCCTCTTGGTTAGTTTAACTAGAACTGTACTGTGCAGCCACTCTTCTTTCACTCCTCGACTAACCTCTTCTGCCCATATGGCCCTCTCCATCTCACCCATCTTCTCTAACTGCTACACTATAACCTATCCCCCTCTCTCACAAAGTCCAGCAGAAACAAAACACAAAAACGACATCTTGGGTGCAAACCCTGGCCTTCCCATCACAGACACCAATGTCAGTGCTTTCTCCAGAGAGGTTGCCACTGATATCCTTTTCTCTGTCCCCTCTCCAGATCTCTGGGCTCCCCATCTCATCTCCACTCTCTCTCTTTCCACATCCTCTCCCATTAACGGTGGTATCAAGTAGGAAGTCCACTTGGCCGGCTTCTCATCTTCATGTTGCTTTGTTAATGTCTATCACACAGGCACTCTCCTGGTTCAGAGACCTCAACACAACCTCCTTCTCTTCGACCATATCCTTCCTTATCTCTTTAACTTCCTTCCTTCTCCTGCATCTCCCCCTACTACTCTCTGTATACCTCCTCTGACTGGTGAACCACGCCTGTATACCCCACCTGAGAAAACGTACAAAGACAGAGACCTCCTCCACCTGGCATCTCTTAACGCCCGCTCATCTAACAAACACTGTGCTGACATCTGCCTCCTTCTTGAAGACATTGACCTTGACATTCCCACTCTTACCGAGACATGGTTCAATGTCAGCTCAGTCACTGCTTTTGACTCCCTCCTCCCTGATAGCTTCAAGATCATCTCCAAGTCTCAACCTCACTGCACTGGCGGAGGGTTGCCTTAATCTTCCGTGAGTAAGTTCCTGCTTCCATCTTACTCACTCAGCTCTACTCTTCCTTTGAGAGACTGGTTTGCAAGTTGGTCATCTCTCCCATCTCCACCCTGACCATTGCCACCATTTACCAGACTCCTGGCACCACCACCCTGTTCCTCTCTGAATGAGCCAGTTTCTGTTCTTCCTTACTTTCATCCCCCTCCAAACTCCTCCTACTGGGTGATTTCAACATCCAACTGGCCTACCCTGGCTCAGCAACCACTCTCTTTATTGACCTCTGCACCTTTCTTTCCCTCTCCATTCTCCCTTCTGGTCCAACTCACTTGGCTGGACACACTCTGGATGCCCTCATACACTCTGACCTCTCCCTCCCAATAGTCACCCCTCTCTCCTGGTCAGACAATGTTCTCCTCTCTTCCCAACTGGGTCCTTTTGGCCCTCTGACCGCACCACCAAAAGCCCTGCCAACCTCGTTCACTAACATTCGCCCGATGAAATGAGTGTCAGCTGCTGCCTTCGCTTCCACCGTCATTCCCCTTAACCCCAACTCAGTTTCTACCTCTGACTCAACCTCCACTTGTCCATCACCAATATTGTTGACTTTCTTGCCCCAGTCATGAGGATTTACCTGAAACCTGCCTCTAAACGTAACACCTGGTATGACTCTGAACTTGTGGCCCGGAAACTAAAGTGCAGGGCGGCAGAACGGAAGTGGCAAACACAGGCTCATCCCCTGGCAAACTGGCCTGCTGCCTGCTCCAAAGGCAACACAAGCTCTCCATTCGTGCCAAGAAAATAGCCCACATGCAGGTACGTGTTTCCAGTGCATCCAACAACGTGGCTAAACATTTCAAGATCTGCAGGGAACTAGACAACCTTTCCGCAGTCTCCTCCTCCCGTTCTCATTCCACGGCCCTCTGCAACACACTGGCCACTCACTTTGCCACCAAAACTCAGGACATCTTGAGCACCCTTGTTACCCACCCTTCCAACCCATCCATCACCTCCATGCCTCCCTTGGCCCCTCAAACCCCTCCTTCTCCTCCTTCTCCTCTGTCACACCTGAAGAAGTTACCAAAGTTATCCGCTCCATGAAGGTCTCTTCTAAATAGGTTTCCCCTTGCTCATCAAGGGACCATCAAGGATAACATTGGCTCTTTTGCCCCTGTATTTGCTGATTTCTGCAATTATTCTTTTGTCACTGGATCTTTTCCCTCCTCCTTGTGTGCCCCCTCCTTAAGAAACCTTTAGTGGACCCTACTTGTACTGCCAACAACCGCCCTATTTCCATCACCCCCTTCCTGAGGAAACTGCATGAGAAGCTGGCCTTGCCCCTCAACTTGTACACCAATCTTGTCCATGACCATCAATCTGGATTCTGAGCATCCAGAGGCATGGAAACTGCTCTTCTGAACACCTGCGAAGAACTGCTTGCATCTCTGGACTACAACTCCTCAGCTGTCCTCATTCTTCTCAATCTATCCTCTGCCTTGGACACAGTCAACCATTCCATCCTGATACAAAGGCTCCACGATACCCTTGGTATGTCAGAACGGGCACTGGACTGGCTGACATCCTTCATAACTGACCGCTCATGGGCAACTTCTCCTCTCCTACTTCCTTCGCCACCTGTAGTTGTAACGCTCACCTTGTATCCACGGGGACGCCTCTTGACTGGCCGGGATGCTCTTTGGTCCTTTCCTCTTCCCTGGAGTTCGTGCTGTCGACAATCGACTCTAGAAGACAGGAGGTGAAGTTTAACTGCTGTTCCTTCCCTGGCGACCGACCTCCCAGGTTCCCATTCCCCTTGTGGTTCCCCTGGGACATCTCTCACCTTGATTTCTATGAGGATGCACTCTCCATCCTGCCACGCTGGGCAGGGGCGCGTCGTCAATGGCACCGTTCCACCGAGTTTCTTCACTGGCGAGGGCCAGAGTCCAGACCGGCTGCGACTCCGTTTTTTCAGGTAAGTCTTTGAAGATGAAGATGAGAGCAAAGTCTTCAGTGGTTTAAGCACAAATAACCTTCTCCCCTTTTCCTGCAGATGTTGGAGGCTCAGGTGGATGCTGAAGCTGGGTTCGAGAAGGTAAGATGAAACGCCAAGCGGTGCTGAGAGCGTCCTTGCAAATGGCTAACCTGTCCTATTGTTGTCTTTCAGGTCGAGAAGAATAGAAGACGAGTGGTTCTCCAGAACCTAAGGAGGCGGAAAATGTCTTGGAGAAGATGGCCTTCCTGACGGACTGGTAAGAAGCTCACACGATGTCAGAGGTAGTGCCGGAGGAAGATGGTGAGCGTTGGACGGTTTCAGTTGCCGGAGGATGCCGCTGAACAGGTAAGGATGGCAATGCTTCTTGCCTTTTCTCGCCCCTGCAGTCCAGGGTGCTGAGCAGGACCCGGTGAACATCACGCTGCTAGAGCAGAATAACGTGAAGCACGTGCCTCTAATCAGGCGTGGTTTAAATAGCCAGCAGGTATCCCAGGTGCCTTCGGGACGAGCCCCGCCCTGGATGCTAGACCACCAAATGCAGTTCCCCAACGTTCCTCATGGGGGCGGCCATACTTGTCCATTGCCCATTGAAACCCCGTCCTAGCATGTGCCTCCAATGCCAACAGCGCCAGGACTGGCTCCAAGGGATCCGAGGGGGGGCCGAATAGAGTCTTTAGGGCCCCGTGAACGCTCGGTGGGGATAAGGTTGTGACAGCACTCGCCCCTAAGGCCCCTCTCAAACTGGTTCTCCGGCCCGGTCCAGGTTTAGAAGGAAATGCTCGATGGAAATGCTGAAGTAAACGTGGAGCATGGATGTTCTCACTGGGTTCCCATGTTCTGTCCTGTGGTCCGTACCCTTTCCAATCCACTAGCTAGTAGAGTTTAGTCCTCACTAATGTCCTTTACCTCGTATTCAGGTTCCCCCTGAACGATGATAGGCTCAGGTGGGGTAGTTACTCGGGTACCGACTTGACTGGTTTCAAGAGAGATACATGGAATACTGGATATATTCGCATTTGGGCTGGGAGTGTCAACTTCACAGCTGCTGGGTTAATTATGGCTTCCACTGGGTATGGTCCCAAGAACCGCGGGCAAAACTTTTGCATTCCTTTTATTGGTATATGCTTGGAGGCTAGCCACACCATATCTCTTACCTGGTAGACAGGGGCCTCGGAGCGAAGCTGGTCCGCACACCTTTTCTGGCGCGCCTTAGCTTGTTGCAGGTGTTCTTGAGCTTTAGTGAAGGCCTGAGTGATGGTTGTGTGCAGGGTCTCGACAGCCGGCATTTCCAGGGTTGTGGGGATGTCTAATTCAGAAGTGCGTGGATGTCTCCCATACACCGTAAAGAATGGCGTTTGTCCCGTACTACTATGTAGAGAATTATTATAGGCGTACTCGGCGACCCATAGAAGTTCTTTCCAATCCCCTTCTCCCTGGTGAAGCATGCAGTGTAAGTACTGCTTGAGAGTCTGATTCGTTCTCTCCTTTTGGCCGTCGGTCTGAGGGTGGTGACTAGTGGACAGATGGATGTCTATCTGGGCCAATGAGCAGCATTTCTTCCAGAAGCTGGATATAAAATGGGTTCCACGGTCTGATATTAAGACTGAAGGGAATCCATGCAGGAAGATTTTGGCGAGGCCGGATGCAGTCGGCAGACCCTTGAATGGGAAGAAATGAGCCATGTTAGAAAATAGGTCCACGATTACCAGGATGGTATTGTATCCTTGACACGGAGGAAGATCGGTGATGAAATCTAACGATAATGTATGCCATGGGGCTGGCGGTATGTCCAACGGGTGTAGGAGGCCGGCGGGTCTTTGTTTGACGGACTTATTTTGGGCAGAGAAACCACAAGATGACACAAACTCGATTATATCCTTCCGCCAAGTTGGCCACCAGTAAGTCCTTTTTACTTTGGCCAAGGTTTTGGCGGTTCCTGGGTGGCCTTCAATGAGGGAGTCATGCAATTCGGAAATTACCTGTTCTTGCAATTCCTTCACCGGTACGAATAGCCGGTTTTGGTAATACGGCAATTGATTCTTAATACAGTAGTGCTTCCCCCTGGAACCGGACTCTAGTAGTTGCTCCTGGGTTAAAACCTGCCGAATTTCATATAGGAGCTCGTCCTGGGTCATGGTGGTTGTGATGCCTAAGATTCTATTCTCTGGAATGATGGCCACCGGATCCAGAGGCACGTGTGCCATTTCGTCAGTGCCCATGCGGGAGACTGCGTCAGCTTTGCCGTTTTTAACCCCAGGTCTGTATCTAATCACAAAGTCATACTCTGCGAAGAAAAGGGCCCTGCGCAGCTGTCGTGACAATTGAGCCTTCGCTCCCTTCAGATACTGGAGGTTTCGGTGGTCCGTAATCATGGTGACGGTGTGCCTGGCCCCCAGCAGGTAGTGTCGCCAGGCCTTGAAGGCAGCTTTAATGGCCAATAGCTCTTTCTCCGTTAGGGCGTAATTGAGTTCTGCTGGCGCGAATTTTCGTGACCACAAGGCCACCAGATGTAGTTGGCGTGTTAGAGGGTCCTTTTGGGACAGAACCGCCCCCATTGCCAGACTGGACGCATCTGTTTCCACAACATAAGGAAGGTCTGGACGTGGGTGTCGCAAGATGGGAGCGGTGGTGAACCTCGTCTTGAGTTCCTGGAAGGCCTTCTCAGCTTCCTCAGTCCAGTTGAATGTCTTGTTGCTTTTACTTGGCAAAGAAGTAATCGGATGTACGACTTGGGAGAATCTGGGGATATATCGACAGTAGAAATTTGCAAACCCTATCATACTCTGGACTCCCTTGACTGAATTGGGTGCTGGCAAATTGAGGACAGCGTCCACCTTGTGACCGTCCATTGGTATGCCCTTGGGGTAGAGGATAAAGCCCAGGAATTCCACCTCTGTAACATGGAACGAGCACTTTTCCAACTTGGCATAAAGCTGGTGTTCTCAGAGTTTGGTCAGGACTGCCCGTACATGCTCAATGTGCTCTTGTTCAGATGTTGAATGTACCAGGATGTCGTCTATGTATACTAGAGTGCAGACATCAATGAGTTCTCGAAGGATATCGTTCATGAAATACTGGAAGGCCGCGGGGGTGTTGCATAGGCCTAACGGCATTACTTGGTATTTGAACAGGCCATACTTGGTAGGAAATGCCGTCTTCCACTCGTCCCCTTCTTTTATGCGCACCAGATGATAGGCCCCTCTCAGGTCCAGCTTCGTATAGATCTGGGCTTCCTTAACCTGGTCCAGTAACTCCGGGATTAAAGGCAGAGGGTAGCGATTTTTGATGGTTACTTGGTTCAATGCACGATAGTCAATGCACGTTCTCAAATCGCCTTCATTTTTCGGTACGAAGAATAGCGGCACTGCGGCCGATGACTTGGACGGGCGAATGAAACCATTGGCCAGGTACTGCTTCAGGTACATTTTCAGGTGTTGGTTTTCAGGCTCAGTGAGTGCGTAAATGCACCCAAATGGAATCTGGGCTCCAGGTAGCAGATCGATTTGGCAGTCGTAGGGTCTGTGGGGGGCAACGTATTTGCTTGCTCCTTTTGGAATACGTCTTGGAAGTCTTGGTAATGAATCGGTAGGGTAGCGATCCCTCCGAGGGCATGGGCCATTCCCTCCCAAACTGGAGAACTTGTGTTTTTTGCCTTCCGACCCTTCGAGTAACAGGTGTGCGTGCAGCTATGGGCAAAGACCAGTTTGCAAGCTCGCCAGTTGATTTGTGGGTTATGAGCGACCAGCCATGGCATCCCCAGGATCAGCCAAAATTGGGGGGCTTTAATCAGATCGAAGGCAATGGTTTTGCGGTGCCCATCTTCGCACAGGAGGGTGAGTTCAGTGGTGCATTCCGACACAGGGCCCGAGGCAATCTCATTACCATCAACGGTGGTTACAGTCTCTGCGGTTGGTTTAGGGCAAAGGACTAGCCCCATCTTTGCTGCAAGATCTTGATCTATGTAATTTCCCACTGCTCTGCTGTCGATGTAGGCCTCCAATGAGCGCATGTCGGACGGCTGCTGATGGGGAATTAAGATCACGGGTAGCGCAAAATGGGAGGTCTGTAGCTGGACTTCTTCGCTTGACAATTGGACCCCTACAATTGCCGGGCTTGCTCATTTCCCGATTCCTCATCAGGGGTTTCTTTATCCGTGGCTCCCACAATTCTTCTGGGCGGCTTGACCGGGCATTTCTTTATGAAGTGACCTGCTTTTCCACAATACAGGCACAACTGCAACTCCCTCCTTTTATCTCATTCTGCTTTGGTTAGAGGGGGCCTGACTTTGCGGGTCCCGTCGGGTCCACGCAGGGTTTGATCTTTGGATCGCAGGAATAGGGGCGTGAATCCAACTTCCCGCTGTCGTTCTTTCTGTCTTGCAGTCGGCGATCCAACTGTACCACCAAACTAATGAACTCAGCACAATCACGGGGTGGATCCACTACTTGGGCCAAAACGTCTTTTAGCTCCCCTCGAAGACCTCGGTGAAACAGTGTGGTCCGTTTGTCCTCTAGCCAGTCTGCCTCGACCACCAGTCTATTGAAAGTTGCGATGTAAGTCAGCAGATCCTGGCTCTCTTGACGAAGGGACAAGAGTTCATTATCTAGTGCCTGTCCATGGTGGCGTCGGGCGAAGAGTTTTCCAGTTCCAGCTGAAACCCGTCAAAGTCTTGTAACAGAGGGTCGTTCCGACTAATGAACGGTACTGACCAATCTGCCGCACTCCCACTAAGGTAAGATAAAACGAAGACCACACGTGATTGGTCCATGGGGCACGCCCCAGGCCTGCACAGAAAATGGAGGCGACACTGGTTCATGAAGGTAGCGTATCGTCGGGGGTCTCCCGAAAAACATTCCGGAGGAGCCAGAGGTACTGCCCCAGGGAGGTTGATCTGGACCGGATTGCTCGCTGATGTGGACTGACCAATTCCGGGCAACGGGGCTTGTCCTGCTTGTGACTGGAGGAGTAGCCTCCCAAGGTCATCTGTCCTTTCCTTGGCCACAATTAGTTCCTTCCGCAAGGCATTAGTTTCCTGCCACGCAGAGTGGACCTCCGTGCACAACTGCCCCAACAACTGGGCTAACTGGTCTGTTTCCGAAGTTTCCATACTCGGCACCCAGGTGGATAATTAATTTGTGGGCTTCGCGTTCTGTAATGCTCACCTTGTATCCACGGGGATGCCTCTCGACTGGCCGGGATGCTCTTCGGTCTCTTCCCCTTCCCTGGAGTTTGTGCTGTCGAGGATCGACTCTAGAAGACAGGAGGTGAAGTTTAACTGCTGTTCCTTCCCTGGCGGCCCACCTCCCGGGTTCCCGTTCCCCTTGCGGTTCCCCTGGGACGTCTCTCACCTTGATTTCTATAAGGATGCGCTCTCCATCCTGCCGCGCTGGGCAGGGGCGTGTCGTCAATGGCACCGTTCCACCGAGTTTCTTCACTGGCGAGGGCCAGAATCCAGATCGTCTGCGACTCCGTTTTTTCAGGTAAGTCTTTGAAGATGAAGATGACAGCAAAGTCTTTAGTGGTTTAAGCACAAATAACCTTATGCCCTTTTCTTGCAGATGTTGGAGGCTGAGGTGGATGCTCAAGCTGGGTTCGAGAAGGTAAAATGAAACGCCAAGCGGCGCTGAGAGTGTCCTTGCAAATGGATAACCTGTGCTATTGTCTTGCAGGTCGAGAAGAATAGAAGACGAGTGGTTCTCCAGAACCCAAGGAGGCGGAAAATGTCTTGGAGAAGATGGCTTTCCTGACGGGCTGGTATGAAGCTCACACGATGTCGAGATGGTGCTGGAGGAAGATGGTGAGCGTTGGACGATTTCGGTTGCCGGAAGATGCCGCTGAACAGGTAAGGATGGCAATGCTTCTTGCCTTTTCTCTCCCTTGCAGGCCAGGGTGCTGAGCAGGACCCGGTGAACGTCACGCTGTTAGAGCAGAATAATGTGAAGCACGTGCCTCTAATCGGGCGTGGTTTAAATAGCCAGCAGGTATCCCAGGTGCCTTCAGGGCGAGCCCCGCACTGGATGCTAGACCGCCGAATGCAGTTCCCCAACGTTCCTCATGGGGGCGGCCATAACTGTCCATTGCCCATTGAAACCCCATCCTAGCATGTGCCTCAGATGCCAACAGCGCCAGGACTGGCTCCAAGGGATCCGAGGGGGACCGAATAGATCTTTAGGGCCCCATGAACGCTCGGTGGGGATAAGGTCGTGACAGTGGTGTCCCCCAGGGTTCTATTCTCTCCCCATGGTTGGTAAACATCTACCTTGCTCAGCTTGCTCACCTCATCTCGTCCTTTTCCTCCAACTTCTAGTGTTATGCAGGTGACAGACAACTCTCTTTCAGACTTCCTGCTGACCCTCTTGCACCCTCCATCATCCCTGACTGCCTATCTGCCATCCAGCCCTGGAGCATCTCCAACGTTCTCTGCCTCAATGCCTGTAAAAGTGAGATCCTTCCATCTGGACCCCTGCTCCCTTCTTCTTCCCTTCACTCTGGCCTTCCTCCTTGGGATCTCCCCATTCCCCTTCTTCTGAAGCCAGAAACCTTGGCTTGTACCAACAGCCAAATATGATAGTTTTCGTACTCACTGGAAATAGAACAATTGTTGCGGAAAATACATTTGAGACAATATTTTTTCAATGAACATTTCGACAAAGAGACCAATGAGAGCGGTTTACGCAAATCGGTCACTATTTGACCCATCAGCATCCAGCCACACTCCAGAGGCAATAGTTTTTGCCAAGAGACTATGGCATGATTTGAAACAACTAGAAAACCAGAATCCAACCACTGAATTTCAGAATTTTAGTAATGCTGAAAGACTTGCGGTGAAGAGCCTAGCTAACAACAAAGAGATTGTCATACGTAAAGCTGACAAGGGAGGTGCTGTGGTCATACAAGGCAGAACAGCGTACATCTGAGAATGCAACAGACAATTGGATGATAACACTTTCTATTCTCCAATTGACAATGATCCGACTGATAGACTCTCCTCACTCATTCAAAACAAAGTAGACAAAGCTCTGGAAAGAAAATGGATTTGCAAACAAGAACACAAGAATTTGTGTGTATCCAAGCCGTCAATCCCGAAGTTATATACGTTACCTAAAATTCATAAATCTTTGGTTAATCCTCCCAGCCGCCCCATTGTTTCGGGCACCGACTCATTATTAGAACCTTTATCAAAATTGGCTGACAAATATTTGAAACCATTCGTCCTTACTATGTATTCCTACATACAAGATACCACAGAGGCCATCAATTGTGTTGAAAACATGAGTTTTGATTCTAACACGCAATTACTGGCAAGCATGGATATAGGAGCTCTATATACATGCATTCCACAAAAAGAAACTTTGGAAGTTCTGGAAGAAGTCTTGTTAACGAAGAGAACGTCGGGATCCACACCCAATAGTTTTGTACTATGGTGTGCTGAATTAGCACTCACTGAAAACTACTTTAGCTTTAGTGATAAACTGTACCATAAGACTCACGGGACGCCTATGGGTTCTCCTGTAGCACCGACAGCAGCCAATCTGTATGTTGAAAAATTAAAGCATATTTCTCCACCCACAAATCCATTTTTTTCCAAAATTGCACTGTGGCGGGGATTCATAGATGATATTCTCATTGTTTGGGACAGTACTGAAGATTCTTTCACCGATTTTTGTGAATGGATCAATCAACAAAATCAATTTTTGAAATTCACATTTACGTACAGTAGAGAGAAAATCAATTTTTTGGATATTACTATTGAAGTAGATCCCATTGACAAAATACTCAGGGTCAGTCCTTTTCATAAACCAACTGATCGCAATGCTCTACTTAAGTTTGAGAGTTGCCATCCCAGGCATATGCGAGAGAACCTGCCCTTCGGGCAATTTTTGCGTCTAAAACAGAACAGTACTTTAAACAACACTTTTCTGTCAGAAGCTGAGCTATTGAAATCTAAGCTAGACGCGAGAAGTTACCCTAAAAAATAGTGAGAAGAGCCTTCAAGAGGGCGAAGAACAACAATCGGGAAGCCTTACTCGAGTACCATCCTAAATCCACTACTAATACTAACATTGTTTTCGTGAGCACATTCTGCTCCAGAACCAATCAAGTAACCAAGCTAATAAGAAAGAATTGGCATATCTTGGCAGGAGGAGAGTGTCCTTTGGATATGCCGATTTGTGCTTATAAAGGAGCACCCAATCTTAAAGAGTTACTTAACAAACTGTGAAACCTGCTCCACTAAAAAGTGTAACCGAAGTTTGGGGATTACCCGTGATGACGGCTCATTCTCTGTGTGGACATTGCGTGAACTGTAAATTCACTCTACGTAGCAAGGAGGTAGACCTGGGCATAACACAGCCATGGATTCAGACTCAATTTACTAATTGTAATTAAAAAAATGTGGTTTAAGCCATATGGTGTCAATGCCCCAGATTATACATAGGGATGACAGAGCGCAAGATCAAATGTCGTATCAGCGAGCACAGAATCTGTATAAAAAAGAAAAATCACACAGCCCCTTTGGTCAATCATTTTGTCATGATGGATCATGGTCCAGATGAATTACGATGGAGCATCCTGTGGCAGGTTGATAAATCTAAAAGTAGTGAGGGCAACACCAAAACACTGCTTTTTAAGGCGCAATGGTTAATTTTTCTGACTAAATCAGCTGAGGTAGGGCTTAACGAACAGACTGATTGGCGACACCATATCTAAACTCTTACGTTTATACATCTACCCTGGCCTACCCTCCTGTTGGCAGTTTTCACTTATTGATAAGGTTTCACAGTAACAGACCATAGGCAAGAAGTCACTACAAGACACTACAATCCACCACATGCTGTTCAGACATAACCACACATGGTTGTGTCTGACTATTGTTAAACATTGTAATCAGTGCTAGCACTTTTTTAGGTCCATCAACATCATGCTTATCATTGTGACAATTGATAACGAGTATAGGTAGCTGCCTTTCACCTAGCTACAGTGTCATAAATAGGCAGTGTGAGCTGTACTAGTGGCAGTAATTTAGTGCAGACGACACAGCGTCAACTGTGAAGTTGAGAGTATGTCTCCATCCCTCCACGGCATTAGCGTATTTTACATTTTTTCCGTCTCGTACCTCGTTGTTGTGTCATGTGCACATGATGGGCATTGTTGCATCAGTGACTTGTGGGCACTGGTTGAACGCAGCATCAACCGCCTGCAACATGCAGAGTGGCGAGTGTTCGGTCTTGCTTTCACCTAGGTCACATGACAGGTTGTTACCGCTCGTGACTCTGTAAATACCGCCGGGTCTGCAAAGGTAGTTTAGCATTGGGAGCAGTACCTTAGACGGAGGCAAGACATCGAGAGGAATCGAAAGGCATACACATTTGAATTATGGGATTAAGTCAGTTAAGCGCTGGATGTTGTGGATTAATAATTCGTTGTCTATTGTCACGTACGCAACTTGACACAAAAGTAACAGCACGCACTTGTTTTGTCCTGTTTACAGTTAATCAGTTCCCCATCCACTCGAGCGCTTCGAGGTCGACAGGTTTGCAGCACACAGCGCGAGGGCACTGGATTAGCATTACGTGCGTGTTGGATCATCTTTACAAGACTTTTTCGGAAGGTACGCGGATGTCAATCTGACTGTTGTCTGATGATGTCAGAAATATGTTTACAGCATTTTTGTGTCCAAGATGTGCCACTGGTAATCACCTTTGGTATTTTATATAAAGGATTACACGCTGATGGACGTATTCGCAACTTGGATTATGGACTTTCTATGGGTTTGAGTGATAGTCAGACACTCTGTTTTTAAGACACACACCGCAGGATAGTCGCTTGGTAGCATTTTATACTACATTGTCTTATGCAACAGAATGACAAGTTTTCTCGTCATATTAAATTGGGTCTTGTTTTGTGTTTTTGTTTCTCTCTCTCTTTCGGTTTTAAGAATGTGATGACTGTCTACTGATAAGACGCTCCCCCTGATACCAGAACCAAGATTTATTGATCACTTGTTGGCATTTTTGGTAAGTCTTACTGAGGTGATTAATAACCTAGTAAGAGGAACAGGGGATATTAATTTAGTTCTGATCTCTGTTCCGTTGTTTCTCCTGTTTGTGTCTCCTCTCTCTGTTGGTTTATATTGCATGTTAGGTCTGGAAGATTGAAATTGAATTTGATTCCAGACGGACCTCACGATTACAGCAGTAGAAACATCGCTATAATTGCGTTGTTGTTTATGTGTATAGAGGACATCTTTGGTCCCCTGAAGAAGTTCATGTAACAATTGGTAAAATGTTTATGAACAAAACATGTTGGGCATAGAGGTACCTGAAATAACACAGGTGCTGTCCATTATCAAATTTTGTTGTTATAGTCACCCAAGTAGCTGAGATTAGGGTAGACAGGACGTTGGTGAACCATTTATGGTGACCTCTGAACAAATTCTGAGTTTAGAATTCGGAGGTGCTACAAACCTTTGTGTTGCTATTGTATGGAAGTGAGGGGTCCACAGGCCCCCTCGCGCCGTACACTCCTCAGTACAAGGCTTGGACCACGTGCCTCCGGTAGTGGGATTGCCCCTTGCCCTTATGTAAAGTTAACCATGGTTGACTGCTACATAGATGGGAATACTGAGCAGGACACGGGGCATCCATCTTTTGTGCCCCCTTTCGACTCCATCTTGGGTAAACAGGCCTCACTGCGATAGTACAGCAATGCTCAGCTCCCCTTCCACCGCAGCAGCCAAGGACATAGACACACACACACACAAGGCGTACAGGCAGCTGGCTGGCCCCCACCCTTGCACTCCCCCTGCGAAGGAAAGCTCTGCGCTTCCATTCTCACGCTGAAGCCGGAGAAAGTTGCAACAACCAATATGATGCAGTTTTCTTCCTCTGAGATCACTGCTAGCATGAGAACCAGCATGTGAACCAGGATGAGCTAAGCACTTTCTGCTCGTTCGCCCCCATAAACGTGCAAGCCACCCACCCCCATTTAGAACAATTTATTGCCATCTTGACCCTGCGCTCCCTGTAAGGTATTTCTTTCAAGTGCCAGACCCTCGCCTGTGCTGCGAAACCCACCCAACACACCCACTACTAACCTTAAGCATTTTACTACAAAATATGTTTTTTCTCATACTAATAGGTTTGAAGTTTAGGAGATATGTGAAACACAGCTTGATTCTTTTTACATGCACAATAAAGGTCAAGGCCTCTAATTAAAGCCACGAATTACCAAATTGTACTGACAATAAATATTATGTGTAACTTGTGTAGAAATATGAAAAGTAGCATAAAATGTTTTAGTTAATTTGTTATTTAGTGTTTTTCGAATGCAACATATTAGCTTAGGTAGTGACCACAGTGACCGGACCCTGACCTGCGTGGAACACAAGATATTTGACGTCCGTCATCTCGTCAGCCACTCAGCCAACCAGAAGGAAGAGATGCCACCCACACCTACAGCACCACACCGCCTGGCCAATCGGGTCCATTTAGCACTTTTTGTTAGAGTTACTTTAATTGATATATATACAAGTTTGATGTAAATGTTTGGTAAGGGTTTTGTGGGTTATTTCCTAGCTGGAGAAATAAACCATCCTTTGAACTCTTGCAGCCGGGTCTCTGTGCCTTCTTCCCCGAAAGGGGTTGGTTATTTTATTTTCTCTCACACGTAGTAAGCCGGGGAAAGGCACCTACATTTTTGGTGACCCCCGCAACGTGATTTAGAGAGGTGCCTCGAGGCCTGCACCGCCCGGAGGCGAGATCCAGAGTGCCCCCAGCAAAACCATCGCCTCTGCGGTTGACCAGACTGTGCACACCAAGAAGAAAGGGTCAAGGGTTCCCGGTTGACGAATACCCGATCGAAAAGGCTGCTCGCCAAGGCAGGCCACGGCTTGGTTGAAGGACGGACCTGAGCGAGGTCCGGCTGTGAGCGGCGACCCTCGGAGTACCTGACTGAACACGTGGAGTCCTGGTTGCAAAGACCCCAAAGGAAGGTAAGGGGAAAATACGGGAAGAAGGGATTTAGCAAACAAAGGGAAGGTAGCTAAGAATAGCGTCTGTGTGAGTGATGGTGAGGCTTTTCTGATCTATTCTTTATATGGCCATTAGGTGTTGTAAGAAGTGAGAAGAAGAGAAGTGGTATCCTAGCCCGTACGGGGTAGAAGGCGGCGCTGCATAGCATTTGTCCCGACCAAGTGCAGAATAGAGATAAAAAGAAAAATAGTAGGGGTCTCGTATATTGAGTAGACTTGGAGTAGTTTTAGAATATTCTTTTTCCGTGGAGGTAAGAAATCTTGAGACATAATAAAGGTGAAAGGGGTGGGGAGTGAATGCGAAATAGTAGGTAGAATAGGGAAGAAGAAAAACCAGGGACAGTAACGGGAATAGGGAAAGAACAACTGCGCGCAGGCAGTGCATGTGTATGTTGCATGATTACATGTTTGTCGGTCCGCTTTGTGTATATGTCTTGTTGAACACGACAAAGTATTTCAGTACAAGTAACTTGTGATTAATGAATAATAGGCAAAGAAAGAAATTGAGAGGTGACCAGGTAACACCTCTCAAAAAGAACAGCTAATGTGACATACCATAATTGCGAGCATTGATAAAGAATGTATTTTCACATATTGTAACTGACATACCAAGTGAGAGGTGGGAAGGGACTCAAGGGTACCAGAACACACAAGAAAGGAAAAGAAGCATTGCCATGGGGGGAGTAACGCCGCTGGCACATATTTGCCAGCACCTTCCACTATATAGCGACAGGATACAGAAGTATCACGATCAGTGGATCACTGAGATAAAAGGAGATGGGGTTATACCAATTTGGCCAGAAGGAGGGTCATTCGACAAAAGAGTGTTGGTCCTAGTATCAACACATTTGCTAGCACGATACAAAGGGAAACAGTTACAGAACTGGAGAGAAGTATTAGATTTATGGCGAATGTTTGAGGAAGTTACCCCCACGGCAGAGGTAGGTGCCAGCCGAATGATAGAAAAGCAGAAAATACCTGAAGAAGTAAGCGGGACACCAAAAGGGGAGTGCTCAACAACTACAGCCGAGAACAAAGTAACAAAAATCTATCCCTTAATGACTAGGCCAGCAGTAGGGTTTAGTGAACCCCTGTATATACCACCCACCCCCACTGCTCAGTGCGGGGCAACAGCCCCTGAACCGCCACCATATGACAAAGGATGCCTGTACGGCCCCACGAGTGCACCTCCTGTGGACATAGCACGTTTAACAGGCGATTTAAATCGCCAGCTAGCACACGCACAAATGGAAATAACGCGGTTAAGAGCTCTATGTGACAAAGGGTAAACGTTGCTAGGGGGAGGGGAGGTACCCCCGCTGTCACTGGCAGATCTCACACCCCCGATAGGGGCAGTAAGCAATGCAACCCCAGCATCCTCGGTATCAGGGCAATCTATAGCATCGCAAGGGACGTCATCACAGCAAAGACAAGAACAAGAGTGGCAGTCAGGACAGTTCCTGTTCCAATTGAATAACAAGCCAGTAAGAATTATACGCCCAAACACACCGGAGAGTCAACAAAGTGGAGATCTGGGTGAAAGACAAGGAAGCAAACCCAAAGAAAACTGGAAGGATAATAACGAGATTGAGTCAGAGATAGAAGAAGTATGGGATGATTTAGATGAATACGAAGAGGCAGCTGCCGCAGAAGGTTCCCCACTGACAAACTGCCGCTACCCAGACACACTATCACCACCATTATGGCAAGGTAGATTAAGACAACGAACAGGGAGGACAGGAAACATACTGGTAAGTAAAACGAAAAAAGGGAGAACGAGCAAAACAGGAAAGAAACAGAATCTACAAATGCAACTGACACATTAAGGAGCAGGAAGGCCAAACTATATTCCGTGGGCCCAAATGGACAAAAAAAACCTATTAAAACTCCCCCGCCCCCGCTGACGGGAGGAGCAGGTAAGTGGATACATGTATTTGAAAAGAACACGGCAGGCGTGCTGTTAGCTATAGGTGATGTGAAAAGCTTATTAGTATCAGCAATTGGGACCAAGCAAACACAATCTGGGAAAGGGCAGGGTTCCCGGGAGTAACAATGAGCTGTGATCACCACGATGGATCACCATTCAATAATGTTCGAGCACAAGTGTGGGATGCATTGCGGTGTGCATTTCCAGACGTTCCAGATTTACATGCAGTGATGCAGTGCACGATTGAAGAGAACGAGGACCCTGCGCAATTTATTTTGCGAGTGCAAGCTTTATGGAGAAGCGAAACTGGTACGGCATGGAATCAATCAACAGCTTTATTTTATTTTATCATTAAAAAGGGGTTGCCGAAAGAGGTGCAGAAGGCCTTGGACAAAATAGTTGGGATCGAAGCCAAAGGGTGGCCTGAAATTCAGAGCATAATTGTACACCATTGGAGGAGAATCAAAGAGAAAGAAAAGTAGGTCACGCAAAAGAGGCTGGCCGACGAAGCAAAATTAGTGCAGACGAAATTAGTGAAGGTTGCCGCCATTACTGCCAGTGTAACCGCAGACAGAGAAAACGAAGGAGAGGAAAACGCGGGAGGAAGACCCGTTGGGATAGCAGCGCAGTGGGTTGGAGAGGACCAAGGACAGTGGAACGGAGAGGAACAGCAATGCCAAGGATCACAGTGGCAGAACAGGCCGGCCCAAGGAAGAGGTGGGTACCGTGGGCAGAGGGGAGGATATGGAGAATGGGAAACAGAGGGTATGGTCGGCAAGGACCAAGAGGAGGACAACAGGGGTCATGTTGGAATTGTGGAAGATGGGGACATTATTCACGAGATTGTAGAATGCGACCATCAGGGTATTTTCAGCAGCAACAGCAGCAGCCCATGAACAATGAACAGGGATGGGGCTGCCCACACCCAGGTAGCCCTTGTGGAGCTCCAATGGGGAGGGGGGGACAACAAGATCAGTACTGCTATGACCCCCAAATGCAACAAAGACAGCCAGCCCCACAACAGCAGCAGCAGCCACAACAGCAAAACGCACTACAGCCCATGGCAAGACAAAACTCAGTAGGGAACATAAACAATAACCCTTTTGCAGCGGCCGCAAACGGTGCCCCTGCACCATTCCGTGGCGTAATGGTCGTAGGTGACAACGTTTTTTCAGTGCCAGGTCAGCAAAGATACCAAGACTAGTACAGCCCACAGGGAGTACTTGCGTGTCCAGTCCTATCCACCACACAAAGTGCAAATGAGGAACCACTAGTGGCGGCAGAGATAGGAAACAAGCAGTTTATCTTTATGGTAGACTCTGGAGCAGAAAAATCATGTCTCACAGAAGGGCGGTTTCAGCTCTCGGGAAGAAATTTGGAGACGCAAGGGTTCTCTGGGGCTATTTTAAAAGTTCCTTATACAAAAGATCTTGATGTAACAGTAGGGGGAAAAACGTGCGCGCACCCTTATTGTATTACGAAGACGCGCCAATCAATTTGATGGGACGAGACTTGCTCAGTAAGTTAAACATGACCATAGCCTTTACTGAAAGAGGGATAGTGTGCTCGACGCCAGGGGTATGGCCCATACGAGCACTCCTGATAATAAGCACGATTACAAAGGAAGTTGCAGTAAGAGGGATCCCCATTGACATGGACATGTTTGTCTATGGAATACAGGTATTAGCCCGAGTAGTGCCTGAAATAACACAAAAAGAGTGGAGAATACCATCAGACTTCATATTCCAATCACACCAACAGATGTAGTGCCAGGAACAATTATATCTATAGACATTAAGGCAGTTCAAGTTTCCAACAAACGCATTGTGGTCATAGGCCTGGACGCGCAGGGACGCGAGTGGAGAAGTGTGCTATGCATAGAGCCAAACATAATGCTAAAAGATATAACTGATGAAGAATTGTTTACCGATTACGAGGGGGATGGAGAAATAATAATGGAAATAAGCATACCATGTGACATTATGATCCAATACAGAGAAATACACAACCCACTCATGGCTAACATAAAGGCCCCACTGACAATATTTGAGGAAGACATGGCCAGGGTAGCACCTGAAATTTGGACTACAGGGCCACACGATGTGGGATTGTTGCATGAGGTGACTCCCATAAAGATGAAACTGAAACCAGGTGCCCTCCCACCCAGAGTGAAACAATACCCAATATCCAAAGAAGCAGAGGAAGGTATTAGAGAAACAGTGAATGCACTCCTAAGCCAAGGTATCTTAGTGCCATCAACCTCCCCATGCAACACAGCGATTTTTCCGATTAAAAAAAGTGAAAGGAGGGGCGTGGAGAATGGTCCAGGACCTCCGCCCACTCAATGACGTCATCCAAAAAGAGTTCCCATTAGTGCCTAACCAGGCATCAATATTGTGCAGTATACCAAAAGAGGCAACTTGCTTCACTGTCATTGATCTGAAAAATGCCTTTTTCTCTGTGCCACTCACACCAGAGTCGCAGTACCTTACAGCCTTTACATTAGGAAACAGCAGATATGAACACCGCAGACTCCCACAGGGGTATTGCGAGAGCCCAAGCATTTTTAACAGAGTACTATGGGAAGACATCGGCAACATAGATGTAGGGAGCACCATTATACAGTATGTAGACGATTTACTCGTCTGCAGCAAAACAGAAGAAGAGTGTAGAGAAGACTTGATAACACTGCTTAACGTATTGGCTGCCAAGGGATACATGGTGGACAAAGGAAAGTTACAATACTGCCTTGCAGACGTTGTATATCTCAGTCAGCAAATATCTAAAGATGGAAAAAGAATACTACCAGACAGAGCTGCTGCCATTCGACACATTATCATACCAAAAACAGTGAAGGACATGCAGAAATTTCTTGGCATATGTAACTATTGCCGAGCATGGATTCTCGATTATGCAGCATACACACGGCCAATGCTACAAGCACTGAAGGAAGCACAGAAGAACAGGGCCCCAATAAAATGGACACCTGAGACAATAGCCCAATTCTCTCGATTAAAAGACCTTATTGCAGACGCCCCAGTCCTTGCAAATCCAGATTATGAAAGGGAATTTTTCCTGTTTTCACACAGCAATGGAACATTGATGACAGCAGTATTGACACAAAAGACATTGCTAGGCCACAAACCATTAACGTACTACAGTGGAATATTAGACCCAGTAATGCAGGGACATTTCACTTGCGAACAGGCCCTCACTGCAGCGGCCTTTGACATTGAGAAAAGTGCCACGATCTTAATGGGATGTTCAGTGACGCTATATGCGGAACACTCATTATTTGCTATCTTGGAAAGATCAAAATCTACTCTCACAACACAGAGAGCATTTGCTTATGAAATAATAATATCCAGTCCAAATGTACATGTGGTCAGATGCAAGACAGTGAACCCGGCCACATTCATTACAGAGTCATGCACAACTGAAGATTTACAGGAACACGATTGTAGCACATATGAGGGAGAGGGCGATGATATTCCCAAAGCAAGAGAAAATGCCCTTACAGAAGGAGAAATCTATTTCATAGATGGGTCAGCATCCATAAACTCAGAGACAGGAGAGAATCATGTGGGGATGGCAGTAGTGCGCATGGAAGAAGACACATATGAAGTGATTGTTCAAAAGCGCCTCCCCTCACATTACTCTGCACAAGCAGCCGAACTGACTGCACTAATCAGTGCGTTACAAACAGCCAAAGATTGTGCCGTAACAATATATTCAGACTCAGTTTACACCACCATCACCGTTCACTCAGGGCTATCACGCTGGCGAAGGAGAGGGTTCAGAAGAGCAGATGGGTCCCCCGTACAACATGCCACGTTACTAAATGAACTAATAGAAGCTTTAGCAGAGCCATCGGTAGTGGCAGTTGTTAAATGCCAAGCCCATACCAATAACACAGACGCTGTCTCATTGGGGAACGCGGCAGCCGACACAGCAGCGAAGGAGGCCTCGTACTTCAATAAGACACCAACATCAGAGTATGTTGTAAAAACAGCCACAGCAGAACAACCAGCAGAAGCATACAGTAACACGCCCATAACACAATTGATAGAACTCCAGAGAAGGGCCCCACCGGAAGAGCAGGAGTTGTGGGGCAAACGAGGATGTGAACAATCAGCCACAGATCTCATTTGGAGACCGGAAACGACAGGCAAGGTAGTGATGCCTGTAGAATTATTAGAAGTAGCATTCCAACAACTGCATTTCCCAGCTCACGTTGCAAAACAACACATCGCCTCAGACATTCAGGAGAATTGGTTTGTTCCCAATCTGCACGAATATTTGTCTAAATTTGTGATTGAATGTACTACATGCCAAACTTACAATTCAGGAATGACATTACGAACTCTGCGTGGCACTTTGCCATGCCCTACAGGTCCATTCAGAGAACTACACATCGACTACGCCGATATGGAAGAAAGATGTAATGGAGCGAGATACTTGATTGTGGTGGTATGCCCTTTTTCACGGTGGGTGGAAGCGGGCCCCTGTCCCCATCCTGATGCAAAATGTGCTGCCAAGTTCCTTGTGCGAGAAGTATTCTCACGGTGGGGAATATGTGACGTGATCCGTTCAGACAACGGCACGCACTTTGTGAATGATCTCTTCAAAGAAGTAACCTCCCTTCTGGGGGTGAAACATAAACGATGTTCGATTTATCATCCAATGGCCAATGGAGTTGTGGAAAGGATCAACGGGCTGCTCAAAAGCAATTTATCGAAATTATGCAGCACGTTGAAAAAAAAGTGAGTATATTGTCTGCCCCTAGCACTGTTCCAACTCAGAAATCAACCATGCAAGGACCACCATTTAAGCCCGCACAAAATCGTGACGGGGAGAAGAATGCACACGCCGCTCTCTCCTGTTAGGAGGGCGTCTGATGCACACAGGGCTGCCACAGTGCTAGGGGAAGAGTTTAAGGAATACCTAGCACAACTAACGCGCGCAGTACGCAGCATAGCAAAACAAATTGCTCCGCCATTTACTGAAGATGTAGCAACAGACACCTCCATGCCGGCAGCAGATAGCCCGGAGGGGCCTTTAATGCCAGGGGAACACATCTATGTTAGAAGCTTTGTAAGAATCATGTTATTTTTTCTATTTTTCTTCATTGTTTACATGATAAATGGAAAGAAATGGAATGGAAAGAAATTGATAAATGCCTAATTGAGCAAAAAGATGAAAAAGAATGAACAATTGCAAATATGTTTCTTTTCATGATGACTTAACGAATTTGTCTCGCCCACATAGGTTCAACATGAGCCAATGCGATGAAACGGCTGAGCAGGCTGAAATGTTAGATAGAAATAGGGATGCCACTAGGGCCAGTAGATTAAGTAATGTGGAATGCGTTATAAAATATGCTGCCATACTATTTGCAATAATGATGTTTTATTTTATTTGGTATAACGTTGTTTTATTTGTGGCAAATGAAATGAACAAAGGGGGGGAGCGGGGCTGATATGACAAAACCAGGGTCTAAACTAATATGGACTGGAGTAACAACCATTTTGAAGGACACTTATAATGTTGAATCAAATAGCATAAATGCAACACTACCCTATGTACAATTACACGTGAACAAAACTGCTATTCCATTGTTGAGTAATACTATGGCTAAGGAAATAGAGCTTGGATGGAATGTAAATGACGACTACTATTGGTTGACTAACTCCAGAAATACAAGCATGCACACACACACGGCACCAGAAACCACTATTGAATACACACATGTCACCATGAACAACATTGATGATGCATGGTCCAGAATATCCCCGCTGCAATATCAACGAGTTGGTAACCAATTAAAAAACAAAAGAAGGAGGAGAAAAAGGGGGGCGGGAAAAAACAGATATGATATTTATCACAATCTGGGGTTAGATGAAATAGAGGACCCCCGACACCCTGACCAATCAAATAAATGCTATTTAGACATGAGCACCGCAGCAAAGCAAGCAAGTAATGAAAGTTGCTACGTGTGCTCACTTATTCCTCATGCAACTGGAACCCCAAAAATGTTAGTTCCACAGAAAGTACCCTTGTCTGAGGCCCAATGTTTGATTCATCTGATGCTGTGTAGAATAAAAAGACATTTCAGGCACACACAGTCACCATGGAAAAATTGGAAAACGAACAAACATGCACCAGCAGACGACAAGGAGTAATCTGCCTCCAAGAGCCATTTTTCATCATAAAAGGGACAAGGTATGCAGACGACAAGTGGCAGGATGAAACGATTAAATGCAAAGCTGAGGGGCTTCGAGGGCTGCCAGACGAAACATACGAGTGGGCAAAAGAAACGTGCATCCCCATCTGGTCACAGCATATCACCAAGCTGACATGGGTCACACCCCTGGAGAGACCCATAAAGATTCAAAGGGAAATACCGCACAAACTTTGCTTCAATGGAGAAGGGAAGGTGAATATGGGAACCGCACAGCAGTGCAATGAGACTTTAATAATACCAGATATGAAAAAAGGCACTGCTGCATTAATGGACATATACTGGATCTGTGGCAAACAAGCTTACCTGCATCTCCCAGCATCCTGGAGGGGCACTTGTGCCCTAGCCCCACTTCACTCAGCACTAATGTTGATACCAGAGAGCCACGTTCAGTTTACAGCAAGGCCTTCGGCTGACAGTTCGACAGCAGGCCAATCGGCTGACATATCGGCAGCAGGGCAATCGGCTGAACCATCGACAGCGCCCGATGAGACAATCACGGAGCCCCCAGCATACGAACTATTGTCAGAAGAAACATTGAGAACCAAGTTGTCACGCAGCAAAAGATCCAATTATATTTCGTCCAAATCGTCAGAACTCCTTGCTGAAATCCCGCAACAGTACAAGCTTTTCTCATCTGCAGAGACATTTTTTGCATCATTTCTAGCACCAGGCGTTCAAGCAAGGACAAATGCGAAATGGCTGCAGATAACGCGCTGGGAGCTCATCCAGCTGGCTAACGGCACTGAAGAAGGATTCAACATCATAAAAATAGAGCTCCGTGCACTGCGCCTGATGACGATGCAAAACAGATATGTCTTAGATCTTATCACGGCGATGGACGGCGTTGTTTGCAAAAAAATTGGGGGGGGCGTGTTGCACGTTCGTACCAACTTCAGATGCTGATATGGGGCACTGTCACACGTGATAACAGCAGTGCATAATTTAGGAGAAAGAATGAGAGCAGAAGGTGGAGCAGACAACAACACGTGGTTAGACGATCTGTTCAGCTGGATACCATCATGGGTGAACATAGCAGCGAAGATACTCATTCTCATTATTGTCTTTCTTCTCCTAATATTCTGTGTGTGCCAACTGGGACTAAGATGCTGTGAAAATAATATGCCTAATTCAGCGATCATGATGGTAACAGTGGGCCGACAGACAACGGTGGCTACCATGATAGATGCCCAAGTACAAACTGGAGAATACACCACACCGCAGTATAGAATGACTGCCATCTATAGGCAGTATGGGGACGTGATCGATAGTCTACATCACACTACCATTAAAGAACCAAAGAACTTGCTGTGGTATAACGAGGTTTGGATAGATTTAGATGGGGATGGTGGGGTATACTTAATGGTCACCCCAGAAGAATATGCAAGAAGAGGTAACAGCTTAAGAAGTGTGTGCAAAGCATGGATGCCAATAAAGGGTACACCCGCTTGGGATGAGGCTGTGGCTGAAGCTGAGCGCTACTGAAGGGAGAACGGAAAGAACGAGATAAGTAGCTTGTTACTTTAGATGTAATAAAAGGGGGGAATGTATGGGAGTGAGGGGTCCCCAGGCCCCCTCGCGCCGTACACTCCTCAGTACAAGGCTTGGACCACGTGCCTCCGGTAGTGGGATTGCCCCTTGCCCTTATGTAAAGTTAACCACGGTTGACTGCTACATGGATGGGACTACTGAGCAGGACATGGGGCATCCATCTTTTGTGCCCCCTTTCGACTCCATCTATGGTAAATAGGCCTCACTGCGCTAGTACAGCAATGCTCAGCTCCCCTTCCACCGCAGCAGCCAAGGACAGAGACACACACACACAAGGCGTGCAGGCAGCTGGCTGGCCCCCACCCTTGCACTCCCCCTGCGAAGGATAGCTCTGTGCTTCCATTCTCACGCTGAAGCCGGAGAAAGTTGCAACAACTAATATGATACAGTTTTCTTCCTCTGAGATCACTGCTAGCATGAGAACCAGCATGTGAACCAGGATGAGCTAAGCACTTTCTGCTCGTTTGCCCCCATAAACGTGCAAGCCACCCACCCCCATTTAGAACAATTTATTGCCATCTTGACCCTGCGCTCCCTGTAAGGTATTTCTTTCAAGTGCCAGACCCTCGCCTGTGCTGCGAAACCCACCCAACACACCCACTACTAACCTTAAGCATTTTACTACAATATATGTTTTTTCTCATACTAATAGGTTTGAAGTTTAGGAGATATGTGAAACACAGCTTGATTCTTTTTACATGCACAATAAAGGTCAAGGCCTCTAATTAAAGCCACGAATGACCCAATTGTACTGACAATAAATATTATGTGTAACTTGTGTAGAAATATGAAAAGTAGCATAAAATGTTTTAGATAATTTGTTATTTAGTGTTTTTCGAATGCAACATATTAGCTTAGGTAGTGACCACAGTGACCGGACCCTGACCTGCGTGGAACACAAGATATTTGACGTCCGTCATCTCGTCAGCCACTCAGCCAACCAGAAGGAAGAGATGCCACCCACACCTACAGCACCACACCGCCAGGCCAATCAGGTCCATCTAGCACTTTTTTGTTAGAGTTACTTTAATTGATATATATACAAGTTTGATGTAAATGTTTGGTAAGGGTTTTTTGGGTTATTTCCTAGCTGGAGAAATAAACCATCCTTTGAATTCTTGCAGCCGGGTCTCGGTGCCTTCTTCCCCGAAAGGGGTTGGTTATTTTATTTTCTCTCACACGTAGTAAGCCGGGGAAAGGCACCTACACTATACACCTTGAAATTGTGTTGCTTGTCACAGATTCTACTTTGATGATTTGTATAGGCAGGTCACTTTGTTTATTAGGGTGCACAGGTTACATCATGGTTGGTGGTTTTCAATAGGTTTTTGATAGAATTGTTTGTATTGATGATTTTTTGTACTGTGAGTTTTAGTAGTGTGCACTAGGTTTTACACTTTTTTATTGTGATTCATGTTTTATATATTGTGATATTTACATTGTGATCTATGAATTAACTGTGTATTATATTTTTTCATGACTGAAGACCCGGTGCCTATTTGGTCTTAGAAAGGAGACAAACTTTACAGGAGAATGACGACTGGTTCTTTTGTCTTTTGTTGTCTATAATGCTTCAGTGGAGTTAGGTCCAGACGTCGGTAAATTACTCCATCAGTCTCATGTTGTTAGGTGCCAGAAACCTTGGAGTCATCTTCGACTCATATCTCACCTTCCTCCCTCACACTCAGGACATTGCCAAGAAGTCACACTTTCAGCTCTTCCTTCTCAAAAGAATTCTCTCTTTTCTCACTTTCCCAGAGAGGCTCAATTTTACCCGAGCCCTCGCTATCTCTAGGCTTGACTATTGCAATAGCCTCCTCCTGAATCTACCTTCTTCCACTCTGCGATCCCTCCAGCTAATCCAGACTAGGGCAGCAAGACTTATACTTGGCCTTAAACCCAGGGACTGCATCTCTCCTGCCCTCAAAAGTCTCCACTGGCTGCTTCCCGGTTGCGGCATGGATTAAATTAAAATCCCTCTGCATCATCCACAAGGCTGTCTGGGCCCGGGATCTTACTAAATACTCTCCCTCTAGACCACTACGTTCCTCTGGCACCAACTCTGTGTGTGTAATTTCTTTGCTAAACAGAGGGTAGGTGGTCGATCGCTTTCCTCAGCTGGCTCCCTCCTATGAAACAGCCTCCTCCTCCCTCTGCACCTTGAGCAGGACTTTCTTAAATTCTCAAAGCTCCTCAAGACTTTCCTTTTTACCTCCTTCTACCCGTCTTCCCTCCTCTGCCAATTCCACAGTTGCTGTGATTGGTGTCCGGGGCCTTTATGCATCCTCGGGGTCCCAGACCTCCCACACTCAATCACCCCCACTCCTATCTACCCTCAGCACTTGATTTGGCACACCCTTCGCCCTGGAGGTTTGCACTAACACCTAACATGGCTCCAGGCCATGTAGCACTCAGCATTGCAAACACTTCATCTGTGGCTCACCCATGAACTCAGACTCCCCAGCACTTACCTCCTCTACCCTCTTCATTGCTGCACTTGCACGTTCTGAATACTCACAAGGCATAATAGGTGTGTTCTTTTTTCCCCTCTACTGCTTTAAATATTGTATTTGTAATGTGTTTCACTCCCTTGTTCCCTCCCTGCGCCCTGTGGGCACTTTGAAACAGTATTTTCTTGCTGTATAAGTGCCTAACAAGCAACCAATAAAATTAAAATAAAGCAAAAAACCCAGGCCTTGGGCCTCACCCTTACGGATACAACAAGCATGTGCACACAATCAACCCATTGGCCACCCAACACACACAGACGCCAGTTTCTTCTGGTTCTGGACCTATCCTATTCCTCTACCCTCACTAACCAACCGCGTCCTCTTTCTTGCAGAGCCAAGTGAGCGCCTGGAGGCTGCCCCTGGGTGGTATCGGGGCGCGGTGTAAGTCAACATAACATAACAAAGTGAGCCCGTTTGATGAGTTACGTAACTGTGCAGCGAGCAGTTTTGAATAGTGCCACTCACCAAATATTCTTTAAAAATGCACACTTTGACTCTGATAGCTTGTGCACCGTAACATGTTGAAGAAATGCCAATAAAAAGATATTAAAAAAAAAAGAATGCACACTTTGCAACACATTTTAAGAAAAAACTCACTCTTGGGTTCTTCTCAAGGAATGGATCGATATTTGTGAATGTGGGCCAAGTGTTCATGGGTGCTCGAGCCACTGTGCCCACCTGTTGTCTGGAGTGGCTTGTGAATGTTACATCTGTGCGGGCAGGCCTTGCGGGGGGCACCCAGCTATCACCTTGCTTTTTTCCCTGGATACTTTAAATGTTGCAAGCCATCCAGCAGACTCTTTACAAGTCGATTTCTAAAGTGCTCGCTGGATTACCAGCCGGCCCTGTCATCACTTTCACACTCGACTGGCAAAAGCCGGCTTTGTTTTAAATTGACCCTCATCCAGTTTTCAGAAGAAAAGACCAGCGGACTGTGCCGATGCTTAGAATTCATTTTTTTTAAACAAAATATTTATTAAACCCAAGCGAATACTAGTGTCAAAGGTATGCGGTGCACACTGTGCTTACACTCTGTAGATGTCAAAACATACAAACTCTGTGGGCAAACAAGCACAAGCCGGATCTCGCGCCTTCTAAATCGGCCATTTTGCAAGGAAATGGCTGCTTCTAAGGTCGATGTGTCAAAATGCCTTGCAAAGCCACCTGGAGATACTGTGGTGTCTTACGATCTAGAGTGACTAATCAATGTCAGTTTCTTTACTCAGACCTGCACCATCAACAGACAACAATGATAAGGATTTTGGAATGATTGTGGGTCACCTGAATCCCTAGCCTGTAACACTCTGGATCCCCTCTCCCCATGACCTTCCACACATGGGCGTAATTTTAAGGGGGGACAGGGGTGTTGGTCCCCCCCCCAACTTTCATGGCACACCATTCTGTCCCCATTCATTTGGCTGGGGCACCTTTTCTTCAGATGTTATGTCCCCCCCAACATTTTCAGCAAAGTGACCCCACTGCGTGCCCTTAATAGGGTATCCATATTATTGGACTGTACTATTGAAGCCTCATTGATTCACAGCTAGACTTGTGTTCTCTAAAACCCCTGTCTCCCTGCAGTTACCAGGAACTTCTGCTCCCCTGCTGGGGAGAGGAGGGCTGCGCTCATGAGCGGCGCTCATATACACATGTCTTGTAACCTATTTCCTGATTCCTTCACTCGAATGCTTCTTTTTCCAGTGGCAAATAAAGAAGTGTTTTTCCACATGTGGCAGTGAATTCAACGTATTACTTCCTATGCTGGGTGTTTGGTTCTGGCTAGGAGGGGCTGGAACAGCTCTCTGTGAGTACCAGTGATATCATTAAAATTATCCTCACGTGTTTAGTACCCAAACGCCTTATCCTAGTTGTTATTGGTGTTTGTGGCAATTCGCCTGTGGCTGTCCCCCTAGCCCCCTTAGCGTGGTCGTCTGGGGAATCCTTGTCCACCTCTTCCAGGTCCAACATCCAGTTGCTGGAGTTGACCCCAGCCCTTTTAACAGCTCCTCTGTCGATCCTCAAGGTTACTCACAGCACTTTGTGACACATCTTATACGCGGCATAGGTCAGACACATCACATATTTCACGTCATATATATTACATCACATTAGTCAAGTCACAAAGCTCTCATCACATACATTCCATCAAATTTGTCACATCAGATATGTTAAGTCACATATGTCACATCACATAAGTCAGATCAGATATATGCCGTGCCATACAGAAATCCAAAGGTTTTGTCACATTAGATAAATCCACAATTATTTAGAATTTAGAATACATCTATATTGTGCTGGGCAAGCAATCTGAGTATTTTATTGGACATCACTGTGAGGAATTCGACCATCTGCATGGTGTGTTTGCGCTCGCCTGAGCTTTTTTTGAAATTTTAAATTAAATTGAATGATGGTAGATAAACCTCCGGAAAATTTGTGGGTCTAATCCGCACACATTTTCCTATGCTCACCGCACGACATAAGCATAGACCTGTGTACTCTGAGTGGGCACAGCCTACAGGCACAGTTCCCCTTGTCATATTCAGTTGGGATCTGACAGGTGGAGTACACAATGCATCTCCAGAATGGTAAAGGCCAAACGTTCCCCCTGCAGAGACCAGTCTAATTAACTAACAAAGGCTCCATGGATCGGTCCTTTTGTTGAGCACTGTAGTTGGTGGCAGCATTCACATACTAATCAGAGTTTAATTCAGACAGGCTCACATGGGGCCTGACTGCAGAGGCTAACAAAAGAGACAGGAAACCCCCAACACACTTTCAAATGTACTGTGTAAACCTGATGCCAGCTCCCGCCCTCAGTATCCATTGACAGTGAAATGTCATGTCTGGGATTGCGGGTTTACAGTGGTCATACCTGCAGGAAGACCCCATTCAGAAGGTACGAGTATGTGGATTGACAGAGCCAGAAAGTCTGGTCTTGTCGCAGCTCCAAGGGAGACCTGCTGCTTTAATCAGTAACCACAGAGAGCTCCATGAAACCAGAGGGACCTTTTGATCCACAACAGACAGGAAGATGTGTGGGACTAAGTATTACATGTTTTCACCCATTTACTGTTTCTGTTGCAAAGCACTCTAGTTATTACCTCATGCATACAGGAGATTGTTGGTGGGGACCCAGGATTGGTTCATTAAGGCAGGCCAACACCAATCCCTGTGGTCCATTTGGCTTTAAAAGCGGGCCAAGCCACACTTTTGGCAGGTCATCTAAATGCTTCACCAGAAGCCCGGGAGGATAGCTCAGTGGCAACACGCTCGTCTTGGAAGCAAGACGACACGAAGCAACACAGGTTCGATGCCCCGGTCGCACTTAGAAACCTCTGGGTGTTTAAGCGCGTTATAAATACGCAACTAAGAAAAAAACAATTACGCAGCTAAAAAGAAAACAATTCTTGTAACAGCACCTCGATGCCCGCGGGCTGTGTGAGCACTTTAAAAATGCAAAATAAAAAAGAAGCAGAAGGAAGAGCTCATCACTGGGCCCTGGCTGAAGGTACAGTCTGACTTTCATCTTCTGCCAGTGAAGGAAGCCCAGGAACTCCAAGAGGGAAGCACGATCTCTCCCCTAAACATCTCCCAGGGAACACAGGGAGATAGTCAAACCGGAGGACCCTCCAGCAGCTCCAGAACCGGTACTCAGCCAGCACACAGTGTGCCCTGCTAAGCTCTGCAACAAGCTTCCTTGGTGGGAAGTGCTAGAGAGTCTCTGAACCAGACCAAGGATAAGGTAGCTGCCTTCAACACTCTCCTCAGCTTTGGGCCGTCCACCTTAAAGGATGACATGAGCCCAGTGAAAAAGCTAGGAGGAGTGGTTTGACAAAAATCTACCGACTTCCGCCTTAGAGGTCATTTTCCAGCCAGTCAATCCCCTCGAGCTGTAACCAACTGAGCCACTGACTGTTGTTAAGGCACATTCGCTAAAGTCATCTGAGATGCCTCGACCAGTGTTTCAGAACCGACGACCAGCACTGAGGCAACGATTCCTGACTCTGAGCCATCACGTAGGCCAGCCTGCAGCTATCCGTCTAACTTCGCTCACAAAACTGCCTGCTGCCTGAAACCCACAGGTGTCTCCCACCTTGAACTCTGTCGCAGAAGCTGCAAAGTGCCCTGAAACTGACTCCACCCTGTCGAGCGCCAAGATCTTCTACAGCCCAAGGTACATTGTGGTTCTGTCCTCCTGGTCCTTCTCCGAAGGCCCGTAGTGACATTTTATGACCCATTGCTCCCTTTGTGTTGAAACCAAGTATCCTTGAACTATTATGATTAATCACTAAACTGACTCCCCTCCTGTCAGTATCCAGAGTGCATCCCTTTTCCTTCTTTGAAACTGCCTGACCGCTGCATTCCTTTACAGGCTGGGTTGTATTGACCTCTGCATTCCTTTACAGGGTGGGCTGTATTTTGTTGTGGGCTAGAACTGTCTGTTGTGATAGTAATAAAGTAGATAATTGTATACAACCTTGACTGGACAGTCACTTTTATCATTGGGTAATTATTGTATTGTTGCTGTGTTGCAACTAACTAAAGATCCACAAACTTTCTAAGATAAGCCTGCCGTTCCATCCAAGTTATCAAAATTGGACAAGGAGGTTTATAATTTGCTTGTGTTTCCAATCGGTTCAGGTCACTTCTGGTGTACTAGAGGTGTGGGGCTGATTGATGGTTTAGAAACCGATATTCATCCCTGGACCACTGGTAGCCCGGAAGTTGATTCGTCACATCACATTCATATAGCCATTTTAAAATGCTGATCACAACAAATGAATCAAATATTTCCTAAAAAATCTGTGTGATGCTTTTAGCACCCCACATTTGAATAGAGGTATGTCTACTTCGTCGGTGTACACATTGCATTTGTTAACCCCTAAAATTCAATCATGGACCCCCTTCATACCATTAACATTCATATAACAATACACGTACACTACTTCCAAACACCACATACAATACAATACAATACAAATCAACATCAACCATTTGATTGTTGACCTGAAAACATCAATTCACACAATGCTGTCACCCCTTTGACATATATGCGCTGACATTTGTAACTCTTCAGACAGTATACAAAATAAAACTCTGTATATCACGTTCAAATTTGGTCTCCTTGTCATGCAGACAAGGGCCGCATCGCTAAAAGTAAGCCATCCTTTTGTAATGTAACTAAGTGTTTCTGGGAAAGGCGGTTCTCCTGATCCCAGGATGCACCGTGCTGGGACAATGTACACCTTTGTGCAGGTGCTAAGCTCTGATAGCCCCATTCTATCTCTGTGTGGTCTGGCCTCTGTGCCCTCCTCTACGAGCAGACTTCTTCCTCTCTCATCATCTCCTAGGTAGGACAGCCCTCTAAGGTTAAATTCATTCTGCATTTTGGTTTACCAGTGCCTTTTTCGTTTGAGAACTATGGACATCTTGGCCTAGTGATGATGCCCCAGGTTCTGTGGGACACTTTGAAAACCCTCCTGCCGTAGATTCAGCCATATTCTGGGACCAAGGTTAAAGGTCATATTTCCCCTGAATGCCTCCACCCTATAGACAAGGATTCACCTTCCCGGAGGTCAACTTGTTGGTTAACAATATGCGGTTTGATCCCTGCGGTTGGCTTAAATTCAAAGAGGACATTCAATGTTTCTCATTTTAGCTGGGGGGACTGAGTCGACCCTCTGAATGAAGTGGGTGGACTGCGTCGCCCCGCGTGTCCCCTCGAATTGAGCCCTGCCCTTACCCCTCCAGGAAGACCAACTGTGGCAAGGGTCGTGCCTGCTTAGGAACTCTTGTGTTGATTTGTTCTTGAAGCCATTGGTGTTGGAAACAATGTCCTTCATTAAAGACACCACACATATGATTTTAGATAAGCCATCCATTCACAATATAGTCTCAGTGACATTCATATCTTATATAGTTGCAGTCTTAGAAGCCATTGGCAGGGTTTTAGATACTCTGACACTACCACACCAATACAGTGCAGAATTAATTGTGCAGATTCCTAGGATAGCTTTGGAAAAAACGATGTTCCTTTACAAGACTTACTACTTTGTACAATGTAAAGGGGTGTGTGTTGGAGCCACATGTGCCCCTGAAAGCCTAGCCTATCTGTGGCATCCTTGTTATGTTATATGAATTTGTAAAGTGCAACGGTCACCCAAAGGCATCATGGTGCTAGGGAGGACAGTACGAGGGGGAAGGATAGGTCGTAGACAGGAACGTTTAGAAGAGGAACGTTTTCCCCTGACGACGAAACAGAGATGGTCTTCAGTCGCGTGACTAGAAAGCGGTAGCGCGTTCCATAGAAAGGCAGCAGCGATGGAAAATGCACGGCCCTGAACTTTGGAACGGGGAAAACCAAGGCACCTGAATGGATTAAGTATTGACTGAGCGAAGAGATCTAGATCAAACGTAGGGATGAAATTTGACCTGCAATAATTCAGCTCCGCGGCCATAAAATACATGAAGGACAATACAAAGTCGTTTAAACCTGATTCTACCAGTTAAAGGGAGCCGAAACAGTGTACGTAAGATGGGGGATATGTGTGCATGGTAAGAGAAACCAGAGACCACTTTCACAGCAGAGTTTTGGAGGGGTTGGAGATGGTGAAGCAGATACTCAAGTTGGGCCAAGTAGAGTGAATTACAAACTTTCAGGGAGCTTATTGCATGTAGTGACACACATCCCTTTGGGGAACACATCACGCAGTGGAAAAGGTTTGCTGATGATATTTCTTTGTTTGACATTGTCACCACATGACCTTGGAGGAATTCATGAGTTGGGTTCCTGAGCAAAATGAAAACCCAGACTTGACGAGCCACATTAATAGCAAAGAAACTGCCTGACCCTTGGAGTTAGAGGTGGGGTAGCCATGCGGACGAGGTGCTGCAGCGAGCTAAGGGATGCTGAACCCAGTGCCGGTCCCCACCTCCCCCCAATATTACTGCAGACACTTATCACAACAATCCTGCTTGTGAAACTGGCCATTTAAGGGACCGTTGGCAATGTGAAACAACACAATTCTCTCAGAACAAGAACTCAGAGACATGCTTTATTCTGAGACGCTAATCCTGTAATTGCTCCCCAAGATTGCCACACTATAGTGGGGTCACCAGTTGTAGGTACCTGGGGAGAGTGGGGTTCATACATGCTTAAAAGATGTGAGAAGCAAAACCAAACAGCATCATAATTATAATTAGTATATTATAATGTATCATTATTATAATTGGTTATTTATAACGCCTTTAATACCAAAGAGGTTTCTAAGTGCAGACCCAGGAATTGAACCTGTGTTGCTCTGTGTCATATTGCTTCCAAGACGAGCACGTTGCCACTGAGCTATACTACCCATGCCCATGATATATTTTATTTATAGCGGCCTATACACAAATGTTTCAAGGCGCGACGAGGCAAGGGAGGGGAACAAGGGAGGGCAAGACAATGGGCCTTAATACGAGGTTAGAGGTAGCCATGGAGCTGTTAGCTCCATGGCTGCCTCCAAAATCCTTCCGACTCCGCCCTGGTGAATGGAGCAATTACCGGTCCATTCCGAGGTCGGAGGGACCGTTAATTCCCCATTCACCAGGGCCATTCCCCATTCCCATTTGAGCCCCCATAGGGCTCAATGGGAATGGGGAAGGCGCTAATAATGGTACCACAAATTGCGGTACTGTTATTAGCTCTAGAGTCCCTTTGCGGGTCCCGTCCTTAACACCTGCAAAAACCAGGCATTAAGGAAGGACACGCAAAGGGAATTCGTAGTAGGGAAGTAAGGGATTACCGGTACCAGTGCCCTTACCGGTGCCGGTAATCCCTTACATCCCACCTTGTAATGAGGCCCAATGATCTTACTAGGCCAAGCATGAGTGAGTCACTGCATGCAAAGAGTTTTCTAGTTTCCAGGTGTGGTTCATGAGCAGGGAAAACTTAAGAGTATCTAGATCCATTGCACCCTCTCCCCTTTGTGCATGCCGAAATGGGAATCAAAGATTGGTGGGTCCAATGTAAAGGCTCATTCCATGGCGCGAAAAGGTAGAAAGTCTGAGCCACTGGAGCGGCATGAAGACCGGCAGCAAATTGAGGTCACCCAATCAGGTTTCCACATGCAAAGCCCACACACCTGAGCACAGTTATTTGAAGGAGGTCCCAGTAGATGGGGTCAAGCCACTTGACTTCATAAGGGTTGAGGGTTGGCAGTAGAGCATGGGCAGTTAAAGGCAGTGTAGGCGTGATGCAGGATTGTCCTGGAGGAAGGATTAAGAAGAGACAGATTTGGAGAGACGAGTGGGAGTCTGGACAGAGAGGGCCAGCTAAGGGGCCTAAGTGGAGCAAGAGGAGTTGGACAAGAGAAAATATGAAAAGAAGGTCATTGAGAGAAAGGCAGAGGGGTGGAAAAGACAGAGAGATTTAAGGAGGAGGTGGCTCAGATGTTAAGGCACAATCAAACGAAGGAGAAGCATGAGAAGGAGGAGGGGAAGGACAAATAGGGGACGACATCTAAGGAGGGGGAAACTAATCTACTGAAGGGATGGGGCATGACAGGGGTGGAAGCAGATAGGACAGGCCTCTTAGAAACATTGCCCAGAAAGGCTGGAATAAGAGGTGAGAGGTGTGGAGGAGGAACACGTGTCAAGTAGGTAATAGTACATCGAAGAAGAGAAGCCAGGAGAGGAAAAGAAGAAGAGGGCCCCTTAGGAACCAAATTGCCTCTACTTGGCAAGGAGATAGGAGCTGGTGGGGAATTGAGGGGCAACATTAGGGCATCTATACTAACAATTGGGGGTCATCCTCAAACCTATTGTAGACCAGGTAAAGTGAGCTCGCCAATGGATGAAACTCTGGGACCTTCCTTGTATAACAATCAAACCCTCCTATTGTGGGAGCCTAGGCCTAAGGTGCAGGCAAACACAGGCCCAGAGACCAAGGCAGGGGGGTCTCTTGTGACCGGAGGAACACAGACAAGACAAAGTCAGAAAATCAAGGAAATCAACTCAGAACCTCTAAAGAAGTGCAGCACAACTTAATCTCCCAAACTCATCCGTGTCTGTCATACCTTTCAGTTCACTGAGAAACCAAATCAAACCTTTAGTGATCTGTCACCAGAACATTCTAAACACAGAAAATCATAAGGCACCAACACCGTTTATGCTTTCCGAAAAGAAGACTGAACACCTGCCATTATTTGAAAATGGCTTATGAGGATGACATTGAGGGAAGGGGAGTAACCATAGTCATTCAAGTTGGGACTCATCAAGTACTGAATGTGTGAGGGCAGTGTATCCTATGTGTGGGCAGTGTAGTGTACCAAGATACACCATTAAAAAAAAGAAAACACGCTCCACCTCAACAAATAAGTAATCAACTTTTACATGTCCACTAGTGGTAACCAGTAATACATGCTATTTCTGTGATGAAGGAAGTTGTGGAAAGGCAGCAGCTGGCATTGGACTGAAGATAGCAATCCATACACATTTATATGAATATCCCAACATTAGACTTGAGTCTATCACCCTAAATGAGAACAGAAAGTTGATAACAAAAGGGAAGCCTTGGAAGAATGAGACAAAATTACAGAAAATGGGATGAATCCAGCTACTAAGACTGTTGTCAATTTTTTTAACTTTATGGATACTGTCATAAAGTAGAGTGCGTTCAAACATAGGCTAGACAAATATTGTGGTGCCCAACAGCTCTAAATTTAGGTTTTCAGTAGGACAAACCCAAATAATTCTTTTAGGTCATAATTGAGCTGAGAAATAACTAAATGATTGTCAGGATGATCATTCATAAAGATGTGTACAAGTCACAAGATTATCTAGAAAAGCAGCGTATACTGTGGCAGCTCAAAGCGGTCTAAAACAAAAGGTTATTTCAGTTCTCACTAAGCCTGAGTTCATGTCCCTCCAGCAAGCTTTCTACAACACAAGTAAGGAAATGAGGGCACATATGCATGATGATGTAAATCAAAGGGAGAATTCCAGGCAAAATGCCTCTCCCAATCCCTCTTGTAGCTTCTCGTATGTCAGTCTCAGTCTTTCAGGAAATGTCTCAGTCTGTAACGTTTGTAGCTTCCTTGGTGATGCTTTTGTGCAGCTTGGGGACTTTGTGGATGCTCCTTCCTCCTGCAATTAATCATGCACTGGACACTGAGGTTTGTTCTGTAGTAGGGTAATGCTGTTCATGACCTTGCTCTCAGGCATGCGGTTATAGGAAGACAGGAGGTCACCCTACACTGTTTCTGGGTTCTTTATGTGGATTTAACTACCTCTTTCCCTAAAGGTCTTGGGACTGTGGTTCTCCAACCCAAATGCCCTCTTTCTTTCAATCTAATTTCAAGCTCATATCTATGGTTCTCTTCCCTAACATCTCTTCTCTGAGCTGTTCTGTCTCCCACCCTACTTCCTCATGTTTCTACCCATAATTTTTCCTCAAACCACCTTCTTTACGTATCCATTGAGCATGGGACATGTGGTTTCCTACCTCTCCTCAGATCTTCATTTATTTCCTCTTCTTCAGATCTTCTTCACACCTCATCTTCCTCACTTTGCCATCTATGGCTCAAATACATCTCTCTCTTATGCCCCTAGATTGCCCAATTCTTTGCAGCCTTCTCCATGACTCACTCTGCCACTCTCATCTTAACTTATATTACCAACTCCTCCTTAATAAACCTCACCAACTTCTCATGGAATCCTCTCTTTCCCGATCCCAGAGTCAATCTTTTCACCTCCCTCTTGACTTCTCTCATCAACTCCTGCTTAACAATTGTTACCTCTGCCTCCTTACGCACCTCTACTTCCAGTGCCTCTTATTCTGTGTCTCTTATCACATCCTCCTCTGAGCTCCTCCTATTACTATCTCCTTCCCTCAGCTCTTCTGATCATCACCTCCTCCTACCTACTCCAATTCCTCCTTCTCCTCTCCCCAGTCTCCTGTGTCTTTCCCTTTCCAGCATTCTGGGTATTTCTTTCTCTAAGCCCATGGGACTACTTTTCCCAGTTTCACACGTCTAAGTTCCCCCAGACTTCTGGGTCTTGTAGTATAATTTATAGCGCTTCACTGAATGTGATAACATTCTATTGCCAGCAATAATGTGGCACACCTATAGCCAGCCCTATGTTGCTAGCATAACATATGGGTATGTAAATGGAGACAGGCTGCAGGTTTAAAAGTACACCAGAATATATATATATATATATATTTTTTTTTTTTTTTCTTTTCCTTCCTTGAAATGCCTCATTCACAGGAGACTACATTAGCTATCTAATTGACTGACATAATCAACAAATACTAATCACTAGTACTAACTCATTAACACTATAATGTGCTCTCCATGTGGAAAATGAGGTAGAAATACATGTTCTGAAATTCGTTTTTCAAACGTGCACTTGGATTTTTTTTTCTCTTCTCTCTTTGTTCACTGTGTTTGCAGAAATCAGAAGCTGCATGCCAGGAAATGATTTTAGCTACAGGTTCCTACTGTACAAATTGAGCTATTGTGGAAGGAAGGGTGATACAGTCTTTTTAATTTGATTGGTGCAAAGTATCTACAGTGGTTCCACATGAGCAACAGAGGTTTGCTGGAACAGTCTGACAGAAAAAAGTTCAGATAGCTCTTTGGCTGAGGTGCTCACACGGACCATCTGAGAAGGGGCTGTGAGGCAGGTCCAGTCTCACTTAGCACCGGCTTGAGAACTGCAAATAACTGCATGTTCTCGCTGTGCACTTCAAGCTTTCAAGATTACGAAGACAACCCTGGGCCCATTCCTCAGAGGCGAGTGAAGGGAGGTCGCGTGGGGGACAGAAAATTGGTAATTATCCCAGTGAATTCATGTTATTGTGTGCTGTACGGATGACCTTCTATAAATATCAGGCAGGGAGAGTAGCCAAGGGAATCCCCTGTGTTTAATTGACAAAGTGAAGTTTGTTCTGTCACTGTAATTGTTTTCTTCTTCTTGTTACAAATAATGCAGAGTGAATTTCGTTTTGTTGTTGTATTTTTTTCTCTTCTGTTTGTTATAGATAATGCGGCAGTAAAGAGGGTAAGATGTTATTTTGAAATGCAACTGTTTATAATACAAATGATATGTACACAAATCGTGTAGAGTGTTTTTGCTTTTGTCTTTTCTTGATGCATTTAGAATAATATCTCGGGAAAGGGGGACGATTTTTAGGTAATACATGTGTCATGTTTCCCATGCATGCAGATGGAATAATAGCACTAGCAGTGATAAATAGCTGTGTGGGTGATTCCACTCGGTGCATGGTGTCTGAGTGGAATTTAATACAATAGACATTGCTGGGGGGTCCATGAACCAGCAAAGAGGCCTATGGAAACATAGCTCACTAATGTATATAAATTAGTGATAATACCACAGGTTATTGAGAACGCTATAAGTGAAATTGTGGTGTTTCTGAATGTAGGTCCGAGGCCTCTATAGATCACAAGAACAGTCTAAGAATAAGAAGGGTATTGTGTATATTGGGGCCACAAATAAAACAGAAAAACTATGCTGACCACTAAACCACCAACAATAATGTATACCACTAAATGATCCCATATAATGTAATAAGGAATGGTCACTGAAAGGAAATGATGCCAAACCCAATCTAAATGTAAGGAGTAGCCATCACCAAATTACCATTATTTTTGGCAGTAAGAAAATACCACCAGACCCCAAATCTACACATAATATCCAACATATTTATGGTGCGTTGCAGGCCGGGAAAGTGATCACAGAGAGCACCTACTGGGCGTGGCAAGTGTGTCTCACACTACCATCTGTACATTAGAGGGAACCCATTTCATAATAGCAGTGTGTCACTAAAAAACGAATTTCAGAATGTCTCAAATGGAGGCCACATTTTCAGAACTAGTGCAATATCTGGAGGCAATTATACGCACATGGGACATGGTCGTCAAATAATACCACAGAATGGCACGACCGCATTTATGGTGAAGTGCAGAAAGAACCACTAGACAACATTTTTGCAGAAGGCAGCATAATTCAGGTCTGCCTTCTGAGATTATTAAATGCAGCTGATAAACATTCAGGGAAAGATTGTCTGATACGGCTATGCGCCAAGACCTGGTTTATTTTGAATAGGTCCCTGCGAATGCAAGAAAATGATACTAAGCTGATTAACAGGTTAAAAGCCGACATAGATGGGTCAAGTAAAAAGGAGGAAATGTTAAGAGCAGAATTAGAAGGATATCAAAATGACATGCAATTAAAATGCAGAGATCTTGATATTCAATTGTCCAAAAGCAAGAAACAGTTTGAGGACAGTGAACAAGAACTGGTACACTTAAAAGCGTTGGTAGACCATATTAGACAAGATAAAGATGAGATTGTTTCGGAAATGCAGACTTTGCAAAAAGAACATTATGAAAAAGAAAGTGATCTCCAAAATGCAGAACAGGAAATGGTTAAAATGTTTCAAGAAAGAGACAAGAGAAACAAAGAATTCAATGAATGCCAAATGCAAATGTACGACATGCAGGAGGTAATTAATAAAATGAGTGATGAAAACAACTATTTGCAAAAAGAGGCAGATATGCTCCTTAAGAAGTGTAAGGAATTGGAACAGCAAATGTGCATTCCCAGGTCCCAGGATAGACGGCAGGGCACCACATTCAATGGAATTGAGGTGAATCCTATTTCTACCCAAAGAGCTAGTGCCCCAGTGATTGGGCCGGTGACTGAACTTGGTTGCAGCGCCCTTGGGGGATTTGATATACCCATTGGGGGCCGCCACCAATCCCATACACCTGAAACCAGGGTTGAATAACCAAGTAGCGCAATTCCGTGCATTGCAACAAGTATCCCGATGAAGATAATGAAATCCATCAAAGCCCTGATCAAACCATTTAAAAAGGGAGGGGAATGCTGCATAGAGGATCACTTAGAGGCAGTGCATGACATATTTAAAGCCCGCCAGATACCTAAGGAACAATACAGACAGTATTTTCATTTAACTCTAGATGCTTCCACAGCCAGTATCATAAGGGGATTGAATGAACAGCAGAATATGACATGGGCAGAGTTTGAAAAAGAGATTAGGCGTCATTTTTCTCCTTTCCAGTCATTGCAGGAGGCAAAGAAAGTTACTTACACAATCACTGCTGGGCCTAATACATCCCCTCGCCAGTTTTTACAAGACTTAAAAAGAACATTTTTTCATTTTAATGTATATTTTGACCCCAATTCTAATGAATTTAAAACTGCCTACTTCTATGGGCTACAGAAAGACACCATATCACAGTTGGTCCATAAATTTGATCGTGACAAGTCCCTTGAGTGGATTGTACACCAAAGCACAAAACTATATGAAGTACTCTATTGTCAGGGTAGAGAAAGTGATAAAATGAAAGACACTAGACCAAAAGCTAAAGAACCCTCAGCAACAGTGATGGAAGTCAGGTCAGCCAAAATGTCCCTTGAGTCTGCTCAAAGTCCAGGTAAAAATAATGTGATACCTGAACAAAGGGGTAATCAACAAAGGTTGTCACTTCCTGTACCAATGGTTCAATCACATGATGCTAGTAATAGGGAGAGCTACATCAGCCCTAGGTACTTAGGAGATAGACCCCGGGCAGGCTATCGGTCTGCTATGTCAGATATGAACAATAACCAGAGACAAAATCAGGATCAAAGAAATAATGGTCCCGAGCAGACATTGGAGACGCAGAGCAGATTTGAACCCAACACCATGATATATGTTAATCAGGATAGACCCCGATATGTGGATCGATTTACTGATAATGGGAGTCAACATAGGGGTCAGTACCCACAACATGAGAGACAGGACATGAGGCAGAATATGAATTAGGCTCCACGCCAGTACAATGATTCCCCATCAGGGACTACAACCAAAGGATGGGTGCACCCCGCTCCCCTCCACATATGAATCAAGAGTTTAGGAACAATCCCAATAGAAATCATTCCACTGAGAGGTATCAGAATAGATCCAATCAGGGGGAAAACAACCAATATCGATCTAGGCCACAGAGGATTCTAGAGAGATGGAAAGATTCCAGTGTTTCGAGGCCCAAGTGAAAATGTTAGCTGAGCAAATAGGAAAGCTCTGTACAGCACAAAAACAGTCATCAAAGGAGGGGGCAGAAGGCCATAGCAATGACTGGGTGGTTTCTGAACAGCGACTTTTATGTCCAAGGAGCTGGCAAAGAGTATCAATGGAGGGAGATCCCCACAGAATCAGATCACAGTGAAGTAAAATCAAGGTCCAGTGCATAACTTTAACGGGGAGGAGGTGCCCATTATAGGTGTCACTGAGGTCGACATAAAAATAGGAAAGCACAGAATGAAACAAGAGGTATTGATCACATCTATTTGTGAAATTCCATTTCTGATGGGAACAGATTGCCTGAAAAGATTGTCTCCTCTCATAGATGGGGTAAATGGAGTACTGTGGTCCTTAACCAAAAAACCGCTGAGACCTAAGAAACTAAAATCACAGAATAGTAATATAAATGAATGTCACACCGTTGCCAAAACAAATGATGCAGTGGAGGTATATCTCCAGAATAGTTGCATACCTAGTGTCACTGTTATATTGATGTGTCAAGACAAAATGCAGAGCGACAATGAAAGACTACCTGTACAAATATACTTGGACCCAAGGAAAAATTGGCAGACTGCCATAGATGAGAACACATTACGTTTTTATTTAAAAGAGAAAACATGCAAACAGAATATTGCTCCTAAAACAGATTCAGAAAAACACATTACCACTCTTGCTGAAATACAGATGGAAGATGTGCAACCATGGGTTCATGTTGGTATAAATGACTGTTTTAAAACAATAAAAGCCACCTTAGCGCTTGAACAGGAAAGGAGTTTCATTAATGAGAAATTATTGCAAAAAATAATGGAGAGGGAGGAGATCCCGAAATTTAGAATTAAGTACCAATATGTCTCTGGTTTGGACAGTCCAGACTTTGAAAACCGAATTGCAGGCAGATGCATGCTGAAAATTAACATTGGACAAAAAACAATTCACCATAATAAGAATTTGAAGACAAAAGAAGGGCTTTTCATTGCGCGCAGCCGGTCCCATATGCAGTTGAATTACAGATGAGGAAGGATACTATTATCCCTGCATTCACCAAACAGGTTGCAATAACACTGAGGTGCAAAAATGGACAGCAGATGTAAGATTCTGATGCATTTGTGTGCCTGAATGAATCCATAAAACAGCAAGGGCTGGATTATGAATGCATTCCATTGGTAGATATTGGTGAAGGGTCTGTAAAAATTATGTTGAATAATAAAGGTTGTCGAGATATTCTTTTAGAGGAAAACTCTCCATTGGGAATGGCTATAGAAAATTCACATTATGGAAATGTACCTTAAAGGTATGTAGATGCCAAGGGTGAGTTGCCAGAATACCTGAATTCTCAGCCCAAAGGAATATTTAAAATTCATTCTGTGTATCCTTATGATTCAAAGGAGACAGTGTGCTGCCATCAAGAGGATTGCATAACATTTAATTTAAATGAAAATGAAACAGAAAATCAGCCCATTGAAGTGGAAGCTGATATGCCAAAATATTTAAAAGTGGCAGCTTTACAAAAAGACACAGCCACACAGTTAGAGGAAAGTGCCAAGATTCCCTTACCAGAAGATTTTCCAGAATTTTTCAAAATGGTAGAAGAGCAGATTTTATCAGCGGATGCATGTGACAACGATGAGGATAGGAATTAACTGAGAAAGATATTTATGGAATTTAAAGATGTATTTGCAAAAGATGCTTATGATTGCGGTTTAACTGATTTACATGTGGCCACACTACCAGAAGGGTGTAGCAGAAGTCCAGTATTTGTACGCCAGTATAGACTACCGCTGGCATGTTTAGAATCATTAGCAGAGATTATAAAAAAATTGGAGACTCGGGGAATCATCAGGCCCATTCATATCACATCCAATACACCTATTTCAGGTGTGTTAAAGCCAAATGGTCAATGGCGGCTATGTGCAGACTTGAGGGAGTTAAATAGAAGAGTGCCAGTATCCAGATGGCCACTGCCATTCATTGATCAAGGCCTAGCTCAGGTACATGGTTCAAAAGTATTTACCACATTAGATCTCACCTCTGGATATTGGTGTGTGCCATTGGCAGACGAGATACAGAATTTGTTTTCCTTTTCGTTTGATAAGACTCAATACGCATGGCTTAGAACTCCGTTCGGGTACATCAATAGTGGGAGTGAATTTGGCATATTTTTGAGAAAGGCAATGCCTGATGCAGCGGAAAGAGGAACCATAGTTTATGTGGATGATGTCCTGATAAAAAATGAAAGCTTGAAAAGCCATTTTGATGAAATAAGGCATGTGCATGGCCAATTGCAGAAAGCAGGCGCCAAAGTGTCTTTACAAAAAGCACAATGGTGCAAGAAAAAAAGTGAACTTTCTAGGCCATGAAGTGACTGAACATGGGCTAAATCCACAAAAGAAGAAAATAGAGGCCATACAAAAACTAAAAGGACCCTAAAAATGTGAAAGGGGTAAAAAGTTTATTAGGGATGACAGGCTATAACAGAAAGTTCATTGAAAATTATGCTGAAATCACTCAACCATTGACTAAACTGCTTAAACTGAATACACCCTGGATATGGGAAAAAGAGCAGTCTGAGGCAGTGGCTAAATTAAAGGAATGTCTTGTAAAGGCACCATGTTTAGCATATCCCATAAAGGACAGGGATTTCTTTATAGAAATAGGTTTCTCTGAACATTGTATGTCAGCAGTGTTATCACAAAAACATGATGTGAATCACAAAACCATTGCCTATGCAAGTAAGGCATTTTCCCAAGTTGAAATAAAATTCAATGAATGTGAAAAAAAGGCCCTATTAACCACTGTGTGGGCACTCCAACATTTCTGCCCCATTGTTCAGGGAGAAAAGGTGATTATTGAGACAAATCATCAACCTTTGCAGTTTTTAGAGAGTAAAAGAATTAGGTCAGGTAATCTAGCACAGTCCAGAATCACTTCATGGACGCTGACATTACAAGGTTTTCCTGTAGAGGTAAGATATGGACAAAATAAAAAGAGCCCAATTGCTCAAGGGTTAGCTGATTTGCATGACTGTGCAGCTGAACAAATATCAAATTAAATGGAAGTGGAACCTAATTTGCAGGAATTTGAACAATCACCACACAAAGCCGTTGATGAAAAAACATGCAGGGATTTGCCAACTGTATATGTGGATGGTTGTGCTTTTCACATTGAAAATGACAGTAATCAACAATTAGTGTCAGGGATAGGAAATGTCTGGTTGAAATGTGAAGGCGTCCCCAGTATAGGGATGAGGATTGGAGCTAGGAGCAGTCAAGTGGCGGAATTGGCGGCCATTTATAAAGCAATTGCTACTGCAGTTGATAATAAATTCAGTGAAGTTGTCCTGGTGACTGATTCTGACTATGCACGAAATAGCTTTCTGGAGTATTTACCTGGCTGGAAAGCGAGAGGCATGATTACATACAACAAAAAGCCACTTAAACATGGAAAAATGATACAAGCCATAGACAAATTGGTGTCAGAGAATGATTTAACAATATACTGGAGACAAATTCATGGGCATTTAAAAACACCAGGAGAGGATAAGGAGGGAAATGATAAGGCAGACCACCTGGCTAAAATTGGGGCTGTGATGGGAGAATTGCTACCTATTGATGATTTACTGGGTGAAATACAAATTGATGCAGTAACACGTTCTAAAGCACCAAAGAAGACAGAACAATCAGTGGTGCAATGGAGTTACAACACTCCAGACCAAGATTTGATTGAGGCACAAAAGAATGATCATATTTTGGGAATCTATTATAACCATTTGATAGATCCTGGACAAAACCCTTTAACAGAAGATGATTGTGTGGGAAAAGAGGAATTGAGGGTGCTATTAAAGAATAAAAAACGAATTAGACTACAGGATGGACTCATGGTTAGAGAGTCCATAATAGGACGGATACAATGGGTGGTACCCCTTTCATTTAGAGGGCTAATGCTACACCATGCACATGATGCCATAACTGCAGGCCACAGAGGTACACAAAAAACATTGGAAATACTAAAAGATTATGCTTATTGGCCACATATGTCCCAAGATGTGGAATTGTATACTAGAGGATGTCTATTATGTGCACAATTTAAACCTGCTTCACCAATGCACAGAGCTCCACTAATGAAAAGAGGCCTAACCCTTCCATGGTCAGATTTGCAAATAGACTATGTAGGGCCTTTAAAAAGGTCGGGCAGAGGAAACCATTATATTTTGAGTGTGGTATGTTTGATGTCGAAGTGGATTGAATGTATTCCTGCACCAGATTGTAGTGCGCAAACAGCAGCCACATTGCTAGTGAATCATGTGTTCTCAAGGTTTGGGTTGCCACAAAGAATTGAGTCAGACAGAGGAAGTCATTTCACAAGTGCTCTAATGAGCAAGGTATGGCAAATACTGGGTGTGAAACGGAAACTACATATTGCATATCGGGCCGCTTCTTCAGGTGGAGTTGAATGGGGTAATAGGTCTGTTGTGGACATTTTAAAGAAATTTGTAGCTGAAGCAGGTTCCAGCTGGGATTTACGTTTACCGTTGGTTTTGATGGCAATCAGATCAACTCCTGCCAAAGCAACAGGTGTTAGCCCCCATGAGGTCTTGACAGGTAGGAGAATGGTGTTACCACAACACCTGCTATACAGAACACATGAGCAGACACTTGTGAGTGCATCCACAGTTCATGAGTACATTGATGAACTGAGGAAGCATTTGCAACATTCATTTGCTTTTGTGCAGAGAAATCTGGAAAGGGCTGCTGACAGCGCCAAGACATACTACGATAAAAGAACATCAGTGAGAGAATACAGTGTAGGGGATCAGGTGTATAAGTTTCATTTTGGAAAAAGTAAACAGAAAAATTCTAAATTTCTAGCAGCCTGGCAGGGGCCATTTCGAATTATAGATAAGGTCTCTCCTGTAGTTTATAAAATTTTGAAGAATGAGGGTGAAATAGCAATAGAGCAGTTTGTCCATGTAAATCAGATCAAACCATGTCATCCAAGACATGAGATAAAAAATCTGGAGCGTGTAGAAACAGATAAAGCCCCTTGAACACAAAAAGATAAAATAAATGGGTACAGTCAGGAGGCAGTGACAGAGAAGTTAAAAAAAAGATGGTTGAAATGGTACATAAACACTGTAATATATGTTAATATATATATAATATAAAAAAGAAGCTGAAGTTTATGGAGTCGGTGTGCAGAGTGAAAATGCATTAAATATTGAATGTTGTTTTTCTGTATGCTTGTTCTCTATAACCTGTGCTTAATTTCAGAAGGCAAATGAAAAAGGGCGAAATGTTTTACAAAGCATGTTTTATTTTTGGCAGAAGGGTGAAGTTAGTATTGTGCTATATACTTAATCTGTTTCTTTTCTATTTGATTTCGAATATTAACATATTTGTACCAGAGGTCACGGGAGACGATGGAGTCCTGGAGTCCCCTGGATGAAGATCGAATGAGGCCTGCCTCCGGGTGGAGGTGAAAACAAAATAACCGGAATGCCAAAGAAAAGAGGACTTTTATAGAAAAGGATCCAAGAGTACCAAGATGGAAGAGCACCTGAATGAACTAAATGGTGTGACATCGCCGGTCGGGACATATCAGAGGCAGACAAGTGTCCTGGAGTGTGGAGTTACACGTTTTTATTGTTTTAATTAATTATTTTAATCTGTTATGTTAATTCTTTGTTTTAGTTATTTGTTTTATTTTATTGTTTTGTGATTGGACTCAAGTGTAAAAATAAGACACTGAACTATGGACACTTCCATTGGAAAGAAAAATGTAGAGAATGTTATAAGAACTGATGGACTCAGATGAATCTTAACATTATGATGATTGAACAGTGGTTTTTTCAATTTTCATTTTTACAAGTGAATATTGATTTTTGTTGGATTGATACCGTTTAAAAGAAGAAAAAGAAGCAAGTTGTTTTTTTAAAATTGGTTTGGATCGTAGCCAAGTTCTAAAAAAAAAGGAGGGTATGTAAGATTAATCGGCGTGTTTTGGGAGCGCAGAGCTCAGCACTACTACACAGGATCAATGTATAGCATGTTTTTTTTATGCAGCACCACTGCATGGGTTTGGTGCATTGCTATGATGCAATTGTTTCAAGCTATGTGTTGCCAGTGCAACCTATGGACATGTAAATGAAGACAGGCTACACAGGTAAAAAACAAACCATGTTCTCATTTCAGAAGCACACATTTTTTTCACATTCAAAATGCACACCATTTTATCACCTGAAATTCCTCTGTTGCAAGAGACACATTTGAGAATGAATAAACTAACCTCGTTAACAAAACTAACCTGATCTTAACTTCTTAATAATATAATGTGTTCTCCACTGCAAAATGAGGCAGACTCTGAAAGTCATTTTAAACGCGCATCCAGATTTTCTTTTTCTTTTTGCTGCTCTGTGCTGCTCTGTCCACAGTATTTGCAGGAAGCAAAGACTCGAATAGCAGGAAATCAGTTTTGTTACAGTTGCATACTGTAAAAGATTTCTATTGTGTGCAGGAGGAGGATAGAACATGAGGGATTCTTATTGGACAAGCATCATATTAGAGGCTGTAACCAAGTTTTCCTGTAGAATCTGGGGGAAGAAGAAGGCAGAATACATTTTACACAGCTCAGAGAAAGACCTGACTGGTGGCTGTGGAGTTCCTGATTGAAAAAGCAGATTCCAGCTGCACTGCTGCAGAGACTGGGAATTCCAGACAATAATCCCCGGTTTGAGTAACGGCAGATGCCTGTTCTCACTGGGGGTGCTTGAAGAGGGAATTGCCACATCCAGAAAGCGACCAGCCGAAGAATTTCACATGCTGAACAGATTAGGTAATTATACATTGCAAAGTACGGGGGCAGTGTGCATGAGTGCGAAACTATTCAGTCAGTGTAGAAGAGGGAAATTCCAGTGTCTTATCAACATGTTTAATGTTGCGACTGTTCTCGTCGCTCTCTTCTCATTTTGTTACAGATAATGTTGACTGTGCTATTTCATTTATTTCTGTAAAAAGAGTAAGATCGTGTTTATAATACACAAAAATATCTGAAAGCAGACGGGTAGTGTGTTTTATTTTCTCTTTCCTTTGTGCATTTACCATTACAGTGCTGATGATGTGGGGAGATGTTTAGACAGCGGAATTGTCAATTTTAAGGTAGCTAAAAATAAGACTTGGCTGCAGCTGTGTGCACAATTTCATTCAGTATGAGCAATTATAAATAACTGTGTGTGTTATAGCCTGCTGAAGGTAAATGAGTCAGCAGAAATAGAGACCCTGGACATAGTTCACTGTTGTATATAAAATAGTGAGTGTTGTACCACATGTTAGCTTGCTGTTGTAAATAATTCAGTGAGAAATTGCCCATGGTGGCACACTAAAAATGAAAATGTGGTATTTCTGAAATGTAGGCCTGAGGTCTCTCTAGTGATCACACAAACAACCTAATCCAAAATAATGGGTTCTGGATATTGGGGCCACAAATAAAACAAAGGAATTATTCTCACCAAAAATACCATCAACCACGCATACCAACCGCGCATACCAACAAATGTATCCCATCTAAATATGTCTGTGTACTGAAATAATGCATATCCACTGTACTATTATTATACATAACCCAATCTGAATACAAGGAGTGATTGTTGCTAAATTATTTTTTCGGCGGTACGAAAATACCGCCAGGCCCCAAATCTACACAAAATACCCAACAGAACCATAGTTCAAGTCAGTAGAGAGAGAGAGAGAGTCATGAGGTGCGTGGGTGCACCGGATATGTGTGCAGCTGGTGTGGCACTTGCATGATATCTGCTTCTTAGCGGTAGGTGTGGTGGGTGGGAGGTCAGGATTATGTGTTCATTCTGGTGGGTTGATACCCAGACTGATTTTGGCTGCGTTAGGCCTGAGGAGACGTTTAGGCTGGCAGTGTGTGCTCAGCTAGCTGTGTTTAGTTAGGATGATGAGGAGTATGTGGGGGGTGTTAATATGAGAACATCTATACCGAATGTGTCATAGAATCGCTGTGTTCTAGTTGAGAGTTGGTGTATTGGCGAGAGTAAGCGTGGTGGTGTGATATGGTGGTTTTCAGTAAGGCGATTGAGATCGAGCGCTCCTCTGTACCATCAATTCTATCTGTTTTATTCACTGTGTCCATTCATTCAGCTTCATCTGTTCATACATTTCATCTGGTTCGTCATTTAGTTTACTAGTTTTTCATTCATTGCATCATTCAATCCTTCATCTACATAAACTACTCCATCCAGTCTGTTGATCCATTTCACCCTTCCTATCTGTTTAGTGTGTTCCATCTTTAATATTCGTTCGACCAGTTCCATAACTTTTACTTACTTCATCAGTTCCATCCGCTGCATCCGTTCTATACACTACATCTGTTACATCCACTCCATCGGTTCCATCCACTTGATCCGTTCCGTCCACTTCATCCGTTCCATACACTCCATCCGTTTCATCCACTCCATCTGCTCCATCCGTTCCATCCACTCCATCCGTTCCATTCACTTCATCTGTTCCGTCCACTTCATCCGTTCAATCCACTGCATCCATTCTATCCACTCCATCCACTCCATCCATTCCATCCATTCCATCCACTCCATCCGTTCCATCCACTCCATCCGTTCCATCCACTTCATCGGTTCCGTGCACTCTATCCGTTCCATGCACTCTATCCATTCCATGCACTCTATCCATTCCAAGCACTCTATCCATTCCATGCTCTCCCTCTGTTCTATTTACTGCCTCCGTTCTATCTGTTCCCTGCACTCCATCTGTTCCATGTACTTAATCTGTACCATGCACTCAACCGTTCCATGCACTCCAAACGTTCCATCCATTAATTCCGTTAGAACCACTCTATCCGTTCCATCCTCTCTATCCGTTTCATCCACTCTATCCATTCCATCCACTCCATCCTTCCATCCACTCCATGCATTCCATCCACTCCATCTGTTCCATCCACTGCAACGTTCCATCCGTACCATCTGTTTCATCCACTCCATCCATTCCATCCACTCCGTCCGATCTATCCACTCCATCCTATCCATCAACTCCATCCACTCCATCCGATCCATCCACTCCATCCACTCCATCCGTTCCAGCCACTCCATTTGTTCACTCCACACCATCTGTTCCATCCACTCTGTCTGTTCTATCCACTCCATTTGTTCCATCCACTTGGTTTGTTCCATCCACTCTATTTGTTCCATCTGGTCTATCAGTTCTATTCACTCCATCTGTTCCATCCGCTTGGGTTGTTCCATCCGCTCTATTCGTTCCATCTGGTCTATCAGTTCTATCCACTCCATCTGTTCTATCCACTTCATCTGTTCTATCTATTCTATCTACTCCATCTGTTCCATCCACTCCAGTCCACTCTGTTCGTTTCATCTGCCCTATCCATTCCAATTTTTCATTCTACTCCATCAATTCCATCTATTCCATCTGTTCCATCCACTCCTTTTGTTCCATCCACTCCTTCTGCTCCATCTATTCTGTCTGTTCCATACACTCCATCTGTTCATCCATTCCATCTGTTCCATCCACTTCATCAGTTCCATCCTTTCTACCTGTCTCATCCACTCTACCTTTTCCATTAACTTCATCTATTCCACGTACTCCATCAGCTCGATGCACTCTAACTGTTATCTCTGCTTAATCCACTGCATCAACTCCGTCTGTACTGTCTACTGTATCCGTTTCATCCACTGTGTCCGTTCAGTCGATTTGATTTGTTCCATTTGTTAAAGCCACTCCTTTTTCCATTCATTCCGTCTGCTCAGTAGTCTCATGTGTTCAATCTATGAATCCGTTTTGTCTGTTCGACTCCTACCATCCGTTCAGTCTGTTCCATCCATTTGTTCATTTTACCCACTCCATCCATTCCACCCACTCCATCCGTTCCACCCACTCCATCTGTCTAACCCCTCTGTGTTTCGTCTGTTCCTTTCACTCTTCTAGCCAGTACGTTTACTCCGTTCTATCTGATTTGTCTCTTCCATCCACTTCATCCATTCGTTTTGACAAGTAGACTTATTCCCGCTAGCTATTTGTTCCATCTTTTGCATTCACTCTCTCCGATTGATTCATTCTGTGCGTTCGATCCGCTCTATCCGTTCTGTCGACTCCATCTGTTCCATCTACCCCCTCCGCTCAATTTAGTCACCTTTTTCATCCATTTCATTCCTCTGTCCACTTTATCTATCAACTCCATCCTTTCCATGCATTCGATCTACTTTTCTGTTTTGTTTACTTGGTTGGTACTTTATATTTCATCCGCTCGTTACATTTCAACTGTTCAGAATACTTCTTTTAATCCCTTCTTCTTCGATTCTATCCAATTCTTCTTCCGTTCTGTCCACTTCTACCTTTCCAACCACTTCTTCCGTTCCAACCACTTCTTCCGTTCTATTCACTTATTCCGTTCTACTCACTTCTTTGGTTCAATCCGTTTCATTGTGGATCAATCGACTTGCACCGTTCCATCCACTTGTTCCGTTCCATCAACTTGTTCCGCTCCATCTATTTGTTCCGTTCTATCAGCTTCAACCGTTTCATCCGCTTCATCCGATCCATCCACTTCCTCCGATCCATCCACTTCATCCGTTCCATCCACTTCATTCGTTCCGTCCACCGCATCCGTTCCATCCACTTCATTCGTTCCATCCACTTCATCGGTTCCATCCACTTCATCCGTTCCGTCTACTTCATCCGATCCATCCAATTCATCCGTTCCATCCACGTCATCCGTTCCATCCACTTCATCCGATCCATCCACTTCATCCATTCCGTCCACTTCATCTGTTCCATCCGCTTCACCCCTTCAATCGGCTTCATCTCTTCCATCTGCTTCATAAGTTACACCTACTGCATCTGTTTCATCCGCTGCATCCATTTAATCCGTTTCATCTACTGCATTCGTTTCACCCACTGCATCTACTTCATTCCTTTCATCCACTTCATTCCTTTCATCCACTTCAATCCTTTCATCCACTTCATTCGTTCTATTCAGTTTATCCGTTTTAATTTGCCTTAACAGTTTTAGTTTTCCATTTTCTCAATTGGGTCTCGATGCTGGATTGTTACTTTTGATGCAACAACCATGGGCTACTGTTTATTGTTGCTGTTATTATTGTTTGTGTTAGGAGTCTATTTTTAGGGGAAGAGCCACGTTTTTAGTAATTTGCGGAAACACTTGAGGTCTTTGGTTAGTCGGATGTGGGGTGGAAGTGAGTTCCATAGAGTGGGGTCCAGGGCTGAGAATGATGATCCACCTAACCTGACTGAGTTGGTTTTTGGTATCACTAGGAGGTGGGCAGAGCTTGATCCTAGAGTGCGTGGTGGATGGTAGGGTTTTAGTTTGTCCTGAAGATATTGAGGTCCGGTTTTATGCATTGCTCGGTGCAACCGGAAGCCACTGCAGTTTTGAGAGCTGGGTAGATGTGATCTCTTGGGCCAAGTGCTAGTAGCAGTTTGGCTGCCGCATTTTGTGCTCTTTGAAGTTTAGTCAGGTGGTACGCATGGACTCCGAGGTAGAGGGGGTTAGCATAGTCCTGTCTTGACATAACAATTGATTGGACTCCAGAGAGTCTGTTGGGAAAGGAGAGGTATGGAAAAATGCGCCTGAGAATGTTGATGTGGTAGTGGCAGGACTTAGATACGTTGTTGACCTCTTTTTAAATGCAACTATACCACAGTTATGCTATTAGGCACACTTTCTAAATGCAACTAAACCACAGTTTTGCTATTAGGCGCACTTTATAAAATCAGGGTTGGTATAGAGGGGCTAGCCGGGCACACTTTCTATAATCAGCTGAACACAGTTATGCTAATAGGGAGACTTTCTAAATGCAACTAAACCACAGTTATGCTATTAGGCACACTTGCTACATGCTATTAGACCACAGTTATGCTATTAGGCACACTTGCTACATGCTACCAGACCACAGTTATGCTATTAGGCACACTTGCTACATACTACTAGACCACAGTTATGCTATTAGGCACACTTTCTAAATGCAACTAGACCACAGTTATGCTGTTTGGCACACGTTCTAAATGCAACTGGACCAGTTATGATATCAGGCACACTTTCTAAATGCAACTAGACCACAGTTATGCTATTAGGCACACTTGCTACATGTTACTCGACCACAGTTATGCTATTAGGCACACTTTCTAAATGCAACTAGACCACAGTTATGCTATCAGGCACACATTCTAAATGCAACTAGGCCACAGTTATGCTATTAGGCACACTTTCTAAATGCAACTAGACCACAGTTATGCTGTTTGGCACACGTTCTAAATGCAACTAGACAAGTTATGCTATCAGGCACACATTCTAAATGCAACTAGACCACAGTTATGCTATTAGGCACACTTTCTAAATGCTACTAGACAATATACAGAGAACACAATCAGGGTCTTGTCTGCCTGCTCTGTAACACAACAATTAGCATAGTAAGCTATGGAGATTCAAGTATTTAAGATGGTATAGAAGGTTCATAGTTTCTCCAAATCGATTCTGAAGACCCACTACGGGGGTCTCTCATGAGTCATGTATACAGGTTATTTTAAAAATGAGTATTTGTATGACATAGCAACTTGAAATGGCTGATGTAATTGATGCATAGCCCATCCACAGAAAATATCTGAATCTATTGTGTATTAAGGACGTGGGCACAGATTGAAAGAAAGCCCCTTTGCAGGGTAGTGGTATGCTAATGTTTGAATGTGAACGCTGAGCCATGTCTGCAGCATGATACGTTGCCTTTAAACAAGGAAGTGGTATTTACCACATAGAAATCAAGTTCAGTGAAACACAGACATTGGTGACAAATAAGACAATTCTGGGGCTAACAATGCAGGTACTACAGCGTTCCCTGATCCAGAATATAGGATAGGTTTGTTATGTTGTGTAAGGGTGTGACGAAATGACTTCTGTCCTGTGGAGTGCAGGGTAAATGATGCAGAAGGTGGTGTATTGGATTCTGCTTTTGACTGGGAGCCAGTCAAGGGTGCACTGTGCCAGAGTGATGTGTTCTTTTCCAGTGTATGCAGGAGTGCTACTACTTACTTTAAAAAAAATAGTCATAGGAGCCCCTCTGTGAGAATTAACACAACTAAATGCCTGTTCTATGGGAAGGTACCCACTCAAGAGTCCACAGCCACACTTCAGGTCACTGTGCCTTTCACTGAAGGGAAATAACCATTTGCATATCAGTCTTTGTCCCGCCTACATGGGCAGTCCAGCACCAAAATGCTATGGCAATTCTCTTCTGAACAAGGGTACCAACAGCAACCCCAGACATGTGTTTCAGCCTTGTTGGGCATCATCAGTGAGGTGGAGCTGTGTCTCTCTGAGCACAGTGAACAAGGGGTCCAAATTTGGGTGACCTGAGGAAACTTAGGATGACTAAACCTAAGTCCCTTAAACAATAAAAAAAAAGTCATAGGTGCCACTCTGTGAGAACGAACACGGCTGAATGACCTGTTCTTTGGGAAGGTACCCACTCGAGAGTCCGCAGGCACACTTTAGTTCTATCATTCTGATTGGTTGATGAAAGGTCAACAAATGGTGTAGGTGTAACTACATTCAGAAATACTGCAAACAGTAATACTCTTACCATGTGGTAACTTTACGGGTCAGCATGATTCCAAGTCATACAGGCCCAACAATCATTCCCCATTTTGGAATCCCATAGGACACCATTGGGATATGTGTATTACCAGTTGTGACAATTACTGTTTGTAGTAATGCTTTTATGTGGAGGTAACAACATGCAGACAAAGTGAAAGAGTTTTGTTGTAAAGTGTCTTTTGCTCTTGAGTGGAATTCTACAGAGTAGAATTCCACTCTTTCTCTGATGTCATGTTTACTTCTGTTCAGAGGGGAGATTCTATGAAGAGCCGTTAGAAGCTGGAGTGAAGAGGTGCTGTGTAGGCTGAGTACTGCTGGCTCAGGCTGGTTACCAATAAAGGACCTTCACTCGCCTGCAGTGTATGCCTCCTTATTACACTGGTGACGAGAGTAACCAGCCTCTGACCCACGTTGCCTTTGCAGCCGCCAGCAGTTGCCTACATTCCTCTTTTCACCTTTGGGAGAGTGCCTGCTTCGAAGGAGGAGCGGGGGGCCGTGTGGAGGAGAGCCCTCCCGCCGACGCTGTCCGCGTCGAGTGACTCGTCCGGAATCAGCTGGGGGGAGCAGCATTTCCCAGCCCGTGCCTTCACAGTTCGTCCGTGGACTGCAGCGCCTGGTTGTCCCGTGGAAGGGAGGCCCTCCGCGCACGTCGGCACCTGGACAGCCGACGTGCCCCCAGCCTGTGCTCCCCAGCTGGGGTTGAGCATGGTGCCTCCTCTGACAGCAGGTGAGAGGGGAAGGGATCCCTGTTTCCCAGCGCGTGTCCGCCCGGCGTGGCGAGCGGGGCTGGGGGCCAGGGCGAGCATGCTGTTCAGCTCCCTGTGTCTTAGCGGACATCGACGTCAGCTGGAGGAGGGCGGGACTAAACGTTAGGCGCCTCCTTTCTGCTTCCTGCCTTAGGGGCGTTCCCTCCAGCCGTTCAGAGGGACAATTAACCCTGTGTGGATCTTCCAAGGTTTTGTCACTGTGCCCGCACGCAGCCCTGCTCAAAGGGCATTCCCTCCAGCGGCACAGAGGGAGAATTAACCTTGTGTGGATCTTCCAAGTGTTTTGTGACTGTATCCTGGCCACATCTCTTTCTTTGCTCAAAGCACGTTGTATTGTACAGTGACACTCCAGTATTGGTTGCTTTGCCAGGCACACGAAGAGGTTGCACAGTGGATACTAATTCATTACAAGGTTGCACAGTGGATATTGGTTCATTACAAGCCTGTCTGACACCCCCTTTCTCAACATGCAGCACAATAATGCACGTCCGCCACCTGCATTCTTGGCCAGTCCTGGTGAGCCGCCTATTGTGTGGGACTTGTGGGTGGACACCTTCAAGGTGTACCTCAGAGCCACGGGTGGTGCAAAATTCACGGATGATGAGAAGGAGGCAGCGTTGCTCAATTGTTTGGGAACTGAGGGCCTCAGGGTATTCAGGCACCTACCCGGCCCCAATGTGCATGCTACCCCTGCTGCCCAGGCAGAAGGCAGTGAGGGTGGTGATGTTGTACCAGCAGTGGTGCTCGCTTATGAGACAGCTTTGGGCAAGTTGGAAGCGCGATTTGGCAAGAGGGCCAACGTTGTTCTTGAGAGGTACCATTTCTTCTTGAGGGCTCAAGGCTCCTGTGAGGGTATAGATGCTTATGTGACTGCTCTACGCACTTTGATTGCAACATGCAAGTTCACTGGTACGGACGATGAGTACATCCGTGACCAAGTAATGATGCGCACGTGTGATGTACGTGTCAGGGAGAGACTATGGATTGAAAAAGACCCACCCCTAGAAAAAGTCATAGAGATTGCCTGCGCAATTGAAGAATCTAGGAAGAGTGTGAGAGAAATGGCTGATAAAGGGGAAGCTGTGCATGCTGTGATCCCCCGTAGGACTGTTGAGGCCAAAGTGAGGAACAAGGACGGCAGAGCAGGGCCGCCCTCATCGAAGGAACAGTGCAGGCGATGTGGTTGGCGAGGTCATGCAGCGGGTGCAAAGGAATGTCCTGCTACCAATGTGGACTGTAGGAAATGCAAAGCCAAGGGACATTATGCCTGCATGTGCAGGGGCATTGCCTCCACTAAGGAGTCCGTGAAAATGGTGGACGTGAATGATGATGATGATGTGACGATAGTGGGGTACATGGGTTGTTCTGACAGGGGTGAAGGAGGTGTGCCTGAAGGGACATTGTTGAGTGTGGGGAGCTGCAAGAAGAGAGCCTGGGCAACGTTCATGGTCAATGGTGTTCCGTTAGAGATGATGGTGGACACAGGTTCTCCATACACTATGATATCCCCTGAACTATAGGAGTCCAAGTTCCACAAGAAGGTGTCTGAACTCTCCTCTTCTGATATAAACCCGTGTGCCTATGGGCGAGTGCCCATCAAAGTTTTAGGGTTTGAATGGGCTGACATAGAGTTTGAAGGTAGAATGACTAGGGGTAAGTTGTATGTGGCTCACAAAGGTGACCCTGTAGTGGGTTGGGACGAACAAGCTGCCCTGGAGCTGCAAATTAGACCTGGGAAACCTGTCCCTGTGATGAGTGTATGTGAAGGGAATGACTGTGCCATGTTGCCTGTGGGGATCACAGCAGAAGTTTTGGAGAGCAAGTTTCCCTCGGTTTTTACTTCAAAGTTGGGCAAATTGAAGGGTTTTGCACACAAGACAGTTCTCAAGAAAGGTTCCGTGCCTGTTGTACACAAAGTCAGAAGAGTTCCGATCATGGCTCGTGATGCTTTAAAGGAAGAGTTGCACAGACTCAAGGAGTCTGGGGTCATAGAGGAAGTAGAGTGTTCAGAATGGTTGGCCCCGGTAGTATTGGCACGCAAGGGGGATGGAGGAATGAGGATGTGCGTAGATCTCGGAGATCTAAATTCAAGCATTTGGTTTGACAGACACCCCCTGCCCAACATCAATGAGATGCTTTCCCGGGTGTCTGGGGCTTCCTGCTTTTCTACTTTTGATCTTTCCTCTGCATATCATCAGATAGATCTGCATGTGGAATCTCGTCCGCTTACATCCTTTGTCACCCCTTTTGGCGCATTCCGTTTTTGTAGGATGCCCTTCGGCTTGGCCTCTGCAGCTCCGGTTTTCCAGAGGACAATGAGGAAACTTTTTGGGGGCATTCGGGGGGTGGAATGTTTCCAGGATGACATTTTAGTATGGGGTAAATCGCGAGCTGAACATGATGTTAGGGTTCTTGAGCTGATGTTTGTCTTGAGGGATTGTGGTCTCATTCTCAAACTTAGCAAGTGCAAGGTGAGTGTTCCCAGTGTGACTTATTTGGGACATTCATTAGATGCCCAGGGTATTCATCCTAGGGCAGAGTTGGTAAAAGTGTTGAAGGATGCACCGGCCCCAGTAAACAAAGATCAGTTGAGATCCTTCATGGGTCTCGCAGAGTACTACAGTAGATTTGTCCCTTCGTATGCCGACAAGACTGTTGGTATGAGGTTGTTGCTGAGGAAGGGTGTGCATTTTGCATGGTCAGACCAGTGCCAAACGGAATTTCTCAGGTTGAAGGAGGAGATTGAGCAAGCCCCGTCCTTGGGTTCCTTTTTACCAGCCAGGAAAACTTATCTCAGTGTGGACGCGAGTGAGTATGGCATAGGTGCAGAGGGTGGAGGACGAGCTTCGGCATATCGCCTTTGCATCCAGAGTGCTCAGAGAGGCTGAAGGCAGGTACGCTGTCATAGAGAGAGAAGCTCTGGCTGCTGTGTGGGCCTCTAAATATTTTAGGACCTTCCTGTGGGGAATTGAATACACCTTGCACACTGACCACAAACATTTGGTGCACGTGTTGACGACTAAAGGGTTGTCCCATGCGTCTTCAGGGATTATGAGGTGGATGGCTGATATGGCGGAGTTCAATTTCAAGGTTGAATATGTCCCGGGAGCGAGGAACGCGGTAGCGGATTGCCTGTCGCAGTTTCTGAGGTCTGATTATGTCGATGTAGTCCAGGATGTAGTGGGGGATGATTGCACCTTGGTTGCGAGTGTGGTGCCGGCTGTGTCGGAGTGGGAATGGGGTGCAGAATGTACAGCTGATCCTGAATTGATGGAAATAAAGACTGCGCTCAGTAGTGGGGTCGTTGGTACTGCGTTGTCTAAATTGTATGGTCACATGTGGGAGGCATTGTCTGTAGGTCCATGGGGTGTGGCCAGAGGTCTGAGGTTGGTTCCTCCTTGTTCCCTTAGGGGGAAGCTCGTTGATTTTGCCCACGAGGGGCATGTAGGAAGGTCCATGACCAAGAGGAGGCTCAGAGAAGAGTATTGGTGGCCCCGGATGGACGCTGATGTGGAGGATGTGGTGAAGGATTGTGCGGCCTGTTCCACCAGTGACAAGAGCAAAGTTCCAACTCCCCAACCCATTTATCCTGTGGAAGTGGTCCAAGGTGGCGCTTGACATAATGGGCCTCATAGATTCATTGGGGGGGGGGTCTAAGATTTATTGTGGTTTTGGTGGATTACACGTCCCGATGGGTTGAGGCCACAGCTTTAGCTACGGTTACTGCCCAGAAAGTGGTGGAGTTCCTCTCTGCGGTGTTTGAAAGGGAAGGTGTGCCTGCGGGGTTGGTGACCGATAATGGTGCTCAGTTTGTGTCGGAGTACATGCAGAAGTTTTTGGTATACGTCATCATAGGGTTGCGTTATATAACCCACAGGCTAATGGTCTGGTAGAACGCATGAAAAGGGTGCGGTTCAGTTGGCTCTTGCCAATGGTCTTCCCTGGGGGAGAGTAGTATCGGAGTCACTTAAAGCATACAGACTTACTCCTTGTCAGGTTTCGTGGGATTTGGTTGAATGTGGTAGAATGAGGATATGATTAACATAAAGTATGGTTTGGGCCTTAACTTTCTGTGCAGAGTGTGGAGAGCTTCCCAAGTCAAAATGGAGACTTCCAAAAGGATCAGTGATTGGTCAGAAGTAACAGAAAGGCATTGTTGGAACATTCTAAACCGCCTTTCATTGTCAGAAGCCCAGCTGGAAGGTCCTATGTTTGAAGCTCTTAAGATTTAGAAAACTTTAGTTAGGCCCTTGTGCCTAAAATTAGTTATTTTGGTTTTGGAAAGTGTTGGAGATTTAAGAAGAAACTTAGAAAACGTTCCGGTGAAAGAAAGAAGCAAGCTAAGTGAATTCATTATCTTTTATGGATCTTTGTGATTTTCAAGCAGGAGTTAAATATTAATTCCATTAATTAACTTGTTCCTGTTTTTATTAGTTTTTGTTAAAATAGTAGTTCATTTCGTTCTTTCATGAATCTATTTTTGAACTTCTAGAACTGTATTTAAAATTACTGAACTGCGTCACATTTTTTGCAATTGGCTAGTTGGAGTGTGGAGGTCTGTTTATCATTTTAGCGTCGTGTGTTTTTTCGGCCGTATAAAATATTGAGTATTGTACCCTTTTTTTGGTAACAGTGCTTTTATTAGCGTCGGACTAGCGTTAGAAATCTTACACTGTCTGCGCAAGTGACAGTGTGGTAGCCATGCGACTCTGAAGCGTTATGTTTAATTTACTAACATTCTAACCTGGCGCGTGATCATCACTGGGCTGCCTCTTCAAGGATTAGTGTCCGGAACTGAGGACTTTCTCCTTCCTGTTTGAACACTTCATATTAAGAAGAGTGGTATACTATTCATTTACGCATGCGCCCATGCCAGTTTCATTTTTGAACTCTTTTCCTTGTTTTTGTGCGCTTCCATTTTAGAAGGAGTAAACAATATCTTCACGCATGCGCATATTCTGGTTAAAAGAACGCTTCTTTTATGAGCGATCATCTTTGCCAGCAAAAGATCCAATTAATGAACACTTTTATATATTCAGGAAACAAACCATTTTGACTTGAATAGCCAGAGTGTCATTTTTGGAATTGGTATTGAAGCAGCGAGAAATCATCAATACAAACTACATGTATAATATTTCCAGCGGGTTGTTTGGGTAAATGACATTGGAACTGCTTGAAGATTAACTCATTAAACTGAGAGAGATTAGCAGCTTTTTCACAACCGAATTGAAGAAATTAGTAAGAGCATCTGAGACTCTATTTTTCTGTTTTCTTCATTTGAATTTACACGTCCTCTAAGTTATTCACAGAGGATAATCAGGTATGGTGGCGTGTTTATTTACTTAATATTATAACGAGAAGTCAGAGCCAAGGAATTCAAAGGTTAGTGACTAAAGTGAATTTGTTGTTATTTTCACCAACAGGTTGACAGATAAAGAAGCCGAGCAAAACCTGAAGTTTATTATTTTGTCCCATTTTCCCCCTTTCCCTTGGGGGTGCTCTCAACTGAACTGTTTGATACCAGTTAAGAGGTTAGCATCCAAAGGGGACTGCGGGGGTTCAGCAGCTTCCGGGGACAACATCAGATTTGAGAAAGCCTGACAGAATGAAAGGCCAGAAAAAATAGTCCTCCTAAGCTGTCATGAACCCCGAGTTCTCAATGGAAGCGTTAAGTGTTTTAGTGAGGGAATTACAGGAAGAATTAAAGGTGGCATATCAAGAGAATAAAAAATTAGGACAAAGAGTAGATGAGTTAAGTGAAAAGATGGCACAGACGCAGGGAATTGGGAGAGAAGAATTTCCCCCGGAATTGGTAAGGGTTGGTGAGGAGAGAGGTGTGGGTAGAGGTGATGGGGCAGAGGGAGGTTTTAGGGCATTAGTTATGCCAGTACCTTTGGCAGCTCCAGAGCGTTACTACGGAGATTCAAGTAAATTTCAGACATTTGTAACCCAATGTGAGTTGCACTTTCTTAGTAGGCCTGAACTATTTCCTTCTGATGCTTCCAAAGTTACTTTTATGATGTCTTATTTATCTGGAGAGGCTTCTACTTGGGCAGGTTTATTGGTTAGGCAGAAGAGTTTATCTTTAAAAAATGTTTCTCTTTTTATGGAAGAATTTAAGAAAATGTTTGATAAAAGACAACTGTCCTTAGAAATTGATGGTGAATTATTAGATTTGCGTCAAGGAAACAGAGACTTGGTTACATATATCACACAGTTTAGGTCTTTGGTTTTAGAATCCCAGTGGCCAGCAGAGAAGAGGTCTTCTCTTTTTTATAGAGGCCTCAAGGAGGAGTTGAAGGATGCCTTGTCCAGTGTAGTCCAACGCCCTTCTTCTTGTGAGGAATTGATTGATTTAGTAGTTCAGTTGGACTATCGTATAAGTGAAAGGAAAGCAGAAAGGCGTCGTTGTACTCAGGGGGAGGTGAGGTCAGTCATTAGAGGAGAGCGTTCAAAGCTTGAGGTGGGTAGTAAAGAAGTGAAACCAAGGGTGAATGATCAACAAATTAGAATAAAAGGTCCTTTATCAAAAGAGGAAAAAACTAGGAGGCGTGAGAATAATTTGTGTTTATATTGTGGTAGGGGCGGTCATTTTTTAGGAAATTGTCCCTTTACACCCAAAAAATTTTCATCAGCCGGAGGAAAAGCACAGCAGGTTGCAAATACAGTTCAGTCAGCGGTTCCACATATAACTGTAAATGTATCCTTGTATTTGAAGGAGGAAAAGAAAGGGTATGGACCGGTAGTGATTGATTCAGGAGCCACCGGGAACTTTATGGATTGGGGAGTAGCTAAGGCATTGGGAATACCACTAGTGAGGAAGGAAGTTGTGGAACAAGTTCGGGCTGTAGATGGAACTTCTCTTTCATCAGGTCCTATAACTCATGAAACTGGTGTCTTGGTTATGGAATTATTTGGAGGTCATAGAGAAGAAATCTCATTTGATTTAATTGATACACCAATTTTGAAAATAATTTTAGGCATGCCATGGCTAACCTTGCATAATCCTCACATTGATTGGAGTAGACGAGTGGTAGAATTACAGTCTAGTTTCTGTTTAGAAAATTGCCTTTTGAAAGGTAATCCTGGGAGGGAAGAAACACAAGGTTTAGTTTCCTCTTTTCTGACTGATGCAGGTATTACAGGACATAATATAGGAGCGGTGTTAGGACATCTTCCGGAGTGTTATCAAGGGTACAAGGAGGTGTTTGATGAAAAGGAGGCAGGAGAATTACCTCCACATAGGAGTTTTGACTGTAAAATTGATTTGGAGCCCGGGGCGGTTTTACCAAGTAGTCGAGTGTATGCATTAACTGAAAAGGAGAATGATTATCTTAAAGAGTACCTTGCAGAAAATTTGGCTAAAGGTTTTATTCGTCATTCTCAATCTCCAGCCGCATCTCCATTATTTTTTGTACCAAAGCCAGATGGGTCTCTCAGAACATGCATTGATTATAGAGCTGTGAATAGAATTACAATCAAAAACAAGTATCCTCTCCCTCTAATTTCGGAAATCTTGAATCAGGTCCAGGGAGCCACAATTTTTTCCAAACTAGATTTACGTGGTGCCTATCATCTGGTGAGAGTCCAGGAGGGTGATGAGTGGAAGACGGCATTCAAAACCCGATTTGGGCTTTATGAGTACTTGGTGATGCCTTTTGGTTTATGCAATGCTCCAGCTGCCTTTCAATTCTTTATGGATGAAATTTTAAGAGATTTTTTAGATATATTCGTAGTAGTATACATTGATGATATTTTGATTTATTCTCAGGATTTAGAGTCGCATAAAATTCATGTGGGAAAGGTTCTACAAAGACTCAAAGAGAATCATTTGTTTGCTAAATTAGAAAAATCTCAGTTTCATACTAATTCAGTGGAATTTTTAGGATACATTGTTTCTCCCAAGGGATTGGAGATGAATCCGAACAAAGTTCAAGCCATCACGGATTGGCCAACACCAACGAAAGTAAAAGAAATTCAAAGCTTTTTAGGTTTTGCGAATTTTTATAGAAGATTTATTGAAGGATTTTCTCGATTGATTACTCCCATAACAAAACTTTTAAAGAAAGGTGCCAAATTTGTGTGGTCGACAGAGGCAGCGGAGGCATTTCAAGAATTAAAGAAAAGGTTCAGTTCGGCCCCTATTTTAATTCATCCAGATCCATCTCAGCCTTTTTATGTAGAAGCGGATGCATCGAATCTTGCCATGGGGGCTGTTCTTTCTCAGAGACATCGAGAGACCGGACAACTTCATCCAGTGGCTTACTATTCTAAAAAATTCTCTATGGCAGAACAAAATTATACGATCTCAGATCGAGAATTATTGGCAATCAAGTTTGCTTTTGAAGAGTGGAGGCATTTTTTAAAAGGAGCAAGACATACAGTGACTGTGTTAACAGACCATAGAAATTTGCTTTTTCTGAAATCAGCCAAGACTCTCACACCAAGGCAGTTAAGATGGTCATTGTTCTTTGCTGATTACGATTTTGTAGTGACATTTAAGCCAGGTAGGCTTAATGGAAAGGCTGATGCTTTATCACGTCAATTTCCTGGAAGTGAGATGGAATCAGAAAAGGAGATGATATCCATTATCGATCCATGCTGTTTTATTTCTGCCGGAATACAGAAAATTGAGGATGTTGAGGAAGAAGTTCGAAAGTCCATGTCAATTGCACAAATGGAGGAATGGGTCCGAAAGGATCCGGTTCGAAAAAATTGAGAAAGGATTGCCGTTCTTTGAAAATAAACTTTACTTACCTATTTTGGAATTGAGAGAGAGAGTAATAAGAGACTGTCATGAATCTATGCTGTCCGGACACCCAGGTTTTAGAAAGACGCTAGAATTGGTCAGGAGGAGCTTCTGGTGGGAAAAAATGCGTCAGGACATCTTAAATTTTGTAAAAACTTGTGCTATTTGCGCTCAAATGAAGAGTCAAACCGGAAAACCAGTCGGGTTGTTGGAGCCGTTGCCTATTCCACCTCGTCCTTGGCATACAATTTCCCTGGACTTCATTACAGATCTTCCTTGTGACAAGGGTTGTACATCTATTCTAGTTGTGGTGGACCTCTTGTCAAAAGAGGCTCACTTTGTTCCAATGGAGGGAGAGGTTACTGCAGACAATTTGGCCAAAGTCTTTTTGCGAGAAATAGTTAGACTGCATGGTCTGCCTAATCAAATTATCTCAGATAGAGGTCCTCAATTTATTTCTAGATTTTGGAGGGTTTTTTGTAAGGATTTGGGTGTGGAAGTCAGTTTATCATCAGGTTATCATCCCGAGACCAATGGACAAGTAGAAAGAGTAAATCAAGAACTGGAGAAGTATTTGAGGTGTTATCTACAGGCAGGGGAAGAATGGGTGGATTTGATTTGGCTTGCCGAATTTGCTTATAATAATTGTGCTAAAGATTCAACTAACATGTCTCCATTTTATCTTGGAAGAGGTTTTCACCCACGGTTTTTAAGTTTTGAAATTACTGAAGAGTCAGAAAATCCTGGAGTTGAGGTTCGATTAAAAACTATGAGAAAAAATTTGGAAAGAGCAAAAAGGGTACTTTTCGATAGTAAACAGAAGTACAAAAGATTTGCAGATCAAAAAAGGAGGTTGGGTCCTAAATATAAGGTTGGTGACTTGGTTTGGCTTTCGACGAGACATTTGAGAATTAAGGGCAAAAACAAATTTACTCCACGTTTTGTAGGTCCATTTAAAGTAGAAAAGATAATCAATCCAGTGTCAGTACGGTTAAAACTACCTACTTCCTTGAAAATACATCCAACTTTTCACATTAGTCTATTAAAACCTGTGATTCCGGGGACTAGAGTTGTACATCCACCTTCACCAGTTCAGTTAGAGAATTCATCCGAAGAGTTTGTGGTGAAAAGAATTGTAGATTCCAGGAGGTTAAGAGGGAAAATACAATATTTAATAGACTGGGAAGGTTTCGGACCTGAGGAACGTACATGGGAAGACGAGGTGAATGTGCATGCACCACAATTAGTCTCAAAATTTCATAGAAAGTATCCTTCTAAAATTGGCCCTGGGACAGGGCATTAAGGGGGGGGTACTGTCAGGTTTCGTGGGATTTGGTTGAATGTGGTAGAATGAGGATATGATTAACATAAAGTATGGTTTGGGCCTTAACTTTCTGTGCAGAGTGTGGAGAGCTTCCCAAGTCAAAATGGAGACTTCCAAAAGGATCAGTGATTGGTCAGAAGTAACAGAAAGGCATTGTTGGAACATTCTAAACCGCCTTTCATTGTCAGAAGCCCAGCTGGAAGGTCCTATGTTTGAAGCTCTTAAGATTTAGAAAACTTTAGTTAGGCCCTTGTGCCTAAAATTAGTTATTTTGGTTTTGGAAAGTGTTGGAGATTTAAGAAGAAACTTAGAAAACGTTCCGGTGAAAGAAAGAAGCAAGCTAAGTGAATTCATTATCTTTTATGGATCTTTGTGATTTTCAAGCAGGAGTTAAATATTAATTCCATTAATTAACTTGTTCCTGTTTTTATTAGTTTTTGTTAAAATAGTAGTTCATTTCGTTCTTTCATGAATCTATTTTTGAACTTCTAGAACTGTATTTAAAATTACTGAACTGCGTCACATTTTTTGCAATTGGCTAGTTGGAGTGTGGAGGTCTGTTTATCATTTTAGCGTCGTGTGTTTTTTCGGCCGTATAAAATATTGAGTATTGTACCCTTTTTTTGGTAACAGTGCTTTTATTAGCGTCGGACTAGCGTTAGAAATCTTACACTGTCTGCGCAAGTGACAGTGTGGTAGCCATGCGACTCTGAAGCGTTATGTTTAATTTACTAACATTCTAACCTGGCGCGTGATCATCACTGGGCTGCCTCTTCAAGGATTAGTGTCCGGAACTGAGGACTTTCTCCTTCCTGTTTGAACACTTCATATTAAGAAGAGTGGTATACTATTCATTTACGCATGCGCCCATGCCAGTTTCATTTTTGAACTCTTTTCCTTGTTTTTGTGCGCTTCCATTTTAGAAGGAGTAAACAATATCTTCACGCATGCGCATATTCTGGTTAAAAGAACGCTTCTTTTATGAGCGATCATCTTTGCCAGCAAAAGATCCAATTAATGAACACTTTTATATATTCAGGAAACAAACCATTTTGACTTGAATAGCCAGAGTGTCATTTTTGGAATTGGTATTGAAGCAGCGAGAAATCATCAATACAAACTACATGTATAATATTTCCAGCGGGTTGTTTGGGTAAATGACATTGGAACTGCTTGAAGATTAACTCATTAAACTGAGAGAGATTAGCAGCTTTTTCACAACCGAATTGAAGAAATTAGTAAGAGCATCTGAGACTCTATTTTTCTGTTTTCTTCATTTGAATTTACACGTCCTCTAAGTTATTCACAGAGGATAATCAGGTATGGTGGCGTGTTTATTTACTTAATATTATAACGAGAAGTCAGAGCCAAGGAATTCAAAGGTTAGTGACTAAAGTGAATTTGTTGTTATTTTCACCAACAGGTTGACAGATAAAGAAGCCGAGCAAAACCTGAAGTTTATTATTTTGTCCCATTTTCCCCCTTTCCCTTGGGGGTGCTCTCAACTGAACTGTTTGATACCAGTTAAGAGGTTAGCATCCAAAGGGGACTGCGGGGGTTCAGCAGCTTCCGGGGACAACATCAGATTTGAGAAAGCCTGACACTCCTTCCATTTGTACTGGTCATTCTCCTTTCGAGTTGATGCGAGGGCAGAAACCTGGCTCCAAATTGAGAATCTCTGCCCGGGGCGGTGGAGTTCAATCACAAGTGGATATGCAAGAAGTCTTAGATCGAGTACGGTGTAGGCAACAGCGTTTTCTGCAGGAACAACTGGGCCGCAGGAAGCCCTTGCCGGTCAAGATGGGTGATTGGGTCCAGATCAAGAATCCCAGGTTTGCAGCGAAGGGACTCAGCAAGTATATGAAACCACGTTTAGTTGTCAAGTGTGGTCGTGGTTACGTCAAACTTGAAGATGGCTCCAGATGGAGTCTCAGGCGTGTGGTTGTGGTAGACAAGGTCAAAATGGATTCTGCTGGTGGTGCATGGGGGGAACCTGATTGCGCTGTAGGCGATGCTGGGGCGATGGTTGAGTGTCCCTTGCCATGCCCTTCTACTTATGGGGATGGTGCTGATAAGGTGCCTTCTATGCTAGCCCCTTCTCACAATTGTGAAACTGCTCCTGTTCCGGTGCGTGAACGTGATGAGGAGGCATCCTCCCTTACTGGGCTGTCTGTCTCTGTCCAGAGTAATGCTCATCCTGTCAGGGCGAGGAAGGTTCCTTCTAAGTACAATGTTTATGTTTTGGGTGCCATAGTTCGTTAGCACTTGTTCTTGTTCTTATGCTTTCCCCTCTTTGAGCTGCATTTAGGCCTTATGTATGTGTTGTGGTGAATTTGTGTGTTTGCCTGTTGGTGTGTGTTGCGGTAGTGTGTGTAGCTGTGTATGTGTGCAGTTGTTTTGCCGTCAGTTGTGGGTAAAGGGGGGAGAAGTGTTGTAAAGTGTCTTTTGCTCTTGAGTGGAATTCTACTTTGTAGAATTCCACTCTTTCTCTGATGTCATGTTTACTTCTGTTCAGAGGGGAGATTCTATGAAGAGCCGTTAGAAGCTGGAGTGAAGAGGTGCTGTGTAGGCTGAGTACTGCTGGCTCAGGCTGGTTACCAATTAAGGACATTCACTCACCTGCAGTGCATGCCTCCTTATTACAAGTTTCAAGGTTGAAATGGGGAATATGACAGAGTGTTTAAACCTCCGGTATTCACAAATACTGTATTGTTACCAATACTGCCAGACTCATAATCAGACCCAAGTAAACCTTTTGTATATAATGGTGGGCTCCTCTTTGCAGCAGTCATAGTTTTGTTGCTATGGTTTCCTGTTTGGATGTGCCTTCCATTGTGTGACCTGGGGTTTTGATAGAGGCCTCCAGTCCTAGTCCTCCTATTTCGATGACTATCAGATCCTGCAAAAGCCATCACAACTCCATCCAACATTTGGCATTCCAAAGTGCCGTAGGTAGAGCTGGCCAGCACGGCGGTGCTCCGGTCAAAACCTGGACTCTAGCCTGACCCACCTTTCAGGTTAGTGCCTGCCCAAAGCAGGCACTAACCTGCCCCCCACCCTGGAAAACATTTATTTTTAACATTTTTAAAAGCACGCTCTTGTGTGTGCTGGCAGAACATGCCCACCTGACCTCCGGTCCAGGCTGTCTGACTTCCGGTCTTGTCCTAGTCACTCATTGATTAGCTGGGACAGGAAAGGAGTACTTGTCGTTGCGAGATGTGCAACTGTGCAATTTAAAGGTAAATGAGCACAAAGAGTTGGTAGGCAGTGCCTCCCAACTCTTTGTGCTCCTCTGGCACTCGGTCACCTTTCCATCTCCCATTCCTCCACCCTTCCCCTAATATTTCAAAAAGCACCCCGCCAAAGCACCCATCTTCTGTACACTGTCCTACCTCCCATCCCAAAAACACAAGTGCTTCACCACCCCCAAAATGCCACCATCCCCTTTTCCCTGCCCCAGCCTCCATTCCATCCCCAAAACACCAGGTTGTTCCCTACACCTCAGTCCCCAGACACGTCAGTCCCCAGTCCCTTTTCTTGCCCACTACCATTTAGCCTCTAAAGGAGACAGGAGGGCAAGAACAGGAGCCACCCTTCTTGCCCCCAGCCCCTTTTAGCACTTCTTCAATCCCCCCAGTCATGCTTAGGCCTTTTCCATGCCTCTTGTGCCATTTAACTCCTTTTCTTGCCAGACCCCATTTCTTGCACCCTTTAGCCCTTTTTCTCACCCCTGTCTCTTTTAGCCCATTTTCTTATCCCTTTTAGACCTATATGTTGCACCAGTCCCTTTAGAGTCTTCCTTGCTCAGTGTCATGTAACCCCTTTATTTGACCCTCTAGCCCCTTTTCTCCTTTTCATGCCCCACTTTAAGTCCCTTTTCTCACCACAACACCTTTAAGCCCATTTTCTGCACCTTTAGTCTCTTTTCTTGCCCCTGCTATACCTTTTGTGTTGCCCTTGTGCCTTGTGGTCCCTTTCAGACCATTTTGTTGCCCCGGGATCTTGTAGCTCCTTTTCTTGGCAATAGGCCCTGCCAAACGCCCTTCCCCTGTTTTGTGTGGTCTTTTCCACGGCTCGGCTTGTGCTTGCCCCCAAGATCCAGGCCAGACCCCCAGTCTCAGCCCTGCAGCTCCCAGGCTCTCATAGGTTTAGCAATAAGCCTCAATGTTACCACTTCCAGACATTAAACAAATCAGGCCAAGGCAGCATGTTTCGATGACTCATGAGGACCGGGGGATGTGCCCTGCCTTCACATTGGCAAAGGGACTTTTCTAATATAGGAGGATTACTAACGTCTCTCGAGGGTGCCTGGGCTGTGATAACAATGCTGAGAAACGGTCTGCCCTTGAGTGCCTGTTCTCTGATGGGCGCTCCATCAGCTGCTTTTGCGTGGAGCATGTGGGGGAAGCGTGCTGATGGGTTTCTGTCTGCTACTTCTGTGTAGTTGCTAGGCGCCACCCATTCAATGCATTGGAAGCTAGGAAAGTATCCCATGCTCTCTCTCTTTCCGCATCAGAGAATTGTATGGTTGATTCACAGGCCCTCAACAGCGGCATTAATCAAGACTATTTACATGGAGGAAGGCTGTGTGCGCGTCAGCCAGGTTGGCGTGTCCACGCACCGTGGAAACAAGCCACGTCACCGCCTGACGTAGCTGCGCACAATGCAGCGGGAGCAGATCCCAGTCTGCAGAAACAATGCTCATTTTTCATCCGGGTCTTTGAGCTACTTGTTTTTTTTTTAATACTTTGCTACACTTTGTTTATTTTCCAGAGCAGTAGACCCATTAACTGGAAAGTAATGTGTCTATATTTAACATTCCCTTTGAGGGACTGAGCGTTCACTTTGCATCCAGGACTCTGTAAACCTGGATCTCGTTCAAGTCAGGTTGCATCTGTCAGTGTCAAGCGAGCACACTTCCTATCTGACGCCAGACTTTTCTCTTCCCCGCGACCGTCCCAAAATGGAAACCACTTTAGAATACAATGACGCTAAATGATAGATATTTGGCAGACAGTGAGGGGGGGTGGGGCACTGCTGCGTCTCCTGGCAGCATGAATATCACAACTTCTGCACTGCTACTGTTGGTGTGCATTATTCAGAGTCTTGTTTTTCATCCTAACATGTTATTAACATAGCATATAATTGTAGAAGAGGCGATATTTGTATTTATCCAAGATCATAAAACGCTTTCGCCAAAGCAGCGTACAATTTAGATACGACGAGACAAACGTTATGCAGCATACAATTCATGAGATAAAATAAGAGGGGAGAGGAATAGAAAATGTATTTGAGAGAGTGGAGAGTAGATGAGCTTCAAGATGGGTACGAAAGAGATGCAAAAATGTTATAAAGTCTGTTTGGTGGTCATTCATGATGGCACTAACACACAGACCTGCTGTGGAGTCATAAGTTGTTCCAGGAAGCTTTATTGTACAGATTGTCCATTATATACACCATCCAGTTACTCTTGTGTAATATACATGACGTAAAGTACAGGACAGGGACAGGGAGGGGTATTGGACTTACATACGTAGGAAAAAACCCACCGGCCATCCTAACAACCCAGCTCAGGCCCCCAACTGACACTGTCAGAACATTGACTCACAGAGCCACTCAACATTCTCCTGAGCTGCATTCATGCCTCAACATTCTGACAGCAAGCACTCCAGGCTAGTGACATCACATGACAAGACTACATTGCAACACCTCCCTTTCATACCTTGACACAAACCACACTACATCACAACATCTCCCTTTCATACCCAGACACAAACCACAAAATCTCCCTTTTACACACCAAAAGCCTTTCGACACAACAACATCCTTCAGTCCGGACCTGCCAGATCCAGACACAGAGCCTGCCACACTCTGGCACAAACCAATCAGGGGAACATCAATCAACCATACTAATGGGGAAACAGGAAGGGGGTGGGGACCACAGATTGCCTCACAACGGACCCGGATGCAACACAAGCCATGAAGCAGAGCCAAACAGAAACCTTCGTCTGAGGAAGTCCAAACACACAAACATATGGGAGAGGGGTGTTGCCACACCCAGGACAACATTTGCAGGAGGGATACATTGATCGCACTCCTTCCACTCTCACAACCAGAACTCATTCAACACAATCCGCTCCCACTAAATCACCCTGGCACACATCCCGCAGAATCTGATCAAACACAAATTGCGTATCAACTCCCAACCATCCTAAAATTGGACACATGCACACTGCACAACATTCATTCGGTGCAATCATACCTATACAGAAGACGGTGGAACAAGATAGCATTCTCAAAGAAGCAGCCTCCCACAACAGGTGAGCACATTCATACCCACCCGTGCCATGTACATCCTTAAACCTGTATACACATGCATCCTTCAACCAAACCACAACACTACCAGACTCGCGCACATAAACAACATTGAGGCATATATTGTGCTCCTGGTAGCACTGAAAATTTAAAATGAGCCATGAACAAAGAAACAATACTAACTAAAAGGTATCATCAAATTTATGTGCACATTTTTACAATTGACTATACGCTAGCCATTACCACTTTATCTCAGCTGAATCTATCATTTTCCTTTTATTTATATATCCTATTTCCTTTTCTTATATCAGTTAGTAACATTCACTTTTAACATCAATCTTTCCTGTTTAGTGCCTTTTTCCTTGACTCAAATTGTCCATGCACTTTTCTGTTTGGTCCTTATACTACGTCCTTAATTGTCTATGCCATTTAATTATCCATAAGATTGTTTTATACTTACTTCCTTCAGTAAACGCAAATTCCCTTTTATAATTTTTTTTTTTTATTGGTCACTATTACCATGTATACTTCAAATATGAGCGTACCTGTTCCTTTTTTCAAACTGTGTCTCCTATTAGAGCGTACTAATTTAATTATTTCCTGTCACAATTTAATAGCCCTCCTTCAAACATAAACTATGGTACAAGAGTTATGCTTGGATGAATAAAATGTTTCAAAATTTTGGGGCCACAACACATCACAAACTGCGACAAGACAATGGCCCGACAATTCTCAGGTTCTATAATTGTAATGTAACTTTCACTTTAACTCCATACTCAGATTGTCCACTAAGTCTACTGGATATTGCATATTTAACTAAAACACATTGTAGTAAAATTCTTTATGCAATTCTCATACTTTGGGCCTCATTACGACCCAGGCGGTAAGGGGTTTACGGCAGCGTTAACAGCGCCGACCCTTACCGCCTGAGTACGAGGTCCCTTAGCGCCATGGCGCTTTTAACACCTGCTTTTAGCAGGTGTTAAAATCCATGGCGCTAAGGGACCATGGAGTTAATTACGCCACCGTAATTTACGGTGGCGTAATTAACGCCTTCCCCACTCCCATTATGCCCTATGGGGCAAAAATGAGAATGGGGAAGGGTAAATGGGGATTGGGGACTTACCGCCCCGCCAAGGTCGGAATGGGGCGGTAAGTCCGCCAACCACCATGGCGTAAACGTAGTTTACGCCATGGTGGTAAAGTCACGGCCCAGGCGGTAACTTACCGCCTGGGTCGTAATGAGGCCCTTTGACTCCATAATCGGAATGTCACATTAATTGACTGGACATTCAAAATGTATAACTTCAACCACATTGTATTGAAATACTTCAAATTATTCTCATTGTTAAGTAAGCATATGCATAACATTTGAATTGACCAAACAAAATGTTCTATGTTGTCTTTGCACCAAAAAAAAAATGAGCATATTAATTTATCCAGAATTCACAAATAAAATCCTTTTAAAATAACTCGTGCTGCATCATCCATGTAATTCAATAAACCATATGTGGTGGTTGAATCAGGACCACACACCAAATTCCTAAAAATAAAAAAATAAACAAACATGCAGCAAACATGTCTTTTCCATAGTGAAACATGCCACCATAATCATCCTGTAGACAAAAATCTATTGAACTGATTTGATACGTTGATTGACCTTAATTACTTCCAATTCATATTATTATCATTGAGTTCACTTATACATCTTGAAACAATCATGTCCGTATAAATATATTTCCACCCTGAAACCACATAGTAGTCCATTATTCCGACATATCGATGCCTCATTATAAAAATGAATCCCCATACTGTGCTCTCTGTTTACATTCATAGAGAAAAAAAACTTATGATTGCACCCTGACCATCACACTTGAAACAGTTCAAATCCGGTAGACTCCCACACCTCCTCGTGGAAGTACAACCAGTTAATCATTGTACGATACGACGGTTATTTCTCATATCCTCATTATCTTGCATCCAGCGTCCACAGTGGTTCATTCTTGAAGTGTTTGTCTCCGTCCAAATCCTTATTCTTCTTCTCAATTATCGGAGGCGTGGGCGGACCCATGCAGGCGCTTCTCCATCCTAAAGGATGATGTGCACCAGACCCACCAATCAATACTTAGCTCACATAAACTCACAACTCCTCCCACCGCCCCGTCTGCCTCACAAAATCCAACATCACACTGCTCCTCCTCCTGCCTCTCACCCCGTCACCTCCCAGCAAAGCCCTCCCACTCAGCTCAGCCACATCCAGCGCAGTCAACCGAACCCTCATCAATTCTCTCTCTTCAACATGTCTCTCACACCTAAGCAAAAAATGTCCCACAGTCTCAGGCACCCCACACACCGCACAGTCCCTCGACTCACGCTTCCCCACTCGAAACAGACAGTCATTCAGCCCCACATGCCCTATCCTCAATCCATTCAGCATCACCCCCTCCCCCCTCCTCCATTCCAGACTCCCCGCATCCACCTTCACTGACACTTTCCCACGAACACCAAACATCCACCTGCCCTTCACCCCACTCACCCACCTCTCCTGCCACTCATCCATGACCCGTCTCACCATCACAGCCTTCACCTCATCCACACTCAAAGGCAACCTCACATCAACTGCTCCCCTCTTCATACCCTCACCCGCCGCCAGATCCACCAACTCATTACCCAAAATGCCACTGTGATTGGGGACCCACGCCAACTCCAAATCAATTCCCCCACGTACACACCGATCAATCTTCCTCCTGATATCCAAAACCACATCCTTCCTATCACCATCCCCTGCCACAATCGCCTGCAACCCACTCTATGAATCCGAGAACACCACCACCTTCTCATACCCCAACTCGCACACCCTATCAATCGCCAATGCAATCGCCACCAACTCAGCCGTACAAATAGACACATCATTCGTCAGTCGCCCCACTTTATACTCCCCAGTGCTTTCCAAATAATACGCCATACCCACTCTCACAGACACAGGATCTTTTGAACCATCCGTGAACACCTTGCATCCTTCCTTCCCTGCCACATACGCCTGACCCAAAGCCTTGATCTCACCCCGCAAACCCCGCTTCTTCGACACCACACTCGCCAACTCTAAACACAGCTTTGGAGACCCCATCATCCACAACGGCCAGCTCACCAAATCCATACCCGTCACAGCCAACAACTCGCCCACACCCCACTTCACCCCTTTCTCCCACATATGAAACCCCAAAGTGCCCCCCTTCCTCCTCCACCGGTCCCTATAGTAGTCAAGACTCCAATTATACTTCAAATATTCACGCACCGGATGAGCCACACTCTTCGCACTGCACTTCACCCACCACCTCATATTCAACGCATCCCTCCACAACCCCAACGGCATCCCCCCCACAAGCACCTGCACCGCATTCACTGGAGAGGACCTCATCACACCCGAACACACCCTCAATGCCCTCGCCTGCATCCTATCCAACTGCAACTTCTGACTCGCTGTGAAACCCACTGCCACCTGACATCCAAAATCCATCACACTCAAAATCAACCCCTTATACAACATTCGTAAACACTTCTGCTGCGCACCCCACTCTTTCCCAGACACTGCTCGCAACAAATTCAACCTACGTTTACACTTGTCCACCACACCATCCACCTGCAAATTCCAGTTCAACTTCCTATCCAAAATCACCCCCAAGTACCGAAACTCTTCTACGCTCTTTACCCTCACACCTTTCAAAACCAAGTCCAACTCCTGCTGCACCCTTCTCCTCGAGAAAACCATACTCACACTTTTATCCACAGACACCGAAAAGCCCCATTTCCCACACCACTCTTCCATACGTACTATCGCAGCTTGCAGCTGACTCTGCACCAACAACAAACTCCGCCCTCTTACCCATACCACACCATCGTCTGCGAAGAAATCCACCTGACACGCAATACCCGCCATAGCCCGAATCAACCCATCCACCATCACATTAAACAGCATTGCACTAATCACACTCCCCTGCGGCGTCCCATTCTCCATCTTCAAAACCTCAGACATCACCCCCCTCACTCTCACCTGAAAGGTCCTATCAGCCAAAAACGCCCTAATCCACCGAAACATCCTCCCCTTCACACCCATCTCCAACAGTCTTATCAACAACCCGCTCTTCCATACCACATCATACGCTTTCTCTAAATCCAAAAAGAACGCCCCCACCAACTCCCCATCACACAACGCCTCCTCCACACCAGTCACCAACCTTACTAACGGATCAGCCACCGACCGATTCCTCCTAAACCCACTCTGGAAATCACTCAAACGCCCATTCGACTCCAAATAAAACCCCAATCTCTCAACCACCATCCGTTCCATAACCTTACACATCACAACAGTTAACGCAATCGCCCTATACGACTTACACTCCGTAGGAACCTTGCCACCCTTCAAAATCGCCACCACAATCGCTCTTTTCCACAACTTCGGCAAAACTCCACTCTTCCAGATCTCATTGAACAGCGCCAATACCTCCAACTTACATTCCACTGGCAACTTCTCCAAAAATACATACATGACCCCATCCACCCCTGGGCTAGACCACTTCCCCTTCCGAATCGCCCCATCCAACTCCACCATAGAAAACAGAACCTCGTACTGCTCCTCCCAAGGCCCAAAATCCGCCAACAACTCCCGCATCTCCTTCTCAACCACACCCATGCCTCGCTGCTTCTGGAAAATTCCCTCAACTGTGCACCTCTGCAAAATACTCCCCCAACAAATTCGCCTTCTCCCCTTCCTCACTGACCACCTCTTCCCCTTTCAACAACACAGACATACCACCCTGCGGCCTCATCAATCCGGACATTCGCTTGAACTGTTTCCAAACCTCACCCACACCAGAATCACTCCCCAGGGACCCACAATAGCCCCTCCAATATCCACGCTTTCTTTCCCTAATCACCCTCTGCACCACCGCCTTAGCCTTCTTATATGCCACCAAATCCACCAACATTCCCGATCTCACCGCCCTCGCCCTAGCCTTCTTCTGTGCCGCCACTGCTCTTGAACATTCCACCGACCACCAAGGAACCTCGACCTTCCCACCCTTCCCCTTCTCAATCTCCGGAATTGCTGCCACAGACGCTGCTCTCATTCCCTGCACCAGATGCTCATTCCATTCATCTACCCCGCCATCCCTTCCCCGAGGAACAATCAATTCCCGACACACTCCCTTATACACCTCCCAATCAGCCTTCCTAATATTCAACCGACTCCCAGACATACGTGGCCTGATCCCTACCTCAGCCCTCACAGTCACCAAAATAGCAGAATGATCACTCCCCATGTCCCCATCCTCACGCACCTCCCAATCACATTCTCCCGCAATTGCAGCAGACACCCAAGTCAAATCCAAACACGACAACTTCCCAGTCCTCACATCCAACCGCGTACCCGAACCATCGTTCAGCAATACCACACTCAATTCATCCGCCATGTCCTCCAACAGTTCCCCATTCGCATCTGTCCGATCACTACCCCACAACGTGTTGGCACTGTTACAATCGCCACACAAAAAAAACAAGGTCCCACATGTCCCCTTATCACTCCAGACAGCACACCCACTTCCACCACCTCACATTGATTATAATAATTCAACACCAATACTTCCGATCCCCCTACCCAAATCCCCGCCCCAATCGCCTCCACTGCTCATCCACCACAATCTCCCTTGCAACCAACCCCTTCCAAACTGCTAGAGCCACACCCCGCCCCTCTCCCCTCCAATCTATCCTTACGAAACAACTCAAAACCCGGAATCACAAACCTCAGATCACCCCTTAACCACGTCTCCTGAATACAAACCACGTCAACATTCAATTCCCCACACAACACCACTTTCAACTCCTGTCCATTCCTCAACAAACTCCTTGCATTCCACTGCAAAATCCTCATGCCGACACCCCACTCTGCTTCCGCACTTTAGCAACCATCCTAAACACATCCTGTTCCACCACATCCACAACACTCAAAAACCTCCTCCCCACTTCCACCACTCCTTTCGTAAGATCGACACACTGACAGACAAATTCCCCTGAACCAGCTCCAGCACACTCACTATGAAGCACAGAAACTCAGTTTTTGGGACAACCACCATTTCTACGCCTTTCACCTCACCCACCAATTTCTTCCTTCCCAAAGCCTCATCCACCACCGGCTCTTTCGCACTCACCTCACTCACTACCCGTACCGGTTTCACCTTTGCTACAGCCTCTGCATAAGACAAACCTTTCGCCGCCCTCACCTGCACTACATCTCTCGCCACCCTGTGACTCTCACACCCCCTAAATGCGGTAGAATGCCCCCTCCACAATTCACACACTTCTCCAGGGTCTCCACCTTGCATTCCTTAATATCATGACCTCCACCACACCTCCCACAGTGTCTCTCATTCCTGCATACTCTCGCCACATGTCCAAACTGATGACACTTATGGCATCTCAAAGGCAACGCTACATAAACTTTCACACGGAACCTCTGGTATCCCAACCCCACCACTTCCGGACACTCCGTCCTCGCAAACCTCACTGCCACAGTCGTAGACACCACATCCCCATGTGCATCTCTCCTCCCCAACCTCCATGCTTCTACCACCCCCACATCCGCCAATTTCTCTTCCACCTCAGACATATTCACAGACACTGGCACTCCATACAGCATCCCCTTACACGACACACCACTTTGATCCAACACTCGCACTGCATGCCTACCCAGACAACGGACCTCCAGAATCTTAGCCTTGCTACCAGCATCCGTCCCCTCCACCAACAACCGGCCCCCAGCCACCACTAGCACCCGAGTAACATCCCCCACAGCCGCCTCCACCCATCTAGCAATTTCCAACGGATTCACCCCCAGAAACGTCTTCTCTCGACTCTCAGGCTTAAACACCACCTTCCACACACTGTCACTCTGCATCTGCTCCACCCCAGAGCCACCGCTCCCTGAGGACCACAGCCCTTTCAAAACACACTTTTCCTGAGTTACCGATCCAAAGTTACCCCGGTCCAGCCCCCCTCCATCATCTCTCTGTGAAGACCCGCTACGATGGCGCTCTTCCCTTTCCTCTTTCCCCCCCTCCACAGGAGTAGACTTCATAGTCGGCATCCTCCCCCTCTTTGCCTCCTCCTCCACCCCCCCTTCTTTCCAACCTTCCCTTTCCCCTTACCCATTCTTACCACCTCCTCCAAGCACACTCACTCCTTGCATCCGCCTCGAGAGTCCGCTCCACCTCCCCGAGCACAGCTCCCTCCACCCCAACTCCTGTCCAAATCCTGCGTTTCAAAACTACTTTTACTTCCTTATCACGTTGCACGTCACATTGCACGTTCCCAGTAGGTCCTTTCCTTCTATATGTCTTCCCTCGCAGGACAAAACCGTGAACATCCTGAAGCTCACACTGCCCGCATTCTACACTTCGCCAACACTGTGAACGTTCAATGGGACATCATCATTCACACAGTGAGTTTGAAGGGGTCGGGCCTCTCTGAGCCCTCGCCAGCAACCGTCACTTTAACCCTGCATACTTCAAAACAGGCAAATCCCATGCCGCATTTGCATCTCAAATTGTTTATCTACGCCAAACCCATCTGGCATTCAGTTCTCAGCATGCGGAAATGCTGGCAGTTTGGAAAAGGACCTTTCCCTTGACAAACCGGACATTATTTATTTATTTTTTTTCCTTTCATTTTGTTGCCAGCGGCAGATGGGGCACTGAAGTTACAGTGCACATTTAAAAGTACACACTTAAGAACTGGTTCTATAATGTTAATTCACGCTTCATTTCTTTTCACAAATCATTTCCCTTCTGCCACTTTTCCTCTTCCTGAACTTGCACTCCTTACAACAACTACGCCTTGGTGTAAAGCGTTCTATAAATAAATAAATCAATCAATCAATCAACTATGGGAGGCAAATAAGTTATTCGTTGCCACACTGGGGCATCTGGGGATCTTTCCGTTGATGCGGGGCCTCCATCCCAGAGCCTAAATGTCTTTCATTGTGCTGGCAGGATGGTTTCATCATAGGCATGGGGGAACGGTGGGTTTCTCCATCAACAGCTGCCCCCCCCCACAGCTCTCCTTACTGTCTTTTAAGTTGCTGAAGCTTCTCTCCGTCTCTCTGTCCTTTTTTTTTCTTTGACCTCTCTTCTTCTATGGTTCTTTAAGCCTCGTCGCCAATTGTTATAAAGTCTGTTTGGTGGTAATTCATGATGGCACTAACACACAGACCTGCTGTGGAGTCATAAGTTGTTCCAGGAAGCTTTATTGTACATATTGTACATTATGTACACCATCCAGTTTCTCTTGTGTAATATACAGGATAGGGACAGGGAGGGGTATTGGACTTACATACGTAGGAGAAAAACCACCGGCCATCCTAACAACCCAGCTCAGGCCTCAACTGAAACTTTCAGAACATTCACTCACAGATCCACTCAACATTCTTCTGAGCTCCATTCATGCATCAACATTCTGACAGCAAGCACTCCAGGCCAGTGACATCACATGACAAGACTACATTGCAACATCTCCCTTTCATACCCTGACACAAACCACACTACATCACAACAAACAAGGAAGTAGAGCGGATAGTTCAAGGGAGATAGTTCCAAAGTTTAGGTGTGAGGAATGAGAAGAGCGGTAGTCCAAAGGGGCTCAAGAAGGAGGGGGAGCATTGAGGAGGAATTGAGATTGCAACCGCAGAGTGTGGGAAGGAGTTTAGGGAGAAGTTTGAGAACAGAGATAGGGAGGCGCAAGACCATGGAAACATTGGCCCTCATTACGCGTGTGCCGGTGGGTAACAATGCTGAAAAGAATGCCAGTAACACCAGATCTGGCATTGTTACCGGACCGGCACTTAGAGTTGGCTAGTAGGGGCATTGAACTACTTTGTATTGGAGGGAGCAGGGGGAAGAAGTGGACCCAGACCAGGAGACAGGGTAGGTGCAGTTCGACAGATACAAATCTAACCATTTCATGGCTGGGCCAGAAATCCTAGGAGAAGAGGGAAAGAACAGAAGAAAGGAGTAATCAACAGTGTAGAAATCCACAGAGAGATCTAAGAGAATAAGTATAGAGGACAGTTTAGAATGGTGTGCAGAAAGAAAGAAGGAACCAGTGACATAAGAAGGGCAGTCTCTGTAGAATGAGCAGGACGGGAACCCAGATTGAAGGACAGGTAGAAGTGAGTGTCAGTTAAGACCAGAGGATACCTGAGGAATAAACTGCATGCTCTAGAAGTTTGGAAAGGAAAAGGGGAGATATGTTGAAAGTTCACAGGAGTGGTAGGATTTTAATTCGGTTTTTTAAGAATGGGAATAACGGTGGCGTGTTTAAATGAGGAAGGATAATAAGCAGTAGCAAGCAAAATGTTCATAAGGCAGCTAAATTTGGGGATACGATGGGCATAGATAGAGGGAATGAGAGAGGAACGGAGAGGGTCAACAGGTGAGGCAGTTGGATGGACACACAATGGAAGACCTGCCGTGTCTAAGTCTGTTAAGGGGGTTAAAGATGAAAAGGAAGGAAGATCAGGAGAGGGGTGAGAAAAAGGAGCACAAGACGATGTAGAAAGGGAAGACTGAAGGTCAAGAACCTTTGAAGTGAAGAACTCGGAGGCAGGTAATGGAGATGATAGAGAAGGGTCATGGGGTTGAGGAGAAAGAATGGTTTTAAGAAGCTGAAAGAGACGATGAGGATGGTATCACAAAGAGAGAGTGAGATTAGAAAAATAACATTTTTTAGCTGCTAATAGAGAAGTATCATACACTCAGTGAAGGGAAGAGAGAGCAGTAAGATCAGCTAGAGACTCAGACTTTTCCCACCAGCTTTAAGGATTAAGTCATGGTTCAAAGGGGTATACGGGAAAGGAAAATGAGTGGAGAGTATAGAGAGAATCAACAGTAGAGTGCAGATTAGAGTGAATGGAGGAGGGGTCTCGATCGGATGACAAAGAGGAAAATTCATGCAGCGGGGGAATAGCAGAGCTAACAGTAGCCAACAAAAAGATGTATCAAAAGATTGTAAGTAACATTGAAAGAAAGTAGTTCCAGTAGAGAGTTGAGAGGAATTGTAGGCAAGAAGTAAAGAGGAAAATGCTCAGGGAAATAGTCGGGATGGGCTGAGACAGAAACAGTGGGAGAAATAGAGGAAAAGATAAGGTTGAGAGATGAACCAGAAATATGAGAGGGCGGAGTAGGGAACTGGGTAAAGTGGTAAAAGTCAGGAAGAGAGAAAAGGGGGGACGGATAGAAAGAGTGAGAGAAGCAAAGAACAATGTCACCAAATAAGAAGAAGGAAGCTGACTATAGATAATAAGAAAGAAAGGAGAGAGTTGAGATCCTCATAGAGGTTCAGGATAGGGCCTGGAGGTCAACGTGGTGTAAGGAATGAGATAGGAAGAGGTTTAGTAAAGGAGGAGAAATGATATTCAAAGAAGGAAAAAAGTGGAAGATCAGGGGGAGAATGGAAGAGAGTCTGTAAGGAATGGTAAAGAATTCCAGTACCACCCTCTTGGCCAGTAGCACATGGAGAGTGAAAGAATTTAGTAGAGACGGCAGAAAGGAAAGCAGGAGTGGTAGTATTGGTGGGTGAGATCCAGGTATCAGTTAAACAGAAAGTGAAGATTGAATCAGAGAAAAAGATCACGGCCTGAGTGGGTTTTATTGCAGAGGGCATTGAATAGGCCAAGTGAAGCTATAAATTAAGGATCGGGAGATACAAGATGGCAAGCCAGACTTTGCGGGTTGCTTAATTGGAATGAAGCAGTGGGAAACTGTCAAGGGGAAAGAATAGTGGGGATAGAAGAAGGCATGACAATATCTACGGTAGATGAGAGGGTCCCAGTAAAGGCAATGAAAGTGAAGAGAGATGGGTGCTGCACCAGACGCGAACAGGGGATACCAACATATTATGACAAAAAGTGATGGTCGAGTTATCTCTGATATCATTTAGGATGCGTGTAGAAATCCATTCTGTCCTCGTAGCGATCAGTATAAAATGTTTGTGTTTCAAGGGGTGTGGTCAGGCTACACTTCTGCTGTTTCTGGATCAGGCACACCTGTTGTAATTTAGGTCATACTGCGCTGAAGATCTGCCCTCTGAGAAAGTCCTAAAAGTTGGTCCTTGGTCAGGAAGCCACAATGCAGTTGGAAATGTTTTAAGGTGGGGTGGCAGCGTGAACCTTTTTGACAGGACTACTGAAGTCATGTAGATCCAATGTCCACAAGGAGGGTACACGTATAAGCCAAGGAAATAACGCAGTAATGCCAAAAAGTAACTTGGAAGGTGACGTCATGGCGCTTGTAGATTACACCTAGTGTGCCACAAGTCAGGGAGCAGGGCGCTGCGCATGGAAATGCATGCGCAAGAGTACAGCGCGTATATGTGTTCCCGATGTGTAGATGAATAGGGACAGGTGACTTCAGCTGCCATGCTGAAAAAGGCAAACCAATTGCAACATCTACTTTTATTTTATTTTTATTTTTAGAGCACATTCGTGCATACTCGTGTTATGCACACACCCAGGTCTTTTCTGTCATTTCATGCTATTAGCATAAGTGAAGCAGAACTGTCGCTCCTAGGTTATTTGAACAACATATATTTTTTATTGTTTTTGACACATGGTGGTAACCACATTGTGCTCTAGCACTTTGAAGCATCCTCTATGCGCTACATGGAATTATCAATAAATATCTTAGACCCAATAAGCAGACATACCCAAGGAAGATGGTAAAATACTACTTTAATCTCAATGAAAGAAAGCAGGTAGATGTACAGCTATCAGAATGTACCCCTTATCTTATTTGTACATAGTTTATATACTTTCTCATCCGTCATTTATTACGTCATCCTATGTGGCATTTTGCAAAACCTACTACCGGGAGGGATTGTATTAGGCAAACATGTCTACTTATAGAATCATATAAGTGTTAATATCTCATTGGCTGCCCCTTGTCTGTAGGACACACCCTGGGCTACTTCTACATATGGATTATACTTAGTATAGCATTGATCATGGCAACGGATTGGTCACTGCAACATTTTATGTAAAAGTGCATGGCAGGCTTTATGATTGGTTGGCAACCCCATCCAACCTTGGTCTTTCAGCTTGTTTAGCAACACCTGAGTGAAAACGAAACCTAGGTGCTCGAGATGCATCAATTAATCCCTTGTTTTCCCAATTAATCCATCGTATGTAATAGGCCTGATCCTTAGCCAAGGCCATCTGTTTGTAGTAGACCTCGTAGTCTGCTCACTGTTCTGGAACATTTGAGGGAGTATGAGCAGACCGCTATATCAATCTGGGTTTTAATTAATAGCCCTTGTTTTCGACTTCTGTGTCACGTGTTAGGAGACAACGATTTTGTCTATTTCAGCCTTTAATTTAGGACTATTTGATTTTATTCAACAGAGTGCTATTACCCTTTCTGGCCTTTAGAGACTTACTCACTTCACCTCACTTAGCCCTTTGCTTGATTGTTCAAGACTTGGCACTTGCAAATGTCCTTGTCTTTCCTAATCTTAGGCGAAATATGTCTTACGCACATGGTCCATACATTAGACTCCCTTTGTGTCCTGCACCCATCTCTCAAAATAGCCTGCTTGATCACAGGCCAAGGTACTCCCTTATTCTGCACACGAAAACAGCTTCTTCATCAGTTTTTCAATTTTGCAATCCTAGGTAGCTGGGTTGATTCATAACGCAGACCATCGTCCATTTTCTTCCAATGGCCATCCTAAACGTTGTGAATATATACCTCTTTTTAGCAAGCTTCTATGTATCTTTTCTACCTTGCATTGCATGTTATTTCATCTTCTTATATTCATGATTACTTCATCTTTAGGTACATGTTTCTCTTAGTGCTTCAGTTACATTGTCAGTTTTAAGTATTTTCAAATCGTTTTGGCACAGGTTCATAGATCTTCTTTATTTCATTATTCTGTCATCACCAGACTTTACTAAGAGTTCATCTATATTACTCATAATCCTATTCTGACATCTTAGTAGTGGGCATCCTTCCTCGTAGCATTCTTCTTCTGCCTCTACATGAGGGTATATTCTGAATGGCTACCTGAGTGCATATCGTCTTTCATACACTCGACGCAGTATAGGAATGTTGCATGGATTCATGCATGGGTTCCCAATTGTAGCTCTTCGTCCAATAGGACGGTGGTGAGGGTGTGGGACCAGAGGAGAGGTATCCACCTGCTCCTCTACAACATTTATATTATTCTATTGAGGGGTAGGTATATTAATGAACAACAGTTCAGCCATGTTTGAGCAGGCCCAGGGTAAACCAGAAAGAAGCTATCATTAGTTATTTGAAAGTCCACAGCACATAGTAACATTTTATTTCTGCTGACATGTGAAGAAACAGTAGATCAGCTCAATGAGGTCAAGACACAAAGAAGTCCACAGTATCTAATTAACTGTTGCAAATGGAGAAGTTTCTCATGGGAGGGGAGCTCCACCCAGAGCCCAGGTGCAGAGTCACACAATACGTTTTAAGGGCACCGTGCTTCATACTGAGAGCCCGACAGTGAATACAATAGTAAAAGAGAATTAAATAGGAGGAATAGAAATGTATCACTGGTACCTCCCAAAGTTTTTTTCTAAATAGAGCTGGCACGATGCAGGGCATGGGAGGATGGGAACCCGTAAGGGGACTGGGACATGGTGTCCCATGGGCTGTAACAATGTCTCTGACCTTAATGCTGTTCCCTCATGATTTAATTTGTCAGACTCAGTAGGAGGCTTGCACTATCTCCAAACACAGGGTTAAATTAGCTTGCAGCTATTTATCCATTTGTATGTTGACCTGTGCCAGTCAATTACAGCTAAGCATTTTTCTGCTGGTCCACTTAATGATGTAATTGAGGAGTGGTGGGGGATAGGATCATGACGTCATGAAGGGGTGTGAAAGGGGTTTGTTTTAGGAAATGTTTTATCCACTCACAGTGCACAATGTACAGAATTTCTTAGAGGCATAATAATGAGCATTCAGTTATGTATTATAACTGTCCAAAAAAGTTACTAATGTGGATTATGCTAATGTGTGTGTAGTTATATAAATATTGTAGCCCGCCATTGGGCGGATTTCAGGACACCTCCCAGTTCAGGTCCACTGAGATATCTGTCTTCTCCCAGCTGATCGTGCAATAAAGCAGTGTTCCCTCTTGCACTGTATACACTCGTATTTGGATTACTTTTTTGTAACTATTTATTGATTGATATTGATATTTTATTTGTATCGCGGTCATACACATGTGTTCCAGAGTGCGACGAGGCATGGGAGGGGAAACATGGGAGGACAAAACAACAATCTTACCAGGCCCAGTGACATTGAGAACGTGCAAGTGCAGGGAAGGGGGAAAGTGCCAGGGAGAGGGGAGAGGTAGAAAGTGCTGAGCAAGGGAAAAAACGACAACAACTGGTAGTGCAGCCCGCAAAGGTGGCAAGTGTGAGGTTTGAAGCGCAGACAAGGGGTGTCTGATAAGTGCAGGTAAAGGGGACTGTAGGGTTACAGATACAGACCCAAGTGCAATGGTTGCCAGGAGGCAGTGTGGGTATGTGGCAGGGTGGGCAGGGACCTGGTCCCGAAATCAGAGGGTAGCCAGGTGCAAGGAGCCGAAGCAGACAGATCAGCAGGGGAGAGGAAGAGCGAAGGCAGAAGCAAAGAGGAAGGTCTTGAGGTGCTTCCGGAACCAGAGATGGTTTCAGAGTGGCAGGGAGGCTGTTCCAGAGGAAGGCCCCAGCCAAGGAAAGAGATCTCCCCCCAACTCCTTGCTTGGAGAAGCGACTGGCCTTGAGGGAGTTGGAGGTGGAGGAGCGAAGAGCTCGAGTGGGAAGGTATTTACGGAGGGAGAGTTGAAGGTATTTTGGACCCAGGTCCCAGAAAGCCTTGTGGACAATGCAGAGGGTCTTGAATGTAATCCTTGCAGCCACTGGGAGCCAATGAAGAGATTACAGAGCTGGAGAGGTACGATCCAAGGGCTTGAGGCCAAGGACAAGTCTCGCAGTCCTGTTCTGGATGAGTTGCAGAGGGCGGAGAGTAGAAGCAGGCAGATTTAGAAAGAGGCTGTTGCAGTGGTCAAACCTATAGCTCTGGAGACAGTAATCTTCCGGGGGAAGGAGAGGAAAGGAAGTATACCTCTGAGGAGGTACAGTTGGTAGTTTGACTTCTTAGAGACGTCGGAGATGTGTGGAGAGAAGGAGAGTGTGGAGTCGAAGATGACCCTGAGGTTCTTAGCCTCACAGGTGGGAGCAGGAAGAGGGCCAAGGGAGGCCGGCCAGAAAGTGACAGGAAAGCAAGGTGCAGGTGTGCCAATGAGGAGGATCTCCATCTTACTGGCATTAAGGCAGAGATCATTGGCGACACACCACTCCTGGATGACAGACAGACAGTCAGAGATGAGGGAGGGAGAAGTGGCAGAGGGAAGCCGGAAAACGAGCTGAGGGTCATCCGCATAGCACTGAAAGTTGGAGCAGAGAGCAGCAATGTGGTGGGCAAGGAGTGCCAGGTATTGGTTGAAAAGTGAATAAACACTGTTTCACTATTTGGAATAAACACTGCCCTACACTACCATAAACCCATGTGTGATTTGAGGGTTGTACTAATAGAGTCTCCCAGGGCTACTATATCTCCATAACTCTTATAAGTAAGATGTTATCTCCATTTAAAAACGTAGTCTTGTTGTTTATCGCTGTTCACATTGCCATTCATCTAAGACAGACTGTCCTGCTCAATCACTTTTAATCCTGCGTTTGCCCGTTCTGCAGCAATGAAAGTGTTCTAATGCATAAGATGGAGAAACAGCTCGCTATCAGGGAATCGTGAAAAGAATGTACTTTGATCCTACTTGATCAGGAGTCTGCAACATGTGCCTCGCCACATAGTTTGGACTACAACTCCCATGATCCCACCACATTGACTATCCACACTATGGACGATAGGATGTGTACTCCTAAACCTCTTTTTGCAGACTCAGGTGTAGATCCATGAATGGAGGTGGACAATGTGAGCAACAAGACACTTGTATGTCTTCTGGAATCATCTTGCAAATTGTTGGTTTTACAGGCATGCATTGGTTGCCCGGATGATTGACTGCCAGTGATCAATAAAGTCACCTTTGATGTGACCTAAGGTTCAGCTCTATCCAGAATCGTCATCAATTGTTTGTTGTTCTTCTTGCATTGGTCCTTGTTAGCCACAAGCACAGCCAACCAATGAATGCTGATGACACCCACATCAGTATCTGGATATTTGAAGTGGTTCGTAAAACAAGATAAGATGGAGAAATGTTGCCATCCAGAACGTATGTAATTTTGGTACAGCCGATATCCGAACATTTCAACCATTCGGTTTTTTATTTACGGTATTTTCGGTCATTAGCATGCTGGATGCTGCGAGCAGGGTACCTATGGAGGACGTCCAGGGGGTGGGTTGGGGTGAATAGGGCTGTTTTACCATCAATCAGGATTTCAGTTTTTACCAGGATTAAGGAGGAGGTGGTTAGTCTTCATCCAATAGTCGATTTCTGTGAGGCAGGAGGAGAGGTTGGGATGGGGAGAGGCCATGGTTTTGGGAATCTTGAAAATGGTCTGTGTCTCATCAGTGTAATTGTAGCATGTTAGGTCATATGAGTGCTTGAGTGAAAAAGGGGGCTTAGGTAGAGGTTGAAGAGGAGGGAAGGGGAGGCCCCCTGTGGAACCCCATTGGAGGCAGGCCATGGGGGAGAGGAGAAGTGTGGGAGGAGGGTGATTTGTGAGCATTTGGTGAAGAAAGAGGAGATCCATTCTAAGGCAGAGTCCCTGATGCTTAGAGAGTTAAGTCTGTCCATGAAGATTGTGTAGTTGATAGTGTGAAGACTGCCGAAAGGTCAAGGAGGATAAGTGCACTACAGCCTTCTGAGTCTGCTGTTCTTTTCATGTAATCCCAGATGGAGATGAAGGAAGTTTCAATTCCTCAGAGGGTTGTGAATCTGGACTGGGCAGGGCTGAGTAGGCAATTGGATTCAGTGAAGAGGCAGAGCTGGGAGTATGCCGTGCAGTCTAAGAGTTTGTCAATGAAGCAGGTGTTTGAGATTGGGCGGTGGTTGGAAGGAAGGAGGGGGTCTAGAGAGGGCTTTTTGAGTAAGGGTTTGACATGAGAGGTTTTGAAGGCTGCAGGGAAAATGCCTGATGTCAGTGAATGGCTAATTATCGATTATGCAACACTGCCTGTACAGGTTGAGGATAGTATGCTCTTTAGGAGGGAGGGGGGGGCAAGGATCTCAAGGGGATCTGTAGGTGTGGCTACTGCATAGTAGCTTCATGAATTCAGGCTGTGAAGTGGCTGTGAAGGAAGAGATGAGGGGGAGTGCGGGGTAATGGAGCGAAGAATCAAGAGAAAGAGGAGACGAGAGTACGGCTAATGATACTAATTTGGTGCTCATGGAGTGGCTTCCTTTGATAGTGTTGTTGTAAAAATGATCTGACTGGGCATCACAGAGTGCATGAGAGTGGGAGAAGGGGGTTAGAGTAGAGAAGAGCCTTGAATTATGCAATGGTCCTGTGGAGTTCCCTGCTGGAGTTAGGGGCATTGGTGATTCAGTTTCCATAGAAGAATCTTTCAGCTTTCCTAATTTCTGTCCAGTAGGTCCTGATCTGCCTGGCATAAATGGCTCTGTTCTGGGGTGTTCGGTTAGCCTACCATTTGTGCTCCAGGTGGTGGTTAATAGTTTTGAGGGAATTAAGGGACGGTGTGAACCACTTGAAAGTAGGGCCTAGTCAGTGAGTATCGGATCTAGTTGGGGTGATAGTGATGAGGGTATTGGAGAGCCATCGGTCAAAATGACGGATAGAGTGTATTCCTGGGAGGGGAGAACAGCAGAGAGTCAGCCAGGTCGGGGTCTACAATGACCTTGTTCCAGAGTGGTACACTGGAGGGTGGGTTGGGGCTGGTGAGGCTGGTGGGCATGGAGGTGGCGGTCATGAGAGAGAAGAGGATGGCAGAGTGGTCAGTACAAATTAGTGGATGGGGAGGCAGTGTGGAGATCAAATTTGCAGAACTGAAAATTGCGCCAACGGTTTGCCCTGGTATATGAGTGGGGATCAATGTCAGTTGAGTCATTTTCAGGGCTTCCATGTTGTCAATGAGTGGAAGAGACAAGGGGCTGGTAGGGGCATCAAACCAGATGTTGAGGTTTTCTAAGACTGTGGGAAGGGTGAGGGATCAGGATGCCAGCTAAGGAGTCATTAAGGGTGTCAGTGAAGTTTCTTTTGTAGCCTGGAGGTCTGTAAAGTAATATGAAGGTGTGGGGGAAGGAGGGAGTGAGTTGGAATTTCAGTAGCAATGATTCACAGTCTGTGTTGCAGGGTTGTTTCTCAGAGTGTAAGACTGTGATGTGTAGTTTGTGGAGGGTGGCTAACCCGCCAGCTCTGCTGGATCTGTTTCCACATGATCAGGGAGTAGCCAGCGTGAAAAGCCTCATGTGCAACGGTTTGGAAGTCATCAGAGAACCAGGTTTCAGTGATGGGCTTTCAGAGGAGATAAAGTCAAATATGTTGTGTTTGTTTTGGCAACAGATCTGGTGTTAATAAGGATTCAGGAGAGAGGGTATGGTGGGTGGGGGAAGGTGGATCTTGGAGAGGGGGGAAAAGAGGAGGTAGAGAGTGTGTATGGTGGAGGAAGAAGAGGGGTTAAGGATAGGAGAAGGGGGTGATGAGGGTGCTCTAGGGTTGAGAGGGAAGTGTGCTTGTGAGGGAGACATTTTTGGGGTGGGAGAAGGTCTATCTGAGGGGGGTAGGAGGAGCAAGCTGGTGTAGCTGGTGGAGGGAGTGGGAAAGGAGGAGTATCTGTGGAGGAGTGGTGGAGGCAGATGGCAGGGGAGGGGGAAGAGAGGAGGGAGAGGGTGATGGAAAGGGACGGGAGTTGATGTTCGATGGGGAGTAGGGTAAGTTTAGGGGGGAAGAGCTTGGAGAGTTGGCATGGGAGGAGAAGAGAGGGTAGACTGGTTTGGGAGAGGGAGGCGAAGACATGATGGTGTAGGAGAGAGTTGAGGAATGTGATATGTGTGGGAGGAGTGGAGAGGAATTATGGGATGTTAGTTTGCAGTGTTTGTGGCTTCTGTGTTTTGAAGAGTGTGTGTGTGCCAGAGGTGTGTGTGTGAGTGCAGGTGGGGCTGTCAATGCCAGTGTGATTGCCAAGGCAGTCCAATCTCTGCTTAGGGATGGGAAGGTTGTGTGAGGGAGGAGACGGGTGGGGTGGAGGGTGTAGGAGGGAGTGAGGAGAAATCCTGGGAAGGTTGGGGGAGATGGTTGTGAGGGGAGTGCATGTTGAAGGGGCATTAGGAGTTGGAAGGGGGGGAAAGGGGCGCTGCCAGAGGCTGGCTGAGCAGGGAGGAGGGGGCAGGGAGGGGCAGTGCTCTGGTTTCTGGCACATCATAGTGCCCCTCTGACCTTGGAGCTGCTGGTCATGGTGGTAGGTTGCTATCTGTGTGCTGAAAGGATGCGGACACACCTAGGGCTGGATGCCCTATCTGTCTACTTAGGCCTAGAAGGGGGGGCAGAGGTGGAAAGGTGATGAACACTGAGGCGGGGGCGGGGATGATTACAGAGAGAGTGTGTGGCATAGGTGTGGTGCTGTAATTACATGAGTTCCACTGGATTGAAGGACAATTGTAATACTCAGATGCCAGCTAGATTTAAAAACAGAAGCATTTAGCTTCTGTTATTAAATCTAGCTCGTGTCTGGCATCTGTATATGATACAACTAGATTCAGCTTTCACTGCACCTAAAATTCAAATGGAATTAGAACATGTTTTGTAATTAAAAGCAGCTAGATTCAATGCATTTGCTGTGCCTAAAATGCAACTAGATTCAAAACATTTGTTGTACCTAAAAGAAAAACAGCTAGATTCAAAACTTTCAATAGACCTAAAATGCAGCTAGATTCAAATGATTTGCTAGAATCGAAATGCTAGATTCAAAACATTAGTTTTACCCAAAATATTTGCTAGACCCAACCTGCTAGATTCAAAACATTTGTTGCCACCAAAATGCAAATAGCTTCAAAATATTTGTTGTACCTAAAATGCAACTAGATTCAAAACATTCAATAGACATAAAATGTTACTACATTCAAAACATTTGTTGTACTTAAAATGCAGCTAGATTCAAAGGATTTGCTAGAACCATAATGCTAGATTCAAAATATTTGTTTTTACCCAAAACATTTGCTAGACCCAAAATGCTTCATTCAAAACATTTGTTGTACCCAAAATTCAACTAGATTCAAACCATTCAATAGCCATAAAATGCAACTAGGTTCCAAACATTTGTTGTACCCAAAATGTAATTAAAAACATTTGTTGTACCTAAAATGCAACTAGATTCAAAACATTTGTTGTACCTAAAATACAGCTAGAGTCAAAACATTTTTATTTTACCTAAAATGCAACTAGTTTCAAAACAGTCAATAGACCTAAAATGCAACTAGATTCAAAACATTTGCTGTACCTAAAATGAAGATAGATTCAAAACATGTGTTATAACTAAAATTCAACTTGATTCAAAACATGTACTATAGTTTAGATGGAGGACCAGTTCCCAGTATGCTCAGGGTGCAACAACGAAAAACGGAATATTGGTTATATTCAGGTAATAGGGGGCAGTACAGGGCTATACTAGGATTGTGGAGTAGAGTGGAATAGAGGGGCAGGTTTCAGGAAAATGATAAGATTGGTCAGTTAAAGGAAATGCTGCTTAAGCAATTTAGCCTAGCTGGGTATTCAGGGGAAGCAAACGCAAATCAGAGGTGAAAGGGCTCCCAGTGAGGAGCAATACAGCTTAGGGGGGCAAATGTAGGCAACTTTGAACAAGCACATGTCACTATTAAAACAGGGCTTTGGAAATGGAAGTCGTCTAGTGTTGCTGTAGCTTCTTGGGGCTGGATAAGTTATTAAAGGTTCTCGATATGTGGACCATTGCTCTGTGTGTCTAGAGAGCCAAAGCTTGACCGCGCCGGTGGTGCAAGGCAGAAACACATGTCTGGGGTTGCTGTTGGTACTCTTGTTCAGAGGAGAATTGCCTAGCATTTCAGTGCTGGACTGTCCTTTTGGACCGGACTAGACTAATATGCAAATTGATATTTTTCCTCTGGTAATCCAGTGTGGGCTAAAGTATGATTGCAGACTCTTGCGAGTGGGCACCGTCCAATAGAGCATGCTATTTATGCCATGATCGTTCTTGGTAAAGAGGCTCTCACGTTTTATGCTCACTCCGAGCACATAACATTTCTGAAATCACTACATTGGCTGCTGATCCATTATAGTGTTGAAGTCAACATGCTTTTACCTAGTCCCCAAATCCCAAATGGTCCTGCACTCAACTGCCTGTCTTACTTGTGATCCTTCACCAACTAACTGAAATGCTAAGGTCGGCATCCCAAACATCCTGACGCTCTGCTTATTGAGATGCAAATATTTTTGGTGATCATGCCAGTCCCCATGCCCCTCCCTATTAAACTCGCTTCCTGTGCCCCTCTGCCTTGAGGAGAACCCTGGAAGACATGATAAATATTAATTCTCCACCTTAACAAAAAAACATCATGAAGTGAAATATTTTTGCTGCTGTCCATTTACAAGGAAATGTAGTACAGACATCTGAATTTTCAGGGAAGTATATGTTTCCAGACGGTGTGATTTCTCTTTAATAAAGAATTTACATTGAATACTAAGTACATTTTGAAGCATTCTGATAGACAATTGACTGTGGGCTCCAAAAGAAATGTAATCTATTTTAATTTGAAATGTACGCATTTTCGAAATTTCCATTTAACGTAATAGCTTCGAATAGGGTAGCCTTCACTAATACAGTTAAAAGTAATTTGTGATTGTCTGATTAATACTCACAATTCCTAAAAACATTTGCTTTCTGTATAAACAATGATCACATTCCTCTTTCCCAAGGGATTTTGTCAATTTACTAAGTAGAGAAATCAGTTGCAAATGTCACAACTTCGCATAATCGTACAGTTTTGAGTTTTGCAGCATTTTCTCCCAAGTGAACAAATCTGTAATTTCCAAGGAAATTAACCTCACTCAATTAACCTCACTCAACCTCATTCTCTGTGCTCTCTTTATCCCTCGGTTTCTCTGTCTGCCTCTCTCGCTCTCTGTCTGTCTCTTTTTCACACTATGTTTCTTTCTCAGTGCCAGGGGCTCTTTATCAACCAGGTTAATTTTTGCTAGAGCCCCTCCAGCTGTTGGTGGTAGCAGCTCAACCAGAGAAAATAATACTGATATATTGAAGACTGGGCTGAGATGCTGCTGTTTTTTTATGGGCAAAAACAGAATGAGAGAAGCAGTGGCAAAGGCAAAAGATTGTCATTGCATGTGTCTGCCATGAATGTCACCATCTCACTGAGGACATCTACCTATATGAGGGGGGGCCAAAGGGGGTGACAATAGGCTCTTTCAGCCGCATTTACATTATTTCTTGGGCATACTGTTACAACTGTGCAGATTTCGCATGAGTACCAACAAATCAGTGAATAGCTTGCAAAATGAAACATTCCTTTGTTGCCCACAGAAGAAACATCATTAATTGTAATCTGAGTTTGACCCTTTCCAAGAAGAATTGACATTTTGAGAGACAAAATGGTGTGTATCCTTAGCAAAATAAGCAAATTAAAAAAGAAAACATTTGATTGCAATGGCATTGTAAATTGGCTTGTTCTAAAACTGTACAAGGTTAATTTCTGATTGTCACTTTCTGTATACATTGTAGTCATAATAAGAATGTCCCACTTGTTTTACTATGCAAAGTACATTATCAAAACATAGAGTAGCCATGCAAATTATTTTCTGGAAAATGATTACCATTGCAAGATGAACAGCATGATACACTTCCAATGCGTTCCATTCGAAATACCCCTATGAGAAAGGGGACGAGGACAAATAGCAAAAATTAGGGTTTCTGCATGTGTTGCATAACATCAAAGAGCATTTTGTGGACATAAGTATGGACAGAGAAATTTACTTTTGATAAATATGACTGTAATAAAAGTGTTGTATGCTTGAATGCTTGAGTCCATAATGCCAAAGTGATTGGTGTTTATATTATTTTTCACAACACTTGCCCTAACCTTAAAGTGTTTTTAACCATGGACCATTCAAGATTTGGATGTGAGGAGAAAATGGCTGACACATCTGTTACTCTATTTAGGTCTCGTTTCTGAAGATAATGGTTCTTCCCCCAAAACAGAGAGCCTTACCTCACAGAATTTTAGAAGATGAGGGACCTAGTCCCTACCGCACAGAGATACTTAGAGAACTATAAATATATATAAGATGAGACATACTTTCTCTTTATCGATTAGTACTATAGAAGTCACACAATATGTGAACACTTCTACTGCCGCTTATCTTCTCAGGGGCTAAAAGTCAAAATGCAAAAACACCATGCCCAAAAAAAGGCTCACATTCTGCAGGGCGAATAAGCAAATCTTGATATAGAACATTTGTCACCAAACGTGAAACATATGACAAGTCAGTCTCCATATGTTAAAAAAAAAGATGTTATTTGCAGTAGTGTAGATACACTTCCCCATTTTCTGAAAGTTGCTATGAATCCGGCATGCAAATGGGGAAGTTTACTCTTATTTGCAACATTATTTAGCGTACACTCGCAACACAACGCCACATTGTTAAACGCGAGAGGGAAGAGTTTTTCATTTGTTTATTTCCATCACTCTGTGAACCCTGTTCTGTTTAGCGGTTTGGTTCCTACATTGAACAAACTGGCTTGAGGTGCTGGTTTGGTGGGGATAGGATGATAATGTCAAATCCCATCACTGCGGACCCGAAAATGTAGGTTTATTTTGGTCAATGTTTGCACTATTTCTCACAAATATAGGTGGTAAGTGAGGTAGAGATATTAATTAGGCATTGGGGATGCCGGGGTGGGGCTGTGGGGGTTTCCCCCTCATGTATCTGTATGAAAAAGAGCACAAATTCCAGAGAATAAATTCTACATTTTTGGGATGCACAGTAATCACACAGATCCATTTTCTTGCAGTGCTGATACAAAGATTTAGAGCTAACACAGATGTTTGTCGATGTGCTGCAAGATGCCAATGTGGACTGTGTGTTACCATCCTGCCGCATGGCACTCCATGAGGGTATGCAAGGAGCAGAACCCTCCTGATCTTTCCGGAAGATTCTGCCGGCCTCCATACCTGAAGGTGCTGTTCCAGACTGCACCTGCCCTCTGAGAGCTCTGGACCTCAGGCAATTCATTTTCCTTTTTTTGTTGTTATCTTTAATTGTTGCATTCTGACATTTGATTTTTATTCAAGTCCAAATGTAAAATCTCCAATACTGATGAGTTCGCATTAAATTGGCAGCTCCCTTCTTTTCCCTTTTTGTTTTTATAATTGACCCCACTTAGGGTGCTGCTTCAGTGACCAATGATGGGGAGCAACCTCCCCTTCTCTGGTGCGTCACATTCACACCCCTTCTGAGAGTATGCCTTCCCCACGTTAGCGGAAAAGGGGAAGGAGGTACATCTAACAGCTGTGCTTGTTTTACCTTTATGATTGGGATCACTGTTGGTTTGCAGAAGTGTGGGGCTGAACAGGTGGTTTAGGCACTACTCATCCTTGTGCGTTTGCAGAGCAGACGTCATTTCATCGCCATCAGGTAATAATGTCCCCATACATACTGTCGCCGGGAAAAGCCATTGGAGACATTATGGTGACATTATGTATGGGGACGGGTTGCGTTGATGAGCCCTGCACCTTCATCAGGATAGATAAAAGCCAAATGTTCGTAGGCAGGGTTGGTCTGGCATATAGGGCAACAGGGCAATGCCCAAACCAAAAACAAACAAACTGATGTGGGCCAGTTTTTTGGGTCAAAGTGAGCCACTTTTTTGGCCAATGTGGCCCAGTTTCATGAGTTACTTCACTCTGCGGCTAGTAGTTTTGTCCAGTGTTGCTGAATAAATATTTTTTAAAATGCACAATTTGCGGCACATTTAATCAAAGAACATTCAGTCTTTCACAAAAGGAATGAATTGCCTGTTGCAACTGCAAAGGGGCGGGCCACTTTTTCATGGGTGCCCGAGACAATTTTATGCCGCAGTCCGTCCCTGTACGTGGGTCATATTTCGGAGGAACCAAGAAGCCATCCCAAAGCATCCTATGCTTCCCTTCCCCCACTGCTGTCCATGGCCCTCGCCACCTCCACAATGCCTTAAGAAGTATGCAACGTTTTCTCTGTTTCCAGTGCAAGAGAAAATGGCGCCGAGGGTAGTTGAACCTACCCACGGCCCTAGGGCGCCCCCACTATTGTGGACAAAATCTGCAAAGGTTCTGAAGCTCAGGAGACCTTGAACCATCCGAAAGTGACGCGATTTGCCTTATCTCTGAATACACCCGTCCATCTCTATGAGGCCAATGGTAAAAACGTGGCATTTTAAATACCTCAAATTTTTAAGATACCGCTGCAGAGGTGAGGTAGGACGGGTTTGTTGTCATTAGGTAAATAACCCAGAATGAATCCATGTTCTACTTTCCATACGCCCCGTGCGTACATCCCAAGTCACGATTAAGCAGGAATATTAAAATGCGTATTTACCGCTGCCAGTATATTCAGAATGATACGAAATATTACAACAGGAAAAGGCCTACTCCGTTTCCTCCCTCCACCCCGAAAGATGGCTCACTTTCACATGCGGAAAATGCGTGCGAGTGTGTGTGGAGGCTAAGCGCACAGGGGACCGTTTGTGTGGGCGCCCAGAGGTGAGGAACAGAAGCCCAAGGTGTGAGCTCGAAGGCGCTCCATCACAGGCCAGGAAGCCGCAGTCACAGCCTTCTATATATAGCGCGCCGGTGGTGAAGGAAACGGCCCTCTCTACCTGCTGTTCCCAACTGCAGCTCACTAGAGCGGAAGAGACCTCCTTCTGGGCGCCTTTCTAGTTCTAACTGACAAAAGCACGGGCACGTTTGATGACGGGGCGCTTACCTCCCAGCGACCCCCAGACTCAGCTGAAACTGCTTATCAAAAGCACACGTGCTAGCTCAGTAGGCCCTTTCAGGTTTTATATAGAATGTTCTCGACTGAAGTTGTGTATTTTTAACTGAATTGTACAATTTAAGATATGCAGCATATGTTTCTAATTAGAACACCATGGTGTTACAATTAACCGGATTGTTTCATTCATTCAAACTTCTTTCTTTCTTTCTCTCCTTCTTTCTTCCATTCTTTCTTTCTTTCTTTCATTTATTTCTATTGTATTGAAGGGGAGAGGCGCTACAACCAATTTGTAGGGCTGCATTCCTTCTTCCTTTTTCATGTTGCATGTTCATTATCTTTTTGAAACAAAACATGTCTTTGAAGGCCCATATGACTTCCATACAGCTTTTCTTTCTTTCTTTCTTTCTTTCTTTCTTTCTTTCTTTCTTTCTTTCTTTCTTTCTTTCTTTCTTTCTTTCTTTCTTTCTTTCTTTCTTTTTCTCGTTTGATCTTTCTTTCTTTCTTTTCTTTCTTTTCTTTTCTCTTCTTCTCTCTTTGTTTCTTTCTCTCGTTCGATTTCTCTTTCTTTGTTTGTTTCATTCTTTCTCTTTCTCTTCTCTCTTTGTTTCTTTCTCTCACTCTATTTCTTTCTTTCTTTCTTTTTTCTCTATCTTTCTTTGTTTATTTGTTTCTCTCTTTCTTTCTTTGTCTTTCTCTTTCTCTTTCTCTTTCTCTTTCTCTTCTTCTCTCTTTGTTTCTTTCTCTCACTCGATTTCTTTCTTTCTTTCTTTCTTTTCTTTTCTCTTCTTCTCTCTTTGTTTCTGTCTCTCGTTTGATTTTTCTTTCTTTCTTTCTTTCTTTCTTTCTTTCTTTCTTTCTTTCTTTCTTTCTTTCTTTCTTTCTTTCTTTCTTTCTTTCTTTCTTTCTTTCTTTCTTTCTTTCTTTCTCCATCCCGCTTCGGCACTTAGTTTACCTCTTGTGGGCCGGGTGGGGTGAACGCCACCCTTCCGAGTCTTATGTTGGGCTTGCCAGAGGACCATGCGTCTGGTGGCATGATTCCAGCATGCAGCTAAGCGCTAAAGCAGGAATCTGTGGTGAGCACGAGTCTGTTACAAGGAGCTAATATATTGCGGTCACGGTGACATGTATTTCTTGGTAGTGAAAGAACTTCCAAAAAACATCCTCAAAACAGTTTGAAGCACTGCAGATAATTGCAATCTGCAGCAGTGCCTGCACACATCTGTGCATGCTTGTTCTGCTCGCCTGGTGAAACGCATGCAGGGGACTAGCTTAGGATTCTGTGCACTCTTCTGCGCGACATGTTGTACCCTATGTTGCGCCCTCTTTGTTGCTTATGATGTTCACTTGTGAGCAGAGGACTGACCACAGCTTCACCAGTAAACCCTAGGACACACCCAGGCTAAAGCACCCTTGCAAAGCACGGATGCAGCACACTGCATGATTTTATCTCTGAAGCAACAGTTTGGAAATCGATTTCTTACTTGCCCTTAAATAGTCATTGTTGTCAATCGCAGACTGTGCGCCTCTGTTTATGCCTGAGAACGCCCTGCTGCCTACTTGTGACATAACAACTTTGCTGTCCCCATGTGAGAAGGGTAGGCACGGCTGGATTATGATAACTCCCAGAAGAGCCCACTGGGCACACCACTTTAAGTATTCCCATAGGGCCCCTGGCATCCCCTGACATCCCGAAAGAACCCATTAATAGCAAAGGTCTAGAATTCAAAAGTTATTTTTTCTGTTGAATCAATCATTATAAGGGGATGAAAATACAGATCCATGTCTTAAGGCCGCTGGCATAAGAGCGGGGTCATGGAAGGCTGCCACCTGAAGGCTGCGTCCCGCCAATGCTGCTATCTACCAGCGCACCATTTTCAAGCGAGCCACCTCCTTGTCCTTGCTCCTGTTGTTCTGGGTACACCTTCCCCCTCAACAAGCAGGAGACTGAGTAAAAATACTAGGTCACGCAGGCGCTCTCAAAAAATGCCCAGAGAAGGGCGTCAAGTTATTTAGTTCAAAAGGTTTAGTTATATCCATAGTAATTAAGGTTCTCAATAGAATAAATGCAATGAGTCATCCGTTGGTTTTTCAAGAGTTTTTGGTTTATCCAGAAGATAAATATAGCTGTCACTAAGATTTTCTTAGTGAGAGGGGAGTGAACCGCAACACATATGTACAATAGATGTGTACAATAGACTAGGGCCAATGCATTTCGGAATTTCCTTCTTCAGGGCCAGTCTATTACATTTCCACACATAGTACAGCAAAAATATTATCATAAAATATTAACATTGTTACAGGAAAATATCAAATGTTTAACACATACCAATCGTAGGAAAGTTCCATGGTGCAAGCACAATGCAGAAGAAAAGGAAAAAATAAACTGAAATCAGTAAAATGAAGAGAAGAGTGTACAGAAAAAATACGGATGTAATGTAGCAATGTTACCTTGAAAGTGTTGCAAAGGGGGAACAAGCACTGTAGTAGTGGTGCGTGAAAAGGCAGCGTTGTGGCGTGCATATAGCCGCCTAGAAGTCGCATAGATCGCATGATCTGAATGAAAAGGGAAGATCAAGGTAAGTAAAGTAATAGGGCTGCGGTGTACCCAGTCAATGGACGGTCATAATAGTGTGGCTTACCTCTGTGAACACGGAGCGAGGGAGTCTTGCAGCGTGTGGGTGCCGGTTCAGAGAAGCAGAACGGCGTGTTAGGGCGGTCGCCTAAGCAACCATTATTTAAATGGACACATGAGCAACGCGGCTCTTACTGATAAACAAAGTGCACCTATCTGAGGTGCAAACCGGGGGGAGGCTGCACTGATTAACAAAATGAACACTTACTGGAATATACAGCATAAAATAGAGCCTAAAAATGCAATTTAGGTAAAAAATAAAAACGAAAGAAATCATAAAAATAGAAGAAATACTAGAGTTCAAAATGGAATGTAAAACAGATACTGATCCAAGGTGCAAACCGGGGGCAAGGCTGCACTAATTCGCAATATGAACAAATACATGAATATACAGCATAAAATGGAACCTAAAAATACAAATTAGGTAAAAAAGAAAAAATAAGAGAAAATCAGGAAAAGGAAGAAATACTCGTGACCAAAATGGAGAGTAAGTAAAATGTAAACCAGACAGCTGGAGGTAAGAGATAGCAACAAAGTGGTATGACTGTGTTGAACCATCAAAATTGGTCAACCTGATAACGAAAATAGGAGGTTCATAATAAACATATATAAATGCTGTAATCTATGGGATATAAATTACATAGGGCTACATATCATACAAATGAGACCATAAATCAGCTAACCTCGTTGTGATAGGTGTCGCCCAGAAGGACGGCACCTTGGGTCCCAGACAAAGTCCGGGATACACAGCGGGGTTATAATTAGATCTTAAGAGTCAGTACATTAGTGAATGAGGAACGATAGTGTGAAGGGCAATTCATATTAAATGACTTTGTTGTAGTCGGTGTCGCCCAAAAGAACGACACCTTGGGTCCCAGACATGGTGCAGGATGTTCAGCGAGGCAAGTATACAAGTCACATGGTCAGACAGGATCACGGTCAGGAAGGAGAACAACGTGGAAACCAAACAATACAATAGGCGTACATTACACAGAACATATTTTTTAGACATAGCAGTGGTAATTAATTTCCTCATTTAATCCGTTAGGGACCAGACTGCATAGTTTGTCGATCCAGAATGTTTCTCTACGGTTTAATCGTAAACTGAGATCTTCATGAGGATTGTTTCTCGTTAGCACTTCCAACACCAGAAATTTAATCTGTGACAAATTGTGATTGTTCGTGGCCCAATGACGGGCCACGGCTGAATTTGGATTGGAATTCCGGATACAGGAGCGGTGTTCATTCCACCTGATCTTTGCCACTCTTGTGGACTGGGCCACGTAGTATTTTCCACAGGGGCATTTAATGCCATATATGATGTTGATACTATCGCAGGTACCATATATTTTCAGAGTAATCTTTTGACCTGTCCGTGGATGAAAAACAATGTTGCCTTTGATTACAGAATTACAATTCACACAATGCAAACATGGGAATGTCCCAGTACGTTGTGTGGACCATTTTGTGTTAGGTACTCTAGTTTGTACAAGTTCGTCCCTTAGATTCCTACTTCTTTGGAAGGCGAACACAGGTGGTTCTTTAAATAAGTCTTGCACTCTTGTGTCGTTTTTGAAAATTATCCAATGTTTTTTAATAGTCTTCATGATTTTATTGCTTTGTGTGGAGAATTTAGACACATAAACAGGTGATTTCAATTCTCTAGCTGGTTTCTTTGGTGCAGAGAGTAGAGTATCACGATCGAGGATATTAATTCTGCTGGCAGCAAGGTCCAATTCTTCTTGGTGGTAACCCCGTTGTAGGAATTTTTCTTTCATCAAAAGTTGTTGTGCCATGCAATCTTCCGGATCGCTTACAATTCTCTTAACCCGTAAGAGTTGACTATATGGCAAGTTCCTGAGTAAGCTAGGCTGGTGGAAGCTCAAGCGGTGAAGCAGATTGTTGCGATCTGTAGGTTTTCGAAATAGGGTGGTTTTATAGCCTGTGTCTTTCATTGTTATCTGTACATCAAGGAAAGTGATCTCATCCTTTGAGAATTCTCTGGTAAATTGTACTCTGGGGTCAATACTGTTGATGTATCCGAAGAAGTCCTCAAATCGTTGTTCTGTACCTATCCACACACCAAAAATATCATCGATATATCTAGTCCACATGTGGATGTCCCTTTTCCATTCGTTCTTGGTCAGTATATGGTCCATCTCAAATTTAAACATAAAACAATTGGCATATGAGGGTGCCATGGTGGCACTCATAGGGGTCCCAGAAGTTTGTAGGTAGAATTGAGTGAGTAGTGTCTCTGGTGTAGGTCATAGTTTGTTGTATGAGTGGTTGAAGGAAAAAATCGATGTAAACACCCAGAGGTTGATTCAGACTATCCATCCCTGCGACTATGGGCCGGCCAGGGGGTTTGTTGAGGTCTTTGTGGATCTTCGGGAGTGTATAGAAATTGGGGATCCTTGGGTGGTCGTTAAGAAGAAATTTGCGAGTGTGCTCATTGATCCATTCAAGTTCTAATGCTTTATCAAGTAGAATAGCCAGGTTGTTTTTGATGGAGATTGTAGGATCTTGATCTAATCTGGCATATGTGGTATCATCTTGTAATTGTCTGAGACATTCTGTGTCATAGTCCACGGTGTTGAGAATAACAAGGGCACCACCTTTGTCTGCAGGTCGAATGGTTATTTTCGTGTCACTGTACAGGTCTTTGATCAGTCTTATCTCGTGTGGTTTGAAGTTCTTGTGTGGTGGAGTTCTATAATTGATCCGCTTAAGATCTCTAGTGACCAATCTCTGGAAAATCTCTATGGAGGGGACGTTGATCGGTGGAACAAATCCGCTCTTTACCCTGAATTCTTGGAACTCGGGCATTTGTGTAGGTATATCAGTAACTTCAAGTTCTTCAAAGAACACTTTGAGTTTCAGCTTCCTAACGAATTTGTACCGTTCGATCTTGCTGTTAAATAGGGTGGTACTGTAGGTTGGAACAAAACTAAGGCCTTTTTGTAATGTGTTCTCTTCCATTTTGTTGAGAATTCTACCCGAGATGTTAATGACTAAATTCTCTTTAGTTGCTGCCGCGTCTGCGGTCTTGGTCTGGGGTTTCCTCTTCCCCCTGTGGGTTCTCTTGGGGGGGCGCCTAAAAAAGAAGAGGCTGAGGGTGCTTGAGCTCCAGGGCTAGTTGTTTGATCAGGATGGCTGGTTGTTTGTTCTGCAGCGGTATCTGATTCCCTTGGTGCTTCTGAATCAGAGCTGGAAGTGTTTTCAGACGGATGTTCATAGAATTTCTTGGGGGCTATCGGGCCTTATTTTTCCATCCACGTATATACTTCGTCATTGATGTAATCATATGTGTCTTGTCTGAATTTTTTAACTTTCTTTTGTTCAAGTTCTGTTTTGTACCCTTCGAGTTTAGTGTTAATATCAGTGAGAATCGTATCAAATTCTTCTTTACCCATGGATTCCACAAGTTCTTTTTCGATTTCCTCAATTTCTGTGCTAAGAGCAGTTACATTTTTAGCAAGTTCCTGGATGGTAAGTAGGATCAGGTCAAGGGAGCATTTATTCAAAATGGCTTCCCATTTTCGGACAAATTCCTTACTCTCTTTACAAAGAGTGGGGCGTAGTTGTATTCTAAGTCCTCTTGGAATGCGTTGTTTTTTAAAGTATCGGCCTAAAGTGATTGCGTGAAGTTTCCTATTGATCTCCTTCCGTACCAAGTATTCAAGCTGTTTGATACGTTTTACTGGATCCTTAGGTGTAGTTCCATGTGCGCCTACTGATGCTTCACTGATAAATTCTAGGATTGCGGTCGCTTCCTCTGTGGAGAACCCTAGGGTTTCAGCGCATTTTGATGACAGTCCTTCGATGTCTTCAAACAAGATGTTAATCAATCAAATCTTCAAAACGAAGTAAAAGATCAGGTTCAAAAATAGTGTGCCTCCACTGTGGTGTGTCTCGCAACGGGAGGAGAAAAGGCAAATAGGGAAGTAAGTGGGCACCACTTTATAGGGTGAAATGTTTCATCAAAGGTTGAATATACTTATTAATTCATCCAAAATAAAAGAGGAGCTGGCTGCGACAAGTCTGGAGACACCCCGACTACAAAACAGAACAACAAGCAGGAGACCGAGTAAAAATACTAGGTCACGCAGCCGCTCTCACAAAATGCCTAGAGAAGGGCGTCAAGTTATATAGTTCAAAAGGTTTAGTTATATCCATAGTAATTAAAGTTCTCAATAGAATAAATGCAATGAGTCATCCGTTGGTTTTTCAAGAGTTTTTGGTTTATCCAGAAGATAAATATAGCTGTCACTAAGATTTTCTTAGTGAGAGGGGAGTGAACCGCAACACATATGTACAATAGATGTGTACAATAGACTAGGTCCAATGCATTTCAGAATTTCCTTCTTCAGGGCCAGTCTATTACATTTCCACACAGAGTACAGCAAAAATATTATCAAAAAATATTAACATTGTTACAGGAAAATATCAAATGTTTAACACATACCAATCAGGGGAAAGTTCCATGGTGCAAGCACAATGCAGAAGAAAAGGAAAAAATAAACAGAAATCAGTAAAATGAAGAGAAAAGTGTACAGAAAAAATATGGATGTAATGTAGCAATGTTACCTTACGGTAACATTGCTACATTAACATTGCTACATTAACATTTATAACTACACCTTTTGAACTATATAACTTGACGCCCTACTCTGGGCATTTTTTGAAAGCAGCTGCGTGACCTAGTATTTTCACCCTATAAAGTGGTGCCCACTTACTTCCCTGTTTACACCTTCCCCGTCCCCTGCCCTCATCTGTCCGCTGCAACCCGCTGTGTTCCACCTGTAACGCCACTCGCCTGCCCCTCCCTTTGTTATCTGGCAGCTGCAGGGAGAAGCGCAATTGGCTTTTTCATGTCAGCCCTTACCCCAAGCTCCTTTGTGTGCCAGGCTTCACCCTTGTGGCCATTGGATCGCAAACGGAAAATTCCGCTAGCAGTATATATATATATTTGGTAATTTGACCCGGGGGTCAAACCTGTGTTGCTCCGCGTCGTCTTGCTTCCAAGGGGAGTGCGTTGCCTCTGAGCTATCCTCCCGAGACAGCACTGAAAGAATCCATGGACAGAGGAGGCTTTGGATTCCTAGATATCCGTAAATACCATTGAGCCTAAAGGTTACTCTATTTGCACACATTGGGTTCCTGTGCCAGAGACAGAACTGAGTTGCATGGCAATGGAGAGGATACCTGTATTCCCCTGTCCCGCTGGGAACCCTTCTGTCCAGGGACATAGGTGCTACAGAAAGTGTTCCCTTCCAACAGTCCAGGTGATGGTCAAGGAATGGGTGCTGTGGACATGGAAGAGTTGTTTTTGATCCATCCGGGAGTGTCCCCATCGGTTAACAAGGCACTTAAGATCGATATTAGACCACTACATTGGATAACATGGGCTAAAGCAGCCGTCTGGTGGATCGGGGGCATATGGTCAGATGGAGGTTTGCTATCTTTTGACTTTTGGAAGTTAAATACAGGATTAAGGCAAGTATGAGGGTGAAATTTGGAAAGATTGCACATTATTGGTTAAGCTTTGGGAGATGCCATTACTCCCGAGACAATCCCAACTAGATAATTTACTAGCTCTGACATTTTATCATTGGCTGAATACTAGCCCTGCTGCCCCACATGAGCTGTGTAGAAAGCAGTGGGAGGTAGAATTAAGAATGCAAGTGTTTGTGTTGGATTCCTACACAATTGGCGCTTTACACATTTCTTACATGCTCCCTATGTTTAAACGATGAAAGATTTGGTCCACTTGTTTTGGTTTGATACCATTTGGAAGTTTATTCATCACTGTGGGTGCCGACACATGTTTCAACCATTACAAGGTCTTTATCAAGGCTATAATATGGTGTTTCTTCTGTGTTGGGTTTTGAAATCAGGTAGCCACTGGTCATTGATATCCTTGAATTAGTGCATCTTTGAAGCTCAGTGCCTCTAATGTTACGGATTGTAGTCTGATGTTCCTTTGGTCCTAACGTCTAAGGAGGAGCTTGGCACAACAACCAACTGTTCCTGGTGCTCTGACCACTTCTCAAATTTAGAATCAAGGATTGGTTTGCCCTAACATAACTAAGATGAGGATTGATCCGGATCTAAGGTTAATCCAGCAAAGATTTTTAATGATACTGTACTTGTCTCCGGCGAGAATGCAGAGTTGTAGTCTGACTGATGATGATACTTGCTGGGGTTGCAGGATGGCGTGTGGCTCTATGACACACACGTTTAATGAATGGGATAAGATTGTTGGTTCTGGGGAGATGTGTGAGCTCAAATGAAATGAACTCTTGGATTTGAATTCCTGAGGATCACATCCGTGAGCTTCTGCACGACTGGTCTCTCAGTACGGGGTAGAGCAATGGCTCTTTAGGGGTCTGATTAATGAAAAAAGGAAGATGCTTAAAGTATAGAAATCATCCTGCAATGATCTGACAAAGAAAAATGTGTCTACCCAAGAAGGGGTTGCAAGAAAAAATGTGGCTCTTTGGGAAACTTTCAATGACTTATGCAAAGAGATTCATTGGGTTTGCTCTCTCTTTCGCTTTCACATTCCTCATTCCGCTCTCTTCTTTTTCCTTCTTCATCTCTACTTTTCTTCTTGTTTCATTTATAGCCTCCCCTATTTTCTCTCCTTACTGTTACTGTTGCTTTCAGTGTGTCTGGAGTAGTACAAATTGTATCATTGCCTTTGATTGCATTGAGCCTGGGATGAAACACCCACTGCTTCGGATGTGGTGTGTGCAGAGTGGATGAGATGTAGACGCGCCCCATTTTAGAGGATATTCCTGCTGGTGTTGAACACTTTTTGGAATGGCAAACTCGTGAGGCTTATGCCCCCAGAAGAATTTGCGATAACTTCCATCTTGTACATTAGTGTAACTCCTGTTGTTCCGTCCATTTGCTCTTTTGTGAAGCTGTGTTTAACAAAAAAAGAACCTACAGGAAGCCTGGTTCAGGGCAGCCAGACCACCCCTGAGTCCAAGACACATTCACATTACTAGAACATTTCATACAAACCAGTGCCACTGCCAGACTTTATTTGCCTCACCCCTTTCTACTTATCCTGATTCTCCCTGTCCACCTTCACCCCTCACAGTCTTTTCTTGACTTGGCCACCAGTCTTGGTAGTCCCAGAAATACAATTATGGTATTTGTTTTGTGGGAGAAATTAAACACACCCCAAAGCAATAAATGCTTAACACTTCCAGGGCCTGCTTAAGTACAACTCAAGCCCCGCACAAAGCCACCCACTCATTTTAGCAATATCTGACACAGCCCTTACGTAAATATTACTAGGGACCAAACACCCCATATGGCTGTTACACACAACTTGTATCTACTATTAAATATGTAGGACGTGCGGACCATTATTAAAAAAACTCCTCTCATGTTTGATATGTTTAATGAGAACCTAGTATAAAATCCAGGTGTAGCACCTGTATGCGAAATTAAGTAATGCAAAAAAAGACAAATTACTATTACCCAATCGAAATTGGTATCTATGTATCGATCTAGGAAGGACGAAAGACCTTGCTGGGATTTGAACTTGTAACCTGAAGCTCAAACACAGATCACAGCCATGAGCATTTAACCCACTGAGCCATCTGACCAGCTATAAAGACCACTTAAATGAAGGATGACCTTAAGAGACTGAGGGAAGGAGTCATCACAAGTCATCACAACAACAGAGGGAGAATGAGGAGGGCCTACTAAAGCCCAGGAGGAAGAACAGTAGAAGGGAATAAAGATAGTTGCACATCGCTGTGGCTCTGTGTTTCTGTCATAAGGGTGGCTATGTCAGTGAGAGGGGTGAGGAGACTGGGCCTAATGTTCCCAATATATGATACAACAAGTGGCGATGAAGGTGGGATACAAAACATGTACCAGCCTGCCCTGGAGGAGAAAGAGGGAGAAAGAGCGAGAGACCAATAGAGCGAGAGATAACAGAGACAAACAGAGTGCGAGAAACATTTTCCATTTGCTAGCTTGGCGTGTTACATTACGGGCTGCTAGTCCAACAGAAAACCCAAAGGTAATTAAAATGTGGAGCTCGCTACCCCTTCAAATCTATTCCCTGCAAACCGCCCCCACCCGTCAGAAATACAACCAAAAACTGGTTGTTTACAAGAGCAGCCCAAGACTAGAAGTCCATACAACCTGAAGAGAAAATTGCAGCCTAGCCCTCTGAAGAGGTCATAGTAAGATAAACTAATCAGTCAAACAGGCGCCTGGACCAAATGCAGAACAGAACCTTTAGGAAACATGGCAGATGAAAGTCAGGTGAGAGAAATACCTAATGATTTGACAGCACTTAGAGATTTATACTGGTAAATGCAATGCCAATTTATCAATGTCACTGGGTCTAGCAAGATCGTTGTTTTTGTTCTCCCTTGTTCAACTCCCTTGCCTTGTCGAGCTTTGAAACACTTGTGTATGAGCGTGATACAAATAAAATATCAATATCAATAGGGTACATGAAGCGTGTGGCTTTATATTCTATATACAGTACAGTTTCCTTTTGTGGCAGGCTGTGTCAAGAGCTGCAAGGATCAAAACAACTTACGTCATCACAAGAAGCCCAACATGCTAAACATTGGATGCCGCATGTCATGACTCCATGAAAGGATTATCTCATGCTGCATAGTTATACACCAAGCCAGGTTCAATGCAAAGAACTGAGGCACAATATGGACACAGACGCCGACTCCAACCTGGAGAAGAATGTGGTGTAAGATTTGCAAGTCAGCTCTTCTGCTGACAGGACACTGTCAACCTGCCACGCTAAGCAACAACCACCAAACTCTACAATAGCAACCTCCCTCAACCTCCCCCAACCTCTGCTCCTACTAACCGAGCCATATCCCCACCTTTTTACTCACAAGACCCAAAGCATCAGAGGGTTGTGCAAATGGAAAAAGCAGCACTAGAGAAAGCTGCAGTATCGAATTGCCTACATATGTCCATCAATTAAAAGTGTGGTCTTTCTTTCCTTTGCAAATCTTAATGCATTGCTACTTTCATTGGGGCAAGATGAAAGCAGCCTTGATCATTTGAACCAGCATTCATCAGAAGGGCTTTTGAGGGGCACAAGGCCAGGGAAGCAGCCATGGAGAGAGGAGGGTGTTTTGTGCCAGTGCTTTTTATTTTTAATTTGTTGTGCTTTTTACACATTACCATTAGTTGATAGTTTCATCAAGTACCTCAATGTAGTGTTCAGGTTTTGAGCTTGCATACAGGGTACTGCATACTTCGCAAGCATGATGATATTTCATTGAGTGACTACTTTCTAATAATGGGTGCATATTACCTTTCAGGTATATGCTGTGAACATGGTCAGCAATTCTGCTTGAAGGAATCTATGGAGGAATATTAGAACTGATATGACCTGAATACATTAAACCGTAGATGTATCATTTTTGTTTCAATTGCTTTTTTATTTATTTTAATTTGGTGTGTAATATACCCCCTTTTTAAATCAATTCCCAGTAACCCATGACATTTTTGAATTTGTTTTAGATATTTAACAAAGTAAAGAGAAAGCTGGTAAAATTGAAAATAGGTACCGTTAACCCCTAAAGTCCTGATTCATTTACTATTACTCAAATATTTCCCACCTATTTGTAACTTCTCATTTTCTCTTAAATAGTGATACAACAAAGACCACATGCCAGCAAATCAATTTGCATATGGAGGTTTAAACTGCCATGTCATGTCAGACAGAACACTAAATTAAAGGATAGAACAATTGATAAACCTCTTCTAAAGGTCCCATTTAGAACTGGAGGAGCAGTTACCCTTGTGAATACAACATTACTTGATGAACAAATCCTCATAAATGGCTGACTTAGCTTGTAGTTGTTTTCATTCCAAGATGTTGTTAATGTTTTTAAAGGTTGTCTGTTGTGTATAATTTATGATTTAGTTAGTGTAAATCCTTCTTACTTTAAATTTGACAACCACTGTACTGGCTATGTACCAGCTTTTGCTGTGTTCAATTATTTAACCAATGATTTATTTTATACAAATTTGTTTTCACAAATAAATCACTGCAACACTGTACAATTTATGTGTGCTATTTATAACTATTTATTATAAACTAGTGTGAAAACCTGTGTATATGGACCAAGGTGCGTAATCTGTGGAGTATTTTTATCCACACCACTGCGCCGACACTGTACCCCTTTGCCAATGGGGAAAGGAAATTGCCAAGAATGGAGGTAATAACACCCGTGTGCACTATGTCTGCACAATTGCGCAGAGTTCATAACCCATCAAAAGAGCTGCACTCCCTGCCACACACACCAGCAAAGTGGTGTAAATGCAGGAATCACTGCCGTCATCTGTCATCACTGCTGTCATCTGTCATCTGGCATCGCTGCCATCATCTGTCATCTGTCACTGGAAACAAGCCCACAGAATGGATAAAATCCGAAAATGCCCCTAAATACAGTTTCCTAATCAATGGCAATCTTCAAAGTGCTGTTTTGGCGCTAAATTCAGTTATTTTCCCCAGTGAATTGTTGAAAGGCAAGTGTGCTGAAATCATAGATCTTTCAGGCAGTCAGAGGAATCCAGGTATCACAGCCTGATAGCTGCCTAAAGGAATTTGCTGTAAAACGTAGCTTAAATGTATTTTCTTTGTCCTGAAAAATTACTAAATCCACTATTTCAAGCATGTTGGTGAAGTCCTAATTCTTTTAAAATGTTTAAATCCTTTATACACTGTACTTATATTTTATATGTGAACTGAAAAGATTTTAATGTATAGGAATCCAGTCTGAAGCCAATCCACATGTGAACTATGATCTGACAGGGCCTGACCTGGGAAAACTGACATTTCCATTGACACTCCCACTGTTAATGGTTCACGCATAATCCCAGCAAGCCACTCAATGGGGCTGCATTAGACATTCATCTGCGGGCTGATCAAAGAACAAAGGACATGCTGAGAATTGGCCCCTGCAAGGAGGAGCAGGATGTGGGGGAGGTTTCTCAGTGAACTTCAAAGGACTGGCCATCTGCTCACTTGGATTTGGAAGCAAGAAATAAAAAAAAACCTGGACTGGATTTTGAATGGAAATTACGTGATTTGCCTCAGAACTTTATGAAATTTCACTTGACAGCCAAAATAAGTAGACAAGTGGAAAATACAAACTTATAAATCTGAACTCATGCTAGACAGTTGAAGCTGTGGTAGGAGTTCTTATTATGTAAGGGACCAAAGACCACTAAAACACGGATTGTGGCAAAACTATTAATGTTGCAAGCTTAAAATTGTATGTACACGATCCACTGATCAGCGCCCAGAGATGTGTCAAATTAGATCCAAAGTGTTATGGGTACAACTGATAATAATCCATAGAATGACCAATAAAGCTCTCACAAAGATGGAAATTGAATGTAAATGTAGACAATCAAATGTGAAAAATATGTGTTTAATTTTATGAGGGTACATAATGGTAGAAATGTACATTTGTGCAAAAGTATGTTTTAGGTAAAAATCCAGACGGGAGTTCCTAAATTCTGTCATAACATGACAGCTCTGTTTAGGCTGCCAACCAAAACAAAGCACACGCCTGTAGCCGCTCACAGATATGCGGGTGTGTTTTGAAGTTCTGCCCAGGCCATAAAATGTGTAATGGATACATATAGGAGTTTGACTGCACATAGACACACACTGCTTCCAGAGAGACTGCTTCCAGAACACCTTGCTTCCAGAACCTATCCAGAGGTCCGTGTAGCACCTTATTTCAGAACTCTTCATTTTGTAGATGACTCCAGAATTCTTTGAGAGATCCAGATTTCTTTGCAGAATCGAGATTCTAGCATTGGAAAATTATTGCTAGCCTGACCAATTGTACAAATCCCAAACTTGAAGGGACTTAATCTTAATTCAGCTTGGCTGGCTACCATTAGGCGTGCCCGCTGAAAACTTGCATCCGGCTATCTACCATGTCCAGTAACCAGAAGGGGCCCTTCCAAATCCAGTCTGAGGTGCAGTCCAAACTTGACCAGAACTGCGCCGCTGATCCAAATCCCTCCAGAGGTACCTGTTAGCTGGTGGACCCGCCCAATCCAATGACCAGAACTGACGGCCCAATTTAATTTGAAAGGAAGAACAGTAACCCTTAATATATCTGCATTGTATGATCCCAATCTCAAACCCATCCCATCTTTAATTCAGAACCACAGTATTGGTAGAACTATCCTTGCACTGACCTTCCTCTCATCTGTGTTACTAAACCATAACTCCTTATTGATTTGATTAAGAAAAGTAATTCCCAAACCAAACGGAAAATAGAGTATCACACATGAATAGAGTTATGATCGGCTGTGAATAACTGATTCCTGTGTGGCATTCTCTTTTTCGTAGTCCTTAATATAGTATCAGAAAACCTGTCATTTTTAAAACTGAATTTCAGTCTCCATTTTCGCGCCTATTTTGCAAAAACGCCTCTCACGAAAACCTCTATAACTCTGTCAATCTTTAAGATAGAAGCTAAATTTCAACTCCCACTTGTACCTAACATCCATAGCTATCTCAAGAACCCAGAACCAGTGTAATTGACCCATTATAGCAAAAACCGGGTAAGGAAAAGTTTGCCGCAAATTGACATTTTGAAACGTTTTACACGTGTGAATTAGCTTTAAGTTATTTCCCACTTTGACTTTGAGATTCCAACTGTTTCCTTTAGATTAAATCATTGCAGGTGTTTGTTTGCATCTGTCCACAATGGCTCCTGTAGAGATTTACAAAAATGTAAGCATTTGTGAACATATTTGGTGTTTTTGCTCAGCCAATTTCAAAGCCATACTGGCAGTTGAAAAGTCAATTCCGTTTTTCTCTTGTGTTTAAAGGGGGAAGGTGGGAGTGATATTCTGTTTGATCTGTTTTATTCCTGAGTACCTGCTTTCTCCTCCCATCTATTTTAATTGCCTATTGGTGGGTTGAGGAGTGTTTCAGGGGGAACCCATAACCATAGTGCTATCTGTTCTAAACCAATCCAAAAGTATGCTTTTCTTTGCTGCATTGTTTTTGGTGCTCATTACTTGATTCCTAGTGCATTAAAGATATTATTCAGTGTTCTGTCACCCCATTGGTGATTGTTGTTACCTATTAAAATATCTTGTGACTTAAATTCTAAATATATAAATAAATATTTACCTTTGCAGACTAGCCTGATTCCTGGTTCAGAGTGACCGGGGGGTCTCAGGAGAAGGGTGTGATATGAGTGGTGTATCGTTCAGAATATTGAACTTATAGATAAAAATAAAAAAGTGTTTCATTTGCACACTACATGCTGGGTGAGACTTGGGTGTGTGCCATATTGAAATCACTTACAGCTTGGGGGCTCGGGTCTGGCATCCTGAATTTGACATACCACTCGCTACAGCCTAACACAGCATACTAGCCTGCGGGGTACATACACCTTGCTGGGTTGGTATACTGTGCTACACTGTACAAGCATCCCTCAAAAGAAATACTCAAAGGAATTGGGCCTGTTTGCAAAAGTAAAATAACCCTGAGATAAGTCAGAAGGAAATTAATATTTCCGGAATGGCGACCCGAGTGCAAATTAATATTGCTAGGGAACAACCCATGCACAAATTGTTTGTCAGGGGTGAATGGCCAGAACAGGACAAACAGGTATGGCTGCAGGGAATAAAACAGCAAATCACTGAAATCGACCTTGATATCTGGCAGGACAAGGGTCCATTACATCAAGTGCTTAGTGAACTATACATGGCCCCAAAAATAAAAGAGGAGCAGTGTAAAATTGCCAAAATAGCGGCCTACCTGTACCTCCACGTAGAGGTTATACAGGAAAAGCATGCTGACCATATAGATTTGACAAAGAGGCAAGGGGAAGCACTGCAGAAAATCCAGAGCAATCTGGAATCTGCAGAGCAAAGGCTCCAGGATAGCAAAGAATCAAAAACCAAGGCTAGGCAGTACATCACCAAACTCCAAGAAGATCTGGCTCTCTTACAGCAAGAGAATGCAGAACAAATTACCCAAGTACAGACAACTCCAAAAAGAGTGTCAGGAAAGGTTTGACTCTTTACAACAGAGTCAACAAAAGCTGGCGCAACAATTACCTTTTAATAGAGTTTGCGCATAACAGGTGGTCATCATACAGGACCAGATAGATAAATTAAAATAGGAAAACAATAAATTAATTATTAAAGACATCCATTCTCAAGAGGAATTTGATGAGGAGCGCCAGAAATCTAGTGCATTTAAAAAACAGAGGGACGACCTGGCTGCACAGAGGGGCACTCTAACTCAGAAGAGGGATGCCTTCGGCCAGGAAGTCAGCCATTTAAAAACTAAGTTAGAGGAAAGAAAGCTGGCCCTTCAGGAGTTTAGTGAAATCAAAACTGATTGTGAAAAACTACTACAGCACACCAGGCGGGTGGAGGATGCTTTGGAAAAGAATATTCAGACCAATAAGGACCAAACTCAGGAGGCGAGTCTCCTGCAGCAAAAATTGGCCCAGTATTAACAGTCTAGGCAGGAAGCACAGAGAGACAATGCGGCTCTCTGTGAATAGAATGACAGGCTCCACAAACAGATAGCTGTGCAAGTCAAATCATAGTGAACAGTAAGGCCTTAATTGAAGAGCAAAAAGGTCAGATTTTGGCATGTCATCAGGGAATAGGGGCTGAAAGAGATGAGGTAAGAAGGGAATGTGAAACCCCTGAGCATAACCTCAGGACCCCTGTCATCAGGGACTTTAATCCCTTCAGTCCCATGACTCTGACACCCTCATGTCCACTGGCACCTATGCACCAAGGGCCACAGGGATGGTAGACTTCAGCACAATGGGAAATATGGGACTGACAGATCAGCGCCTCCCAGAAATGGGTGGGTGGGCATCTATGTACAGATTCCCAAATATTTGAGCCAGCCTCTCTGATCAGGAAGACTCCAGTGAGGGGAGAATCAGAGAACTGGATCCTCAAAAATATCACTTACTAAGGGATCAGTCTGTCAGATGTGGTGGGGAATTCCATGAAACTAGGCCCACAAAGAGCATCTTAAAAACATTTTCCCAGCTAGGGCAGTGGGGGGGAGGGTACTCAGCCAATCCTGACAGCAAGGGAGAGTCAGAAGACTCTTCTGAGTGCCACAGGTCTCAAGAGACTATGCCCCCACATTCTGCAAGCCAGTCCCAAGCCCACAGAATCAGGGAGAGCCTAGAGGATTAGAGAGCCACTTCCTGTAGCAGTGCCTCTGAGTCAGATGATGAGTGGACAAGGGTGACAATACTAAAAAGGCCAACCAAATTAAGGACCCTACTGAAAGATCCCCTGAAGCGAATGAAGAACATTAGGAGCGTCAAAACTCCCTATCATAAAAATGCCAAATATTCAGTTTGGGAGCACCTCGAGTTGTATGGGCAAATGATGGATACTTTCCACCTGAAGGATAGCTAAAGTTGCATTCAGTATGTCAAGTGGACATTTTCCCCTGAATACTCCAGCTTCTTTGCGGGGCTGGAGGATCAGAACCACTCAAGATGGTCCACCTATAGGGCGGCCATCTTAAAGCACTTCTCAATACATAGAAACCCTCAAGAGGCCCGCAAGGCGGCCTACAATCTGCAATGTGGGGAAGACCAGGACCCACAAGAATTTGTACAAGAGCTGAAACGTGCCTTTACGCAGACCACCAGGAGGGTGCGCACAGACAGTAGGGAGTTCGTCAATACCTTCTTTCATGCACTCCCTAAATACATTATGACCCAGCTAGTGAGGGACTTTCATGAGAAGAGATCACTAGACTGGGTCATTGAACAAGCAACTCGCATTTATGAAGTGCAGAAACCGGTAGAAAATAAGAGTGTAAATAAAAGGCCAAAACCAACCAACACCCATACTGCAGCTAAGGTGGTGGAGGTGAAGGTTGCCCCCATTTTAGATCTGGAGATGGGGGGGCCTAAAAATATTCCTGTGCAAAATCATCCTAACCAAAGACCCGGAAGGCCCTCGGGCCAATCCCAAACAGGGAGTCAGGGAGGTAACCCCACAAATGGGACCCCTTACTCCCCTGACTACATCAGCCCCCATTAAAAGGGCAGCAGACCCATCCTGGGCTATGTGTGGACTCCCCCAGCCCAAGGGGGGAGGGATCCAACCAGGCAACTGCCGACCCAGGAAACTTCCGTCCTAACTTTCCCCAGGAGGGCAGTAATCCCCCCAAATGCCAGGTTGAGTTTCTTTCCCCGGTACCCGCCAAACATCAACCCCCAAAACAACCCTTCTTTCTTTCCCCACTTTCCTGGGCCCAGACAGACCAATCCGGAAGAGGGGAAGCCAAGGGTGGAGGGGTACCAAAACTATCCCAACCAAGGGTATTATGGGAGAAGGGATAGTTACCCTTCCAGTGATCAACCTAGGATGGACCAGAGACCCCCATACCAGCCAGAGTGGGTGCCCCAACTGGAGCGCCAGGTCCAGAACTTGTCTCAGGATCTGGGTCGCATGTTGAGGGCTCAGCAGAACCCTCAGATGAACATAGCGGCTCAGAACCCCCCAAATCAAAGGCCTGGTACTCCGGAGCAATGGCAGGGAGATAACCCTGACAACCCACTGGTTCCCAGGGAGGAGGCAATCGGGGAAGGGAGTGTAAAGCCTTAGAGCAGGCTTGTCCAACCTTTTTGAATGTGGGGCCGAAGCATTCACTTTTTGTCACCCGGAGGGCCGGCGAGCCAAAAGTGAACACCCTGACCCAAAGCAGTATATTCAAAAGCGATGGTGTGTGACCTTTCACACAATAGCATCAAGGGCATAGCCATGCAGTCCCAAAGATAGCTTTTGGTGTCGGGGGCAGTGATGAAAGGTTAGTTTCTTGTGATTTCTTCCAGTGTGTATGTGTTGATATTTCTCGGAAATAGTGGGGGCGACCGAGCGTAGCGAGGGAGCTATAACAATATAGGGAGGGTTTGGGGGGGTCCCCCCCCAAGATTTTTTTTTCCAAATATGGGGCTGAAATTGTGCATTTTACAGCAGGAAAAGTGACCAAAAAGCCATATGTTTACAATCAGTTCTAAAGGGGAACATGTACATTCCATGTCACCAAAAGCAGACAAGAACATTGTAGAACACAACACATTTTAATGATCACTGTGTCCACAGTGTAAGACAGCACTGTCACTGATGTAAAACATTGACATGCTGGTTGTGCCCAAAATATGCCTCTGTAGCAACATGTCTGTGCTGGCTGTTACCAATTTAGGCCAGCATTGTCCTCTACAAAGCATGATTGATGCTGCCTGAGCATGTGCAGTGTGCCCAATACATATACCGGCTTATCTCTTTAATACACATTCATTACTTCTGTGGTAATGAAATAAGCATAATCCAATTCCAGGGGGCACATGGGGCAGTAAAAGTCCTCCGCCACAGCCCGGTTTATTGGTCGGACCCAACATTGCAGAAATCAATTAATTAATCGTGTCCACGGACCCGACAAACATTGAATAAATAAATCGGGCAGGGGAGCCGACTTATGAATTTCCCGGGTGGTGCCCAAATATAGGAAGTGACATAACCAGCACTTATATTACCGCATTTGCACATAGTCGGCAAATTGGTGCGAGGGGGAAAGGAGGGTGCAGAACAGTGGAAACATTGGCTTGTATGTATTGCATATACTGAAGGCAAGTAAGAAGGAGGTTTAAGCCTTCCAGTTGCATCCCAGTAGGCCAATACTGCCCCTACTCCACCCCTCTATAATCATCCAGGTTGTAGTAGCCCTCAAAAGGCAGAGCAACACAACTAGGATAGGAGAACGAAATGCCATCCCATCCTGTGAGTGTGTCAAACCTCAGAGCAAAGTCTGTGCGTGCCTTGGAGCACAATCTCACTAATTTGGTGCAATTCGCGCAAGTGGGTGCATGGGAATGCCAAGCGTGTGTGTGGGCTGCAGACCCCGGATCACTTGCTCACTTCTTCACTGTGAAACTCTGTCCAAGGCAGTACTGTCCCAATGGTGAGAAGTGTCATATTTTCACATTAACTATGCTTAAGCACTTTGGGTTATTGAATAGTGCTGCTACATTCGGAGTAATTCCATCCCTTTAAATATATTAGCTCTTGTATAACCACAACAGTGTTGATTTATTCTGATGATGATGAAGATGATGTTAGACTTGCTCAATAGTTCTGGTTCTGTATCATTAAATGTACTTCAGATCTTCGGAGTCTCGGGAGGATAGCTCAGGAGCAACACAGGTTTGATCCCGCTGGGTACATTTTACCTCTACATCGGTGCACCCCTCTTACCAAGAGGGGTGCACAGATGTACAAATACACCCAACCCAAAACGATTTTTTAGAAATTGGGGGACAGACTTGCTTTGCATCTGTGCCTCCATTTCTAAAAATCGTTTTGGGTTGGGTGTACCTCTCCATCCGTGCACCCCTCTTGCCAAGAGGGGTGCACAGATGTACAACTACACCCAACCCAAAACGATTTTTTAGAAATTCGGGGACAGACTAGCTTTGCATCTGTCCCCCAATTTCTAAAAAATCATTTTGGGTTGGGTTACTTCTACATCTGTGCACCCCTCTTGCCAAGCGGGGTGCACAGATGTACAAATACACCCAACCCAAAACGATTTTTTAGAAATTGGGGGACAGACTTGCTTTGCATCTGTGCCTCCATTTGTAAAAATCGTTTTGGGTTGGGTGTACTTCTACATCTGTGCACCCCTCTTGCCAAGCGGGGTGCACAGATGTACAAATACACCCAACCCAAAACGATTTTTTAGAAATTGGGGGACAGACTTGCTTTGCATCTGTGCCTCCATTTCTAAAAATCGTTTTGGGTTGGGTGTACTTCTACATCTGTGCACCCCTCTTGCCAAGCGGGGTGCACAGATGTACAAATACATCCAACCCAAAACGATTTTTAGAAATTGAGGGACAGGTTTGCTTTGCATCTGTGACTCCATTTCTAAAAATCGTTTTGGGTTGGGTGTACTTCTACATCCGTGCACACAGATGTAGAAGTATACCCGAACCAAAACGATTTTTAGAAATTGAGGGACAGATGCAAAACAAGAGCATCTTGCTTTGCATCCGTCCCACAAATTTTAAACATTGTTTTTTACCCGGCTTTTACCCGGGCCGCCAGAGAGAGACACAGTATGGATGGAACAAAGGACCATCCATACTGCGTCTCTTCTCTCTGGCCTGGGGGGCCGGTGCACCCGCATACTCTGCGCCCCTGAAACTGGGCCGTGGCCTGTAACTGCCTCTGGTGCTGGGGGCACCAGAGGCAGTTACAGACCACGGCCCGGTTTATTTATATATTTGTTCAATGTTTGTCGGGTCCGTGGACCCGATTGATTTGGGTCCACGGACCCGACAAACATTGAACAAATAAATAAATAAACCGGGCCGTGGCAGAGGCAGTAACAGTCCTCCGCCACGGCCTGGTTTATTTATTTATTTGTTCAATGTTTGTCGGGTCCTTGGACCCGATTAATTTATTTATTTGCAGAAATAAATAAATTAATCGGGTCCACGGACCCGACAAACATTGAACAAATAAATAAATAAACCAGGCCGTGGCAGAGGCAGTAACAGTCCTCCGAGACGGCCTGGTTTATTTATTTATTTATTTGTTCAATGTTTGCCGGGTCCGTGGACCCGATTAATTTATTTATTTGCAGAAATAAATAAATTAATCGGGTCCACGGACCCGACAAACATTGAACAAATAAATAAATAAACTGGGCCGTGGCCTGTTACTGCCTCTGGTGTCCCCCCCTTTTAGGGGGCACCAGAGGCAGTAACAGTCCTCCACCACGGCCCGGTGTATTTCTTTATTTGTTCAATGTTGTCTGTACAGCCTCGCGGGCCACATGAAATGGCTTGGAGGGCCGCATTGTGGCCCGCGGGCCGTATGTTGGACAACCTTGCCTTAGAGGAAGCTTCCTTCCCCACCTGTGAGAAGCCCCTGGAAACCCAGGAACCGGAACCAAAATCTCCTGCCCCCGAAAGTCTGCAACCTAAGGAACAGAGGGCGGGTAGGAGAAATAAAGGGCCTAAACAGACCCATTTTGTGGAGGAGGGTAGAATCTTGCAATTTGAAGGAGAGGGGTCCTCAGAGGATTCTGGGAAAAGGGGCTTCTCCTTCAAGTATGGGGTACCCCTCCCAAAGAAAAGTGGGTCCCAAGAGATCTTAATCCAGACTGAGTACATGTGGGGAAAGAGTTAAAACCGCCCATCATTGAACCCCAGAATGACCAGCAAGAAAATCACCGTCCCCAAACCAATTCTGGTGACTGCCTCCAAAAAGGAGGGGGCAGCCCAGAATCAGAACCAGGGGAGCCCAAAACTCCCCCCATATCCACCTTTTTCTTACAGGTTCCCAAGATCCCAAACAAAATCCTGCCCAAATCACCCCTCTGTCAGAATCCAGAGCAAAGAAATTAACCCACCAATTGACCCAAAATGTGCATTATCTTTGCTCCCTTGAGGAAAAGGAGGGAAGATTTTATACCCTGGTCCAAATACCGGGGTAATGTACATTTTTGGCACTGGTGGACACTGGATCCCAGGCCACCCTCCTGTCAAAAAGGGCCTTTGATCAGCTGAATTCGGGAAGGGGGGATAAATACAAAATCCCTCTCACCCCTCTTCCTGGACAACTTCAGAACTTCGATGGGAAGGAAATTACGGTTGAGGGGACTGTGGATTTAGACCTTAAAATTGGGCCACCCAAGGTGAAGCACCCGGTCATAGTTGTGACTCCAGCGGGCACACCATCTTTACTAGGGAATGACATCCTGTGTAGATTGTCCCCCATCAAAGATTGTGGAAACAAGGTCCTCTGGACCCAGACTAACCGACCAATAAAATAAAAATATAGTGTCAACCATGTTAGTTTAAATGGCACATGCCACATGGTTGAACAAAAACCTGATCAAATTGAATTCTATTTTCAAAACAACAGAAGCCCTGACATGACAGTAATTGCAGTAGGACAACAAACTGGTGGTTGGAAGTCTTTATTTCTGAAAATCAACCTTCTTCCAGTCTTAAGTGGCATTCCACACTGGAAGGGGATACTCTGAAATTCTATATCAAATTCACAATCAGAAAATCCAACTTCTATAGTCCAAAATGATGAGAAACCAGCTCAAAGCTTCTCTGACATTCAGAAAATTGGAGAACAGTTGTTCATCCCTATTCAGTTAAATGAGGGGAAGGACTCTGTGCTCGCCTGAGTGAACAACTCTAAGAGCTTCATCAGCGAGGCCATGTTCCGCAAACTCACAAAAGATCCAGCCATTCCCATATTTAAATTGATAGACAAATGGGACATGGCCCTGGAAACACCCAATACCAAATTTCTCCTGCCTAGCAGGTTTATGCTCAAAATGTCTATAGGCAACAAGAGTATAGTCCATAATTGTTGGGTCGTGCAAGATGTCCCTGCTGCATTGTATTTAGGCCGTCACATTCTTAATCGCTTTGCAATTAGTTTGGACCTAATAAACATCAAAGCCTGGTCCCAATTAGCGGGTAATCCCATGGACTTTGATGACCCAGAGAAAGTATTTCGGTCAGCTCAACTGCTGCCCTATGCAGTTGAAATTCAGATTGAAGAGGAAGTCACCATCCCAGTACGGACCCGACAATTCTCACTTAAAGTACAAATTAAAAGAGGACAGAAACTGAAAAATCCTGACACATATGTTCACCTCAACACCCATTTCCAACAGCAAGGGTTGGGGTTAAACCCAACACCACTAGTCAATACAGATAAACAACACCATTCCAATAGAGGTGGATAAAAGAGACCTTAGGAGTATGACTCTGGGGGCAGGCACCATTATTCGAAGGCGGTTAATGACCAACATTTTTCCATAGATATATGTAAAGAACTGGTAGGACCAATACCCAATGACTGTTTTGACAGTGAAAGCGACAATGACACAACACCAGACAGGATCTTCACCCGGCATGGGGGGAATTTCCTGGTGTACTCTTCCTGCCCTTATGGTAAGGAAGAGGTGACCTGTGACTTCAGGAGGGATGAGGTGATGTTTCAAGTCCACCAGGATTGTCTTCCCCACCTGGAGCCATCAATCCAAGTCACTACTTTGACCAGGGACTTCTCCACCCAGCTGGAGGAGGCCGCTGAGGTAGCTAAACCAGAAGTCTTTCCAGGCTTCAGGCAGATGGTTGAAGAGAGAGTCAACCTAGCTGATGCCTTTGAGACTATGGAGCAAAAGCAAAAATTGAAACAAGTTTTCTTAGATTTTCAAGATCTCTTTGCGGTGGACTCATATGACTGTGATCGCAGTGACATCCACACAACAACAATTCCCACGGACCCTGGCATGACTCCAGTGTTTGTGAAGCAATATTGCTTGCCTCTCGCATCAATGGAGTCCCTTACAGAAATAATTAAGAACCTTGAGTCCCGTGGGATAATTCGTCCAGTCCACAGCACCTTCAATAATCCGGTGCTCGGGATTTTGAAACCAAATGGCCAGTGGAGACTATGTGCTGACCTAAGGGAGCTCAACAAACGGGTCCATACTTCCAGATGGCCTCTTCCCTACATTGACCAAGGGCTGGCCCAGATCCAGGGGTCAAAGGTATACACTGCAATTGACCTGACCAATGGGTACTGGACTGTACCTGTCAGTAGGGTGGACCAATACAAGCTGTCCTTTACCTTCGGGGAGCAGCAGTACACTGGACCGGTACTCGCTACGGATACATCAACTCCGGCAATTTATTTAATATCTTTCTGCATAAGGCCATGCCAAACTTGGGTGAAAGGGGTAACCTGGCCTATGTAGATGATGTTCTAATCAAAAGCTCAACTGTGGAGGAACACGTAGCGGAGATCCATTATGTTCTGACACAGTTGAGGGCTGCCGTACAAAAACTCTCTTTCCAAAAGGCACAGTGGTGCAGGACCCGTGTCAATTTCTTGGGGTATGAGATAACTCCTGAGGATCTCTGTCCCCAGGAAAAGAAAGTAGAAGCACTCCAGAATCTAAAAGACCCCACAACTCTGCTGGAGCTAAGGAGCCTTCTTGGACTGACTAATTACAGGAGAAATATCATTGAGGATTACGCAGAGATCACAAGACCCCTGATCCATCTGTTGAAGGGGGGTCAAGTGGGAGTGGAGTCCAGAACAAGCCAAGGCAGTAAGACAACTCAAAAGAAACCTCTCACAAGCGCCTTGCCTAGCTTACCCTGTCGAAAACAAGGAGTTCTTCTTGGAGACAGGGTTTTCAAATACATGCTTGACTGCAGTATTATACAAAAAGCATGACAAGGTCAATAAAGTAATCTCCTATGCGAGTAAGAATGTATCCTCTGTGGAGGAAAAATTCAACGATTGTGAGAAGGCACACCTGGCAACTGTGTGGGCATTGAAGAATTACCGCTCGTTTATCCAGGGGGAACATATCATAATGGAGACCCCACACCAGCCTCTGCAATATCTTCAAAGTGAGTCCTGGCCAGAAATGTGAGTAATTCCCGAAGTACTTCCTGGATTCTGTCAATGCAAGGCTTTATTGTGGAGGTCAGATATGACCAAAACAAGAAGTGTCCCCTCGCGCAAGGTCTGGCTGACTTGCATGATTGTGCCAGAGAATACTGTCTCGAGGACGAAAGTCTTAAAATCAAGGACAACGTGGAGGCATACCTTAATTCCCCACACAAAGTCTATGAAGAAGACAAGTGTGAGGGAATTCCCACTGTCTATGTGGATGGGTGCTCCTACCATGTTGACAACAACGAGGAAAAGGAACTTGTGGCCGGCGTGGGGAATGCATACGTGAATGATGCCCCAGAACCCTCTGCTGGGTACAAAATCGGTCCCCGAAGTAGTCAACTGGCAGAGCTGATGGCTGTGCATCAAGCCATCCTCACTGCTGGTGAACTCCACAAACTGGTCATAATCACTGATTCAGATTATGTACGGAACAGGTTTCTGGAGTACCTGGTTAACTGGAAAACCAGAGGCATGCTATGTGCTAATAATAAACCACCAAAACATGGAAAACTAATGCAAAATATTGATGATCTGGTCCCCTCGAATGAGATGACCATCTACTGGAAAAAGATTAAGGGTCATTCTACAGTAGAGGGACCAGACAAAACTGGAAATGGCCTAGCTGATCAGCTGGCCAAAACCAGAGCCATCCAAGGGGATCTACTTGAGATTGAGTCCCTGTTGGGGGAAATCCAGCTTACTGCTATCACTCAGTCCCAGACAAATGCTCACAATGAACTCTCAACTGCCCAATAGAGTAAGTAGACCCCAGATGCTGATTTGATTACGGCTCAAAAAGGGGATCCAATAATTGGTAAGTTTTATCAACACATTGAGGACTCTGCGAACTTTCCCCTGATGGATATTGATTACATTAGGAAAGAGGACCTCAGAGTGTTGATGAAATGTCCAAAAATGTTCCAAATCCAAGACGGTTTGTTGGTGAGGAGATCCATATCTGGCCATGACCAGTGGGTGGTCCCTACCTCATTCCGAAGCCTGATGCTAAGTCACAGCCATGATGCTGCCACAGCCGGTCATCGGGGGTTTCATACGATATTAGAAATCTTGCGAGAGGTTGCATACTGGCCACACATGGGGCAGGACCTCGACCAATACTTGAAGGGGTGTCTTGTGTGCACAATTTCAGCCAACATCACTCACACACCGTGCTCCCCTCCAAAAGAGGGGGATGACACTGTCTTGGTCAGATTTGCAAGTCAATTTTATCGGGCCCATGATTCGCTTCTCTAGTACATGTTGACCGTAACGTGCTTGTTTACTAAATGGGTGGAATGTCTCCCGGCCCCAAATTGCAAGGCAGAAACAGCAGCTGCCCTGATGATCAATCACATCTTCTCGCGTTTTAGACTACCCCAAAGGATTGAGTCAGACCGAGGTAGCCACTTCACTAGCGAAGTGATGACAAAGATGTGGGAGATACTTGGGGTAAAAAGGAAACTACACAATGCCTACTGCTGACCTCTACTGGTGGAGTTCAGAGGTATAATAAAACTATTGTGAGTATATTAAAAAGGTTTGTGGCAGATTCTGGGCCAAGTTGGGACATTTCGATTACCCCTGGTTCTGATGCCCATCAGATCTACCCCTTCTTCTACAATAAAAATGTCTCTATTTGAGCTGATGACTGGACGAAGGATGGTGCTATCCCAGCATCTGCTCTACAGGACCCAAGAGCAGACCTTGATAAATGCCTCCACAACTCATGAGTATGTTGAGAATCTGAGAAAACACTTTCAACATGCTTTTGCCTATGCTCAGCGGAATCTAGAAAGATCTGCAGAAAGTATGAAAACCCACTATGACCTTAAGACAACTAAAAAGGAATATCAAGTAGGAGACCTGGTCTACTTGTACAATTTCCAAAGGAACCAAGCCAAACAGCTCAAATTCCTCCCAATTTGGCAGGGTCCTTTTGAAATTGTGGACAGAATCTCACCAGTCGCCTACAGAATCCACATCCCCAAGGGCAGTTTGACAGAAGGGGAAGACAAGTGGGTCCACATAAACCAGCTAAAGTGTTGCCACCTCATGCATACTTTGCAGCAGATAAAAGGGCTTACCGGAAACCGAGAGGGGTTATTCTGGGCACCTAGAAAAATGATAAAATCTTCATTGATTGCACCTAAGAAGATGAGTAAAGGATCACTGAGTAATAGATGGGGAATATTGCCAATTAATAAGGAATGGAAGTGTCTTTCCCACTGCTGACACCCCCCGAAGATGTGTGGACACAATAGTGGGAAAATGGCCATAACCATACTATGTTCTGTTTTCTAGCACTGGAACTAAGGATCATCTAATCACCAAGGAGGACTCCTCGGGGACTGGAAAAAGAACCAAGAGCCCGGAGTGTCGCTCAATACTCCCAACCAGAACCAGCAAGCACAGCGTGTCGCATCTATTGCTGATGGGAGAAGCAAGCGGATGTTTCACATGGACCGGAAGAAAAATAATCCCACTTGACCAACACCCCCACGACCAGAGGTCATGATGGTGTCGGGGGGGGATATGCAGAGTATTTCTATCCACGCCACTGCACCACACTGCACCCCTTTTCCAATGGGGAAAGGGAATTGCCAAGAATGGAGGCAATAACCCCCGTGCGCACTAAGTCTGCAAAATTGCACAGAGTTCATCAAAAGAGCTGCCAGTCTTGACACATACACCGGCAAAGTGGTGTAAAAGCAGGAATCACTGCTGTCATCTGTTATCTGTCATCACTGCTGTCATCTGTCATCGCTGCCGTCATCTGTCATCTGTCACTGGAAACAAGCCCACAGAAGGGCTAATTATTTTAAAATGTTTAAATCCTTTATACATTGTACTTATATTTTATATGTGAACTGAAAATATTTTAATGTATAGGAATCCAGTCTGAAGCCAATCCACATGTGAACTCTGATCTGACAGGGCCTAGCCTGACAAAAGTGACATCTCCGTTGACACTCCCTTGAGAACAGGAAAGCTAATGGCTGTTAATGGTTCACGCATAATCCCAGCAAGCCACTCAATGGGGCTGCATTAGACATTCGTCTGCGGGATGACTAAAGAACAAAGGGCATGCTGGGAATTGGCATCTGCAAGGAGGAGCAGGATGTGGGGGAGGTTTATCAGTGAACTTCAAATGACTGGCCATCTGCTCACTTTGGAAGCAAGAAATAAAAAAACCTGGACTGGATTTTGAATGGAAATTACTTGTTTTGCCTCAGAACTTTATGACATTTAACATGACAGACAAAATAAGTAGACAAGTGAAAAATACACACGTATAAATCTGAACTCATGCTAGACAGTTGAATATGTGGTAGGAGTTCTTATTACATAAGGGAGCAAAGATACACTAAAACACTGATTGTGGCAAAACTATTAATGTTGCAAGCTTAAAATTGTATGTACACGATCCACTGATCAGCGCCCAGAGATGTGTCAAATTAGATTTGATTAATCCAAAGTGTTATGGGTAAAACTGATAATAATCCATATAATGACCAATACAGCTCTCACAAAAATGGAAATTGAATGTAAATGTAGACAATCAAATGTGAAAAATATGTGTTTAATTTTATGAGGGTACATAATGGTAGAAATTTACATTTGTGCAAACGTATGTTTTGGGTAATAATCCAGGTGGGAGTCCCTAAATCCTGTCATAAGTTGACAGCTATGTTTAGGCTGCCAACCAAAACAAAGCGCATGCCTGTAGCCACTCACAGACATGTGGGTGTGTTTTGAAGTTCTGCCCATGCCATAAAATTTGTAATGGATACATATAGGAGTTTGACTACACATAGACACACACTGCTTCCAGTGAGACTGCTTCCAGAACACCCTGCTTCCAGAACCCATCCAGAGGTCCGCGCAGCACTTTATTCCGGAACTCTTCATTTTGTAGCTGACTCCAGAATTTCTTGAGAGATCCAGATTTCTTTGCAGAATCCAGATTCTAGCATTGCAAAATTATTGCTAGCCTGACCAATTGTACAAATCCCAAATGTGAAGGGACTTAATCTTAATTCACCTTGGCTGGTTACCATTAGGCTTGCCCGCTGAAAACTTGCCTCTGGCTATCTACTGTGTCCAGTAACTAGACGGGGCCTTTCCAAATCCAGTCTGAGGTGCAGTCCAAACTTTTAAAACCCGAATTTCCATTTTCCATTTTCATGCCTATTTTGCAAAAACGCCTCTTAAGAAAACCTATATGACTCCTTCAATTTTTAAAATAGAAGCGAAATTTCAACTCCCACTCGTACCTAGCATCCCTAGCTATCTCTACAACCCAGAACTGCAGTGCGAAGCAGTGTGATTGACCCGTTATAGCAAAAAGCACATAATGCTGCGAATTGACATTTTGAAACGTTTTACACGTGTGAATTAGCTTTAAATTATTTCCCACTTTGACTTTTGAGATTCCAACTGTTTCCTTTAGATTACATCATTGCTGGTGTTTGCTTGCATCTGTCCAAAGTGGCTCCCGTAGAAATTTATAATAATTTAAGTATTTTTGAACATATTTGGTGTTTTTGTCAGCTAATTTCAAAGCCATACTGACAGTTGAAAAGTCAATTAAGTTTTTCTCTTGTGTTTAAAGGGGGAAGGTGGGAGTGATATTCTGTTTGATCTGTGTTATTCCTGTGTACCTACTCTCTCCTCAGATCTATTTAAATTGCCTATTGGTGGGTTGAGGGGTGTTGCAGGGGGAACCCATAACCATAGTGCTATCTGTTCTAAACCAACCCAAAAGTATGCTTTTCTTTTCTGCACTGTTTTTGGTTCTCATTACTGGATTCCTAGTGCATTAAATATATTATTCAGTGTTCTGTCACCCCATTGGTGATTGTTGTTACCTCTTAAAATATCTTGTGATTTAAATTCTAATCTTTACCTTTGCAAACTAGCCTGATTCCTGGTTCAGTGTAACCGGGGGTGAGAGGGGGGTCTCAGGAGTGGGTGTGATATGAGTGGTATATCGTTCCGAATATTGAATTTATAGATAAAAATAAATAAGGGTTTCATCTGTGCACTACATGCTGGCCGCGACTTGGATATGTGCCAGATTTCAATCACTTACAAATCAAAGACATTTTCAGAGTATTAATATATGATGTGGTATATATCAATGTAATCCTAAAACAACAGGTGTTCTACCAGTGACAGCAGGTGAAGCGGGCAGTCTCTACTGCGCATGATTGCATCGGACACAAATACACCTGGCCTTTTATTACATAGGATGATTAGCGAAAGATACTTGGAACCCAGTTTTGTGACAGATATATATACTTCATTGAGAACAACGACAGCACAGAAACAACATGCTCTTGGGTCCTCTGTATATCGATAATGTGGTACCAAGCATTGTACACTAGCTCATTCCCAGGACTTCTCCTGCTGATAAATCACATAAAAATGTCAAAGGCAACCCAGTTGTGCAAGCATCACTGAAAAGATCCTAATTGCCTAAGAATGAGGTTATCTTCTTGTGGTTCATTTTCCGCAGACTATCTTTCAGCAACAACAAACCTAGGCTGGGGGATCTGGGTGGGTTGAGTTGGGTTCTTATAGGGGGAAGAAAGGGACATCGAGTAAGGGACAATATCAAAAGAGCAACAGGGATCACAGGGGTCTCTGTCACCTGTGGGTGAATATATACAAATAATTGTGGGCAGCAGAGGTGTTCCTTGTGGATAGATACCCCAAAGAGTAGAGAAAAGAGGCAAGAGTAATCTCCCCTTGCAAGAGTGGGAGAATGGAGGTACCCCGTAGGAAGATTGGGCATGGGGATTTTGGGAGCTAAAAAAAAGTGTGGATACGAGAGATGAGGAAACAGGAGAGGGGCAGCAACAATTAGCAACAGGCAGCAAACATGAGGATTGGGTCTGGGGACATCCAGGATTGCTAGGAGCAGTGAGGGGGTGACCACAGAAAAGGTAATGTTGACAAGTGACCAGCAAAAAAGATGACCTTGATCCACTCCATCAATGATGTGTCATCAGCCATGCACTCCCTTAACCAGAATACATTAGAAGCCAATTATCCCTTGTGCTGTGCAGTATGCAAACTGTCCGTGTAACATGCAGTCTTTTCCTGCTGTGTTGTTGGCAATGTATCACCCCAGATCCGGGTTCTCGTTTGCGTCTGTGTTCGTCAAATATAATGCCTGCTCATCCTGGACCTCTTACCAGTTACTGTAGGCAATGCTCACGTCTTTTGGAGTAGAGCATACCAGGACCTTGGCATGGAAGGAGGGCACAGCGTGCCATGGTAACGTTGTTTTGAAGTAATACCAGCTTGTCTCGGGAGGATAGCTTAGGGGCAACGTGCTTACCTTGGAAGCAAAACGACACGTAGCGACACAGGTTCGATCCCCGGGTCCATGCTTAGAAACCTCTGGGTATTAAGCGCGTTATAAATAACCTATCATATCATATCTCAGGACAGGTGCAGAGCTCAGCGGAATATGTTTGCCCTTGGTGCATGCCACACTCTAGCAGGAGGACTTTCCTCTGTGACACAGACACACACACAGTGTAGTCTATGCACATAGAATCCAGAGACAACCTTCCACTGCCTCAAGACCCTTGCAATTAGGAACAGCCCAATATTGGCCAGCAATACAAGTGTTCATGCTGGAGAGGATCCATCAGCTGAGATGTGACCCTGTGGCTCCTCGGATTCTGTGTTATGAGGGTCTGGGAAGGAAAGTGGTTCTCTGGTTCGGTCCCATGATGTAATCATGGTATCCTACCAAATATAGTGGTTCGGTGTGAAAATCTCTCCAGGAAAATGCAGTCATGTGAAATATGTAAAACAAGCAGTCAGCAATAAGTTGTTTAAACAAAAATGTAGTCATTCATTACAATCAATACAAAGTGTGAAAATGTTGCCAGTAGTAAGGTCGCCAAAGGTGCTATTTTTAAATACACACAGTACAAAGCTGTAAGCCTAAAAATGAGCCAGACCTCTCACAACACCCCCAGAATCATCCTAACCCCGACCCTATCTCTCAGCAACTAACTCGAACACTTCAGTGCACAAAGGTGTTGTATTTGTATGTGACTCAATAGAGGAAGCCAAATAAATTGAAATGAACAGTGAACCTAATTCAACCCCATCACCAGCTGGCCACAAATTCCATGCCTTGACCCCACTCCTAATCTTAGCCTTATCCTAACCACAACTCTAACACTTACTCTAATGCTTACTCTACCTTACCCTATAGGTTTATCCTAACCCCTACCCTGTGCAGACATCACCAAGCCTCTCCAACCTCCCTTTCCAAATCGTTAACACTTACCCAAACTATTATTCTATTAGCCCTAGCCTAAACACTTATCCTGATACTTAATATGCCCTAACCAAACCCCAACATCACCAGCCCTCCCACAACCGCCCGACCCTAATCCTTCTGCTAATTCTAAGCAGAATCTTTATTCAAACCTTAGCCCCTATCCTGACCCAAACCCCTAACACTAACCCTAACCCCTAACTGTAAACCAAGAAATCACAACCACACTAAACCCTCTTTAACCCTAACAAAGGTCTGCAACCTTTGGCTCTCCTGATGTTTTGGACCACAACTCCCATCAGTCCTACCCATTACAGTGAATAGTGAGGCATAATGGGAGTAATAGTCCATATCAGCTGGAGAACCGCAAGTTGCAGATCCCAGCCCTAGCAGCACAGCATTTTGGCTACCTCGCAGCTGCATTGTTTGACTACTATTTGCTTGGCTACTTTTTCACTGCAGAAGGTATTTCACCACGATGATTTCACTGACTACATGTTTGTTGGTGATATTTTCACTACATACCTATAGAGCTAAACCTTGTGGGCTGTACCAGTTATTTAGGTGTAGGTTGCTGGACGCATACATGCGCCAGCACCAATATGTGCATTTTGCAATTTAGAATTTCCAACCAATAAATTGGGTAGGATCTCCATGGAATTAATAGAAGGGGTTTGGGGTTGTGTTGGGGGACTTTGTTTTGTGTTGTTTCATGTAACTGACTCGATATTATTCACACTCATTTCCCTTGTGCTTTCCACATTGTCACAGATGTCTTAGGTACGTTTGGGCACCATTGCCAACCCTGAAATGTAGGCCAGGTCTGCACCTGTACAGATCTTAAAGACAGCTGTGCAGTAGACTCTAGTTTCATGATTCCCTGTTGTGTTCCACACCACACTAGGCATGCACCACTCTTATGCCTCTCTCTATGCTGCACTTCTGTGGACTACAAAACCACCTGGACCCCAGTATGAAAAAACCTCCTGTACTAATGCCATGCATCCTCCTGCATTCATGTCCTAAATAGCTCCTGCACCACTTCCCGCGTGACCCTACATTTCTCCATTATCCTTGGTGCTGCAATGCTTCTGTACATGACAATGCATTCTAATTGTGCCACTCCTAGTCTAACGTGACTCTGGCCAAACTCCCTCGCTCTGATAATGGCTCTGCCACTCTCAATTTCACATGCCTCCATGGCTTACTATATAATATGTACACTTACAAGACATAATGTTGAAGAACTGGCCTTGTGGGCCGTGTGATTGGACCCATAATTATGCGTGCTTGCTTTCTCTGGTTCACAAATCCCCTCGACTCCTGCTACGCCACCTCAGCAGGTTTCGGACAGAGCTACAAAAGAAGAACGGGATAGTCTTTTTCAGTTCAATCCGTGTTTAATACTATTGATAATGCCACGCTATGCCCTCCTTCCATGCTAGAGTCCTGTTGTGGTCTGCCTCTGGTCAAAAGACTAGAGCCTTGTCTAGAGCAATTAGCAATAGGACTAGGATGAGCAGTGATCATTCTAATGGGAGGTGGGCACTGGCTTTCTGATGGGTAGCATTTGTGCACGTCTAGCTTACCTGTAGTGTTGGCCTTTGGGATTGGCCTGTGGGGTTACACTATGAGGATTGACCGGGTGCTACCGGCATGTGGAACTGGCCTGTGGGGTTGACCTAGAGGGATGATATTTTGGGATTAGCATTAGGAGGATTGGCTAATGAGATTGACCTATTCTGCGGATAGCAATTTCTTATGATGGTTGTTAGGGAATGGACTGTGGCAATGGCCTGGGTTATTTGTCCTGTTACAGTTGACCCAGGTCAGGTGTGAGATGCTCAGGCAGCCCACCGCCAAGTAAAAATACAAACAACGTGTAAGTTAAAAGTCAGGGCTGGGTGAAGCTTTAACAATCGTCATGAGCCAACTGGAGGTATGTATACGATTTGGCCGTGGCACAATAGTTCGTGGCCGAATTGACCGTGGTCAATTTGCCCACAATGACAATTTTGCCGTGACCAAATTGGCCCAAATTTAAATGCCCCACTACCCCTAAAACTCTGCCCCGCCCACCCCCTACTTCCCTTTTTCAAGTCCATTTTGTTTCTGATCCAGCAGCATCGGATTTGTCCCTCCCACCTGGGTCGGATCCGATGCTGCAGGGTCCGCTTTTATTTTTTTTCCTTGTTCCCAGCCTCCAGACCTCCAGAAGCAGGGGACACCCCTACTGCCCCCAAAGGCCATCACTACCAAACATGTTGAACGGGGGACAACCCTGCCACCCCCGCTCCCCATTTTTGGTAGTGATTACCCAAATTGATCATTTACAAACGATCGAATCATACTAGCCGAATTCGGCAAGATTTACCATACAATCGTTTGTAAACAATCAATTTGGGTACTACCAACTGGAGATCTCTGTTGGCTTCGAGCTTTCCCTTTGCTCCATATCACAAGCATGCACTGCAAGATCCCAAGGATGGGCTGCTCTCTCTTTCCTTTCTTCCTGTATGTGGCCACTTTCACCCAGCCAATTCTTGCTTTGTTATGTACGGCAGTGTGATAAACAGTGTTGCTTTACACTTAGGGCAGGGAGGATAGCTCAGCAGCAACGCTTTTGTCTTGGAAGCAAGACAAGACAAAGCCAGACAGGTTCGAATCCAAGTCCCGTGCTTAGAGACAATGGGCTTCGGCATTAAGCGCATAATCAAAGATCAAGTGTAATCAAAGATCATTCATTAACTAAAAACCATGCATGATGACTTCTGCAATATAATGCAGAGTGGATGAAAAGTGTCTATTTAAAATGCTGATAAATAAAGGTGAGGTTGGTTATTGCCTCATCCAGTAGAGCATAAAATTGAGTCATGTACAACACAAACACTCCAACACAGAAAATCGGTATCCCTTCACCAATTGAGGAAAATGGAGCACAAAGATTAAAACACAGATACGCAGGGAAAACGTGACCTAGTATGCAGCACCGTGGCGATCTTTACTTTATTTACTTTACTTTATAACATTTGAAGTGCGCAGCCATAGACCCGTAGGTGTGAGGGCGCGGACAAAGGACAAACATCAGGAGAAACAGGTAAAGGGTATCCTGAAGAGAGAAGGAAGTCAAAGCATACTAATTAAAGAGGAACGTTCTAAGATCCTTTTTGAAATTGCTTAAGACCAAAGAGTTTCTCAGTTGAATGGGTAGGGCATTCCAAAGAGCCGGGGCGGCAAACACAAAGGCACCCAGTTGCGCTTTTTTGGTTTTAAATCTTGGTGGAGGAAATTAAGATTGTTAGGACGCAAATTTCTAAGGCAGGGTTTTTTTCCTATATACCTTTGTAGATATGGGGGCATCGTTCCCTTGAGACATTTGTAGGTGATGACCAGAAGTCTGAAAAGTATCCGAGACTCCACAGGGAGCCAGTGCAAGGCTTGACGCGCTTCAGAGACATGGGCCCTATAAGAGAGTCCAACTACGAATCTGACAGCACCAGTTTGGACCACCTGAAGACGATTGATAGTGGATTTGCTGGCACCTGCTAGCAGACTGCAGCAATAATCCAGTTTAGCTCCTACAATTGCTCGGGCGATAGACTCAGCATTCTGTTGAGAAATGAGGGGTTTTAGATGTGCCAGCAGTTTAATGTAGTAGGTGGCAGATGAAACTATACTGGCTACATAGGGCTTCATGTTAAGAGACTGATCCAGAATCACGCCCAAGATTTTGACTTTAGGCAGAGTGGGGATTTGAACATCCCCTAACTGGAAGTGCTAGTAAGCTGGGTCAAGTTTAGCTAAAATGCCCTCCGATCCCACCACCATAAGTTCAGTCTTACCGCGGTTGAGAGTGAGGTTATTTCGTATCATCCATTGTTCGATAATTGAGAATATACGATTTAGTTCACACTCGTCCAGGTCCTGCTGACCCATAAGAGGGATGACACATTGTCTGTCATCTGCGTAATTAGAAAAGAGAATAGCCTCTTGAGCAAGATGAGCGAAAAAAGGCGCCATAAAGTTATTATAAATACAAGTGGATAGACTCGCTCCTTGCAGGACTACAAAGAGCACCTGAAAGGCCGGTGCCTTAGCCTCATTGGCACACACCCGACTAAATCTATTTGATAAAAAAGAGAGCAGCCATTTGGTGGCGGCCTGGGAGCAGTTGGCTACCGACATACGCCTGTCTGCCAGAATTGAATGGTCAATGAGGTCAAACGCCGCAGATTGGTCCAAAGAAATTAGGAGCAAAGTCTGCTGTTTATCCAATCTCTGAAGCAGTTGAGATTTGAGGTCCAGTAAAGAGGTCTCAGTACCGAAGCCTTGTCTGAACCCTGACTGAAATGGATTAAGGACAGGGTGCAAATTGAGATGTCGAGCAATTTGAGTATATGCAACCCGGTCCAATATTTTCAGCAGAAAGGGGGTGTTAGTTATCGGCCGATAGTTGGTAGGGACCGTCTGATCCAGGTTGGATTATTTATGTGATTCCATCGAAATCGATTCCATCTATTATTTTTTTCTTTTAACTCCATTTCACCATAAATGCATGAGGGAGGAGACTGCCCACAGCCCCCTGCACCTCCCTCCAACCTTAATTGGTACCCTAACCCAACCCCGGCATATATTTGGGGTGACATTCAATTAAATAAATTGGATGGCATCGAATTTGATGAATTCTCCTGTGATGGAATCTGCCTATAGCCACCGTGGCAACTATGCCATTTCAGTGCACCTTAGAGCATGCCTCTCTGAAGATATCAGAACTGAAACATGTCTTCACAATACCAGAAACACATTGTCAATTGCTCTGCATCATGCTGACTTTCACCATCACAATGGAGACAATGCTTTTGAAACTCAACACAAAGGGTCAGATTGTGCAAGTGCAATGCCAGAAACACACTCACTTCAATGAGAAACATAGGGCTCATTATACTCCTACTCATACAGGGTATACACCGCCATGTCAAGGTCTCAAATGCATACAGACACATAATCTATGCATTGCCAAAAGACAAGGCGAGGCCATGTGCCTGTAGACAATGGGGCATTGGCACAGCTAGGTGCAGTTCAGAGACCAATCGAAGGCCACAATTGTATTCCAAAAGCACCAACACACAGTACATGACCCACACATGAGTGTGATGAAGACAAACTTGCTTGAAAATGCCACATCCACACTATAGACAGATGCAGCCAATACAGAGATACATCAAGCATGCTGCCGAGCCCTGGCGAGGAGGCCACATAGACACAGCCGCTTCTGTGCGTAGCAGAGCCATGTAACTCTCATTAGATGCACTTACCGGCACAGACTTGCTGTGCTTCTCGTTCATCTGACTTCTGATCACACTCTCCATATATCTACCAATAAAACCATTCTACAAACTGCTGGTCCTGCAACACTTGAGCCAGGGACTGCCAACAGAGGCATGCCCCATGCACTCAACAACAATGCCCATCTGCAGCTGTTCGTACGTAGTCAGTTTCACAAGTTACTAGAGAAGCCCCTGCCTGGATTGCCAGAGCATGCAAAAACATTATGGGAGATAACACATTAGCCATACCACTCTGCCCAACTCACAATTAAAACAATACCTTACCTGATGTTCAGCAACACACAGCACCACTACCTGTCAATCAGCACTGTGGTCCTGTTGGGGTATTTTGTGGACCCCAGAGCCACAGGACTACCTGCAGTTATTCTTATATTGGGATCATGAGTGGCAAGCTAAAAACAGGGCGTGGTGTGCACTAGGACCCAATTTTCCATTTTGGTGGTAAACTATTGGCGGTAGAAACTGCATAGACTTACCATATAACCAGAAGACTGTAATATGGGAAACCAGATCTTTATGATTTGCCAAGTTCACAGTGTTTTGGTGAATCTTACTTGATACCGCTGGCAGTAGTAAAAAAAAAACCCTCCTTAGCTTTGTGCCTGTCTATATGCCATTACAAGTAATAAGCAAAAACAAGGGGGGGATCTGGGAGTTTCTCTACTACCGGCCTATATCCTGGGCTAATGTCTCAACCAGAGTTTTAGCTCACCATCCTTTCACAGAAGAGAAATTTCCACTACATATCAGTCTTTATCCTGCCTGGCAATTCTGTTCTGAACAAGAGTACCAACAGCAACCCCAGACACGTGTTTCGGCCTGGTTGGGCCTCGTCAGTGAGGTGGAGCTGTACTTCTATAAGAACAGTGAGCAAGGGTTCCACGTCTGGGTTACCCTAGTAATTTAGGGTGAAAACCCAAAGCTACTTAATATGCAAAAACAAGTGGGGGTTCTGGGAGTTTCTCTACTACCGGCCTATATCCCGGGTTAGAGTCTCAACCAGAGTTTGACTAGTAATAAGAACACACAATAAATAGACCAAAGCTGATCTAATTCTTTTCAATCACTTTATAAGCAATAGTTCATTATGACATTATACAGAAATGAAAGTGCACATCTCAAACTCTTGTTTCTCTTTTTCAGTGATAACAGATTCTTTTCTTCAGGCTAAGACATATCCACAAGCACATTTCATAGTACCTCTTTACCCAGGAGGAAATCTTTTCCACAATGAGCTTCAAACACACTTTTAGTGTTGCAGTTCAAAACTTTGTTATCTAATGACCTTGAAACATATTGTTCACTTTAGCATAGCCTTGAGCTTTCATTTTGTATATGTGAGGTCTGCTTCTTGGACAGAGCAGAAAACACCTGAAAATAGCTGTCTACGTTTGTAATTATTAAACTACACACACCTCATTTGTACTTTTAGGCTCACCTAAAGAATATTTGAAATATTCACAGCAGCAGAGTCAGCAGAGCATCGGTTCAGTGTGCTCTTAGTCTCAGCATGGCCGTCTCTCGCTCAGTGCATCCTCCTTTTTCCACTACTCTCTCCCTTTTGGCAGGAAACTCAGCTATTATTAGTCTTTTGTGTCGTTGCAATTCCGTCCTTAGCTATACCATGGTGTGGTGCACTATGCTACGGTGTGGCTAAGATGCAAACCTAGGTTCACATTTTTCTTTTTTCTTGTTGTCTTATAAGGTGAAATTTGGAGTACCGACTCACGCCAGATTCACATCAGAGTTTCACACCCCTTACTGTCAGAGTCTGAGTTGTTGATAAAACTTTTCCCTTGCTGAAATTCGGAGCCCCATTTTCAGTACATACTCCCCACCCCCTTTGTGTCTATTGAGATCTGGCCTACCTATGGGCTCCTACAGAAACACACAGCAATCTCGGCTACTGTTTTATCCAAATGTGTGATCTTGTAGATGTCATAGGAAAATAAAGAATTCTCATGCTTTGACTTCAAAATATCACACACCAAATCATTCATTAAATATCTTGTTAACAAATATCATGTGATTGGTACCTAAAATCTTCAAACAGCATATTTCTGACTATATATATATATATATATATATATGTATTATTTTTTTTTAGATATATTTGCTATGAGACCCCTTGCCCAACACTGGCACAACACTGATTTTTATGGCCACAATTGATCTCTGATGAGGTCTACCTGTAACCACTATCAGCATCCAACATTGTATCAGAAATATTTCTATGGGCTTCATTACAAGCTTTCCGGCATAAAATCAGAATTACCAACATGCCGTGCTACCGTTTCTGCATGACACTGCTGTCGGAATCAATGGCTGATTCCGCGTCAGCATGCACGCGCATTCCAGCATGCCAGAAACACTAGCACTGGCAGGCCAGTAACACCACCAAACAGACCCAAAACCCCCATACCAGCAGCCTCGCTGCCACTGACTCCGATTCCAGCTCCGCACTCCCAGACCTACCAGCACCATTGTTACCGGTACCAGTAGTACCGTGACCAGAAATAACGTGATCGCCGGAACAGGAAATGTACCGGAGGCCATTCAAAAAACACAATCCATTGCAATCTTCAGTGTACAGGAGTCAGAGCCATATCCAAAGCACTGAAAACCTTTCCCAGAAATGTCCTCAAGGCAACAAGCTGCACAGAGGCGCAGGCTGCATTTCAGCGAAGCTGAACTCAACATGTTGACGGACACACTTGAGGAGAACTCAGAGGAAGTCTTCTGCAGTAACCTATGCCTCCAAACCCAAATAAGGAAAAAGGCCATCTGGGAGGAGGTGGCCCGTAAGGTGTCAGCGGATGGGACAACCCCCAGAACCATCATGGACCGCCGCAAGAGGTGGGATGATCTACGTGTCCGGGTGCGGAACCTCCTTGCTGGAAAGAGCGCCCAGCACATGGACACAGAAGGCAGACCAGCATCATCAATAAACCTTCAAGCCTAGGAAGAAACTTGCAGCAGCATAATGCAATTGAGGGAGTTGGAGATGCAGAGGCAGGAGATGCTAAATCTGATGAGGCTGGTGAGTCCCTGTGAGGCCAATGTCATATCACACACCTTGTAGCCCAATGCAAATGAGTAGGCAAACATGTCAAATATGTCATACCCGAGGCCAGTAAAGCCCTGCTGGCCGTCCAACCACCATCGACCTGGTTGTACACATCCACATCGAACCTGCCTGCAACCCACATCCAGACACCACTCACACATTACGCAGGTCCCCTGGGATGCACCTGCAGGCACTCAGACACACATCCCCCTGACACTGCACAACAACTGTTGTCACCACCGTACTACCACATGCCCAAAGTCACGTCCGTTTCAAGCACACCCACCACAAGCAAATGACAAGATGCCCACATTAATGATACATGTGGCCCACTTGTCCCATCCACCATGTCCCATCCTGCTAAATCACCATCAACGCAGGCATCAGTCACATGTGTAACACATTGGGCCTCATTACGAGGTGGGTGCAAAGGGATACCGGACACCGTTAAGGACATCGGTGCCGGTAATCCCTTTGCGCCCTATTCCGAGGCCCCTTAGTGGGTCCATTCCTTAACCCCTGGTTTACCAGGTGTTATGGACGGGGCCCGTTAAGGGACTTCAGAGCTAATAACGGTACTGCAATTTGCGGTACCGTTATTAGCGCCTTCCCATTGAGCCCTATGGGGGCTCAAATGGGAATGGGGAATGGCTTTTTCAATGGGGACTTACCGGTCCCGCAAAGGTCGGAATAGACCGGTAAATCCCCATTGAACAAAGGCGAACTCGGTACCGGTATTGGAGGTAGTCATGGCGCTAATAGCGCCATGACTACCTCCAACCTCATAATGAGGCACATTGAGTGGCACAATAAGACAAACCTCATGTCATACAGCTTGTGTGGCACACACATAACACCCTAATCGGCAAACAGCAATACCCCAGGCAAAAGCTACTACACAAACTGTACAGCACACATGCACCCACACAGCATCCCCGACACATACATGTGTGCACCATGCCATGGTCACCACCATGTCCATCACAACGCACATACATCTGAAAGTATTAGCACTTATGTCTGTCTGATGAATCCACACCCATCACTGATGCTCTGCCTTTCTGACTCACGCAGGCACATCATCTGGCAATGATGCCGAACAGCCGACCACATCGAGCAACACCAGGCCACGCTGCTGCCGGACAACCATCACCTCCACCCAGGATTCAAGTGCATCCGCCAGCAGATGGGAGCGGGCAACTACTCCTGCCGCCCAGCCACCACCCAAACAGGAGGCACCTGTGGCAAATCTTCCAGCACAATAGGAGGCACCTGTGGCAATTCCTCCACCACAGCTGGAGGCACCTGTTTCAATCCCTCCAGCACAGCAGGAGGCACCTGTGGCAATTCCTCCAGCACAGCTGGAGGCACCTGCTGCAATTCCTCCAGCACAGCAGCAGGCACCTGCAGCAATTCCTCCAGCACAGTCGGAGGCACCTGCAGCAATTCCTCCAGCACAGCTGGAGGCACCTGCGGCAATTCCTCCAGCACAGCAGGAGGCACCTGTGGCAAATCCTCCAGCACAGCAGAACGCACCTAGAGCAATTCCTCCAGCACAGCCGGAGGCACCTGCAGCAATTCCTCCAGCACAGCCGGAGGAACCTGCAGCAATTCATCCAGCACAGCAGGAGACACCTGCGGCAATTCCTCCAGCACAGCAGGAGGCACCTGCAGCAATTCCTCCAGCACAGCCGGAGGCACCTGCACCCCTTTTGCAAGGGGGTGAACCCAACAACATTGTATCCTACAACCAGCGCTATGCGGAGTCCCGTGGGCCCAATCAGCCCCCAACCCAGACAACCACCACCCCTACACAATGTTAGTGATATAGAGGGGCGCCTGTCTAGGATGGAGGTAAAACAGGAATCGATGGGCAGAATGCTGCAACAACACCTGCAGGAGGTGCAGCTCATGCGTGAGGCACTGCAGACAACCTCCAGGAGGTCCACACAAGTGCAGGGGCGAGCCACACAGCCATCTACCATCTGGCAAAGCATGTGAGGGAGGGGAACGGGTTATGTCATCCCTGGTGGAGTCCATTTCAGTATTGGTGCAGGCACTTGCCGACCAACGGCACATTCCCTTACCACTGGCACCATCCACAAGTACCATTCACGCAAGTTCACTACCAAGCAGCCCAAGGCGCAGATCAAAGCGGGTGACTCCACCTGCAGAAGGGCACACCCCTCAGCCTAAGAGGGGACATAAATAGGACACTATTGGGTGTGTGTGGCTAGGGATAGTTGGGAAGGGGATGTGGGGAGGGATAGTTGGGGAGGGGTTGTGAGGAGGTATAGCTTGGGGTGTGTGGGTAGCATAGATGGGTGGGATGGTAGAGGGAGGTAAGGCCTTTTTCAATTGTAAATATTCGTAATCACAATATATTTGGTGTTGTCAAAGAAATCCATGATTGGACATTGATCTTTCATTATGAGTGCATGTATTCAAGTACAGTGCCCAGTGTGCTCAATGTCCTGTGCCGTGTGTGTAACAGGTGCTCAAAAGTAGTGATCTATAAGGTCCCCACATATGGCACGTTCAACCCTGCCCTCGTGGCTTTGACCAATAGCCTCCTCTTCATCAGTGTCCTCATCATCCTCTGGTGGCAGCATGTCCATGTTGGGGGGGCAGGAGGAAGTTGCGCCTGATGCACATGTTGTGCAACATGGCACATGCAAGCACAATCTTTCTGACCTTTTCAGGGCTGTACATCAGTGTGCCACCAGATCTGCTGAGGCAGTGGAACCTGGCCTTCAACAGGCCAAATGTCTTCTCAATGGTGCAGCGCATATAGACATGGGCACGGCTGCACGCCTGTTTGTGGATATTGTGTGGTTGCCTGATGGGGGTCAATAATCATGGCTTCAGGGGATATCCAGCATCACCTGCATGGGAGCAACAGAGAGGTACATGTCAATTTTCTGGTTATATCATGTCAGCACTGGCTGTATAGTGTGCACTTGAGACAAATAACATGCACAAGCACAATTGAGTTTAGCTATTATTCTTTATCTATCGTGTACCAGATGGTGTACTTGGTCAGTATGCATGTGGGGGCGGGGGGTGTTGTGCATTTGCAGTCACATGGTCCATTCATACACCACATGAGCTACTTCACTTCTCGTGCAAGTGACACACATGGAATTGATGTATGTCAGTAATGGGTCACAGAAGAATAAGTACAATATGTGTATTTAGCACTGGTGTCCTTAGCATTACCATATGTGCAGGTGTGATTTAGTGGTACAAAGGGTATGCTGACTTCATGACAAAATCTCTACACATACTTTGTGTTGTCACTCACACATATGGGTGTAATGTGTGAGTGTGGTGAGGACTAGTATGTACAAAAGGGTGGGGAGGGTATTTAGGGGTGGGAGGCGTTGTTTGGGGCTGGCCACTCTAATCATCATAGTTTGGAGTTGATATATCTTTCAGTGGTGTTACGTTTTGCAAGCATCGGAATGACTGCATTGATTAGTACAGTGTCCATAACGGAGTCATGTATCTGGTACTAATAAGCTGATTGTACCAGTCACATGTGTGTACTGAAAAAAGATGTTTTGTGGGTGTTAGCCTATGCTGCCTTTGGCTATGTATCATGATTTGTGTGTTTGCTTGACTGCGTTTTTGCTTCTTGTTGTAGTCACAATAGTTTGGTGCATTCTGGTACATGTAGTTCCTAGGATGTTGGTCCATGGAATAGATGTAGTTATGTATGCACTGTATATTCATCATACATGGTGGCCCGCCTGTCAAGCCCTTCCACTCTGGCATGGTACTACAGTGTTGCAACTTGACTTACACCTACACACTTGCACATTTAATGCACTCGCAATGCAAAGTATGGTCCAGTGCACTTCAACGTTTGTGGTTTACTGGTCTGACAATGGTGAGTACGACTCCTACTTGCTATTATTAATCATTTACCTTCCACATTTTACACCCTGTGCACCCTCTGTGCACCTTCACATGAGTTTGCTAATTGACTCCAAAAATTGTGGTAGGAGTAATGATGGTTAAATGCATACAGTGTGCACATCCACTGGTCATGGGTGTCATACTGGAACATGACTCAACACAGCACCTGCCCTTGGAGTTAGTCTCACCCAGCTGCCAGGTATGCTATGCTGGTTACGTGGCGTTCCACAGCACCATGGAGTCATGTGTTGGGCCAGGAAATCTTGCACAGCAATGGGTGACGAGGTGGCAGACATCATACACCATCTGTACGTTGAGTGAATGGTACAGATTTCTGTTGCGGTACACTACCTCCACAGCATGCCTGGCCACCAGCTCCACATGTGTGCAGTCCACCGCACCAATGACATTAGGCATGCCTGCAAGGGCATGGAATGCTATTTTTTGGCATTCACCTCGTCAGCTGTCTGGGGTAAGCTGATGTGGTCCTGTACGTGACACGGGAGTGCATCAAGCACCTGGAAGAGCACACGGGAGAAACAGGGGTGGGAGAGCCCATGCAGCTGGCCAACTGTGTGCTGATATGTGCCAGCAGCAAGAAAGTGTAGCATAGACGCTACCTTCAGTAAGGGGGGGGTGGCTGTACCGATGTTTATGAGGATCGCCAGGTCATCATGTATCAGGTCCACTATAGTAGTTATGGTGTCCCTGTCTAGTCTGTACAGGGTGTGAATCGGACTGGGGGTGAGGTTGAATGGGGTGGCCCTTAAGTGAGGGATTGGTGGCTGCCTGCGGCGTACAGCTTGCTGGGTCATGATGACCCTCCTTCTCCTCATGCGCCTCCGCTGCATCCTCCTCTTCACTGCCTCTTGTATCAATAGCTCTGCAGGCATGGGCTGCAGGCCCTGTACTGCTACAGCTACTGCTAGCATTGTGGTTTTGGAAGGGGTGTGGGATGTGAGATATGGGAGTGGTGCTTTTGGCATGTTTCTACACACCAGATTGCACTTAATGCCTGATCTGTGATGCCAGTGTTCCCGGCATCATTTTCACATTGTTACCGGCATGTCTGTGCCAGCGATTGCTTATCCATGCAGCTCAGGATGTGCACTTACTTACGGCATGCCGGTATCTCAGGCACGGCTGCCGCGTGTCTACACAGATACCAGAAACAGTGTTACCAAATGCGGTGGGTCACTTTCGATGCCTGTGTTACCGGCATCACGACTCTGACTACGCCGGTCCGGAAAAAGGTGCCGGTACGGATATACCAGAAGCGCTATTTCCGGACTGGCATACTTGTAATGAGGCCCTATGTGTACTGAAAAAGCATCCAGGATCTACAACCCACACCCCACAATTACTGGCTCAAGAACACATACAAGGAGGCCAGGTGGAGATGCATCAGTCCACACAGGGCAGCAGTTCATGCAGCAATGGAGAGACAATGAAAGCTTCATTGAAGACAACACATTTTGCTAGAACCAGCTCAGAGTCGGCAGAGCAGGGGAGACCTAGTGTGGCCACAACATCAACATAGTAGGGCACCCCTTCAGATCCTAACAGTTTTGCTAGAGACACCTAGCAGACCAATGCCATCCGTTCAAATGTAAAATCTGGCAGGTGCACAACACAGTACATTCATGACTGACAGCAATGCATGAACCAGCATCAGCACACCAAAAAGGCAGCAACACTGGAGGTGGGCAGTCTCAGAAAGGAGCTGATGAATACCCGACTTCGACAAAGTGGGAAGCCGTACACTGGCCAAGGAAGAACAGACACAGGTAACATTGCTCATTGCTCAGAGGAAATAACAACCACAAGCAACAGAGGAAGACATGGGACAACCTGTACAGGCACTTCTGCACAGAAAGACAGTCCATAGGACGGTTGGGCAACTGAAGACTAGGTATCAACATATGTAAATACCTGTAAAGCATTGCATTGTGGGGAGGAGCACACACATGTCCATAGCTGGTGGACAGGCAGTGAGTAGGAAGATACCATTGCCAGTGAATTCACCCTATTGCAGAACTTCAGAGTGACACATGCTGACGCAGATGAACAAAATAAATGGCACCCCAGACCTCACATCACCTGAATCGAATTGCGTGTCAACCAAACCCAGGTTTGGGAAACAGCATGTCTTTAGAACATTACAGGGCCAGGTGTGAGTTTGTGGTGACAGGAAATGATTAACGGTGAATGTAGACATAGACACGGTTCAGCATGCAGTCCATGAATAATTGTACCAAAACCATACTTACAATTCAGCTCCATTAAGTGCCATTGGACAGTCCGCTTTGTTGAGTGAAGTAGATGTAGCCGCATGGTTGCCTAAAACATTGGTGTGTTCAGGAACTGTAAAACATATTGGGGTTCATTTTTGAGTCCCCCAATGAATTACACGCAGGGAAACCCATTACGTTTATACCTTGAAATACACATGTCCCATCTGCATACATTTTCAACATTTTCACTGCAGAGTGCAAAACATAAATTGTTTGTACGCCACCCTTTTGCACTCCTCCATGTAAAATGAGTAAACACCGCCTGCCATGTGCGCAGGTCTGGCCACATTTATTACAGTTTCCTAAGGAATCCGCCTGCGCTTTGCTGATGTAAAAAGCAGGTGGATTCCATAGGAATCTACAGGATTTGTGCCAGCATGAAATGGAATCATGGCACACATGCTGGAGTATTTGCATGACGGAAAGGAAGGGTGAGGAGGAATTGTGACTTACGATCCACCCCTCCTCTCCACCATGCTGTCGTGGTTTATTACACTGTCACACTCAACTCTGGAAGTGACTTTCCCTCAATGGATGTGGCGCACAACAAATCACTATGATTTTATTTGGTTCACTTTGTTAAGGGCCCCAACCCGTCTCGCACCCAACCCCAACAAACACCCAGGGCCATCATGGACCAGGAACCATGCCGGTGAGTATTAAGAATATTTGTATTAATTAATTAATTAATTAAAATCAAATGTTGACAAACAGATTCCATCCGCCACCAACGCTGTGGCAACATAAGAAGAAAATGACTTACGTATAGCACCAACACAGAGATATGCAGTCACAATTGTTTCCTTTTAAATCACCCACCAATACAGAAAAAAAAAACAATTCAACACACACAGTGATTGGAAATTTAAAACACAATGGTATGGTACCTTACCCCCAGAAACTCTCACCCTCCACACATCAATTAGGCTTGACTGCTTTGAATGGAGGCAGTGGCAGGGAGTGGGAACACAATGGAAAAATTGGATTTTGAGTGTTAAGCACAGCTACCTGCAATGAGAGAAAGAAAAGCAAATGGGGAAAATCGTTTTGCCACACTTAAAAAGACAGGTGGAGTTTGGGGTTTTGGTCAGAGCGCAATGGGAAAATCAATTTTTGGATTAGGATCACTGATGCAATGTGAGAAAGAAAAACAAATGGGCAAATTTGTTTTTACACCCTGCACATGCACGTGGAACAGAGCTTTGGGGGTTCATTCTTTTGACAAATCTTTATGTCTATACCGGCTCACAACACACTGGGAAGAGTTAGCTAGTTTCAAATGCCAACAAACACCACCATTGATTTTTATAGGGGAATTAATTGATTTATTTTGGTTAAATATGCTAGGAATATACACTGATTAACACAATTTTTTCCTAAGCGGAACTAACTAAAACACTGCTTGAACAATATAGGGTCTACACAATCTATGACTTTGGGGTGGTCTTACTTACAGGAGAGGCCTGGAGCTGGGCATCAGGGAGCATCAGGGCACCGCTGGGACAGCAAGGATCTCCTCTCTTTCCTCCAAGGGATCACAGCTTCTATGTCTCCTGTCTCAAATGCAAAATTAGTCCTCTCTGCTGGGATGTTGTTCGCCAGATTTCAGCAGCAGGTCGCCTCTCGGAATTATTGGAAGAAGTTCAGCTCTCATGCAAACTGGTTCATTTATAAAGCAAATTACATCACTAACTTGTCTTGATCGCCGCAAAAGGGATTGGCTAGTTTTTTACTAGCCACCTCCCACCTGTCTGCTGATAGGATAAGGGGATGGAGGAGTGATTTGGGATAGTTGTGGGAGGAGAAAGCTACATCATCCCACTTTGACAGGTGGGCTTGGCATGCTTAGATTTCACGAAATATCTCAACATGGCAAGTACCCTCAATTTTCAAATCTTTACACGTATCCATATATTTTTGAGAACTACATTTTAATGTGAATCAGATAAGACTAGCCTGAAATCTGCATGACCTTCCTATGCAGAGATGTAGTTTTTCTTCATTTACTCAGGAGCCATATCAGTGACAAATATGCCACTTTACAGTCTTCATCTTAATTATTACTAGCACAATCATATCAACTTTCACATCTCTCAGAATCAAGGGAAGGCCCAAATCACATTTTCATTAAAAACTTTAGTTATGTTTATCACACCAACATTGTTTTAGCATGGTTACAAGGTGGTGACAATCACCTTTAATAAAAGTCTGGAATGAACATTGTGGCATGTAAGCTGCCCATTTTATGCTATGAAATGTATTCTTCCCATTTTAATCAAACTGCAGTTTCACTCCTCCTTGACTGGGCCCTCACCATTTCTCTTCCAGTTTCATTTCTCTTCAGGCACTTGACTTAAGCAGAGAGAGGTCTGTGTTTAGATTCCGCCTCGCTCTTCAACGCCTAATGGCCACTAATGGATTTTTTATTGCCACTTGTGACATGGTGGTCATTCCTTCTGCAGAACAGACCTGACTTTTTCTGGTCTTCACTGTGTTTTTGATCTAAGCCATGTTATTCTTTCTTGTATTTTTAAGGAATGGTTCTGATTGATGATGACAACCGGGCTTGTCTTCAGGAAAGCACAGGGGAGGTCCTGGAGCTTAGTTGCACATAGCTTTTAAACTCATAAATAATGGTAAATATCTAGAGGAGGTCCCAAGTACAGCCCGCACTCCAACCGTCCATTTTAAAGTACCAGGAACGTTCATGCCGAAATAAGTGATGTATGATGAGCAAATAAACCAGCAGAGAGCCGCATTGGGGCTCTGTCCTGAACTTATCAGAAGAACAATGCCTATTGAAGTACAGACACCAAGGAAACCATGGACAGTAGGGTACCCATTGAGAAAACAATATCAACAAATGAAAGAAATGAAGATCACCTGAGTACAGACCCTGAAGAAACCAAAAAGGTCTTAATGGAAGACGAATGGTGATATCACAAGAACCCAGACTGACTCACATACAGAAGAAATGACGACCAGAGAATGATGCAAAGAGACAAAAACTCCATGGACAAGGGGTATCGTGAACCTAAAGTGAAAGGACAATGTCAAATATAAGAAGCTTAAGTTGTAAGCATGACAAAGATATTCGACCAGTTTACGCATGTACGTATGCTTGGAACCACAAGAAAGCTAAGAAAATCGTGCAGCTTGCTATGCTATCTACCTCAAACAAAGCACGTCATATAAGTATACTTCCAATTTGCACAAGAAGCAGAATTAACCAAAGGTTAATAAAGGCCACACAAGGAGAGCTTCATATTTAGCAAAATCGAGAATAAACAGCAGGAACGAAACTCAGCAGAGGAAGATTCTGCCAAAAAAGCCAAGGTTGTATTAGTAGAATAGACGAACAGCAGCTACAATTAATTGAAGCTAAGAACAGAATATCCTGCTTCAGAAAGGTCAAGATAAGAAACTGGAGGCAGGTGGTGGGTGAAACGAAAATCAAATACACGAATTACATGAAGAAAAGGCAAATTCACGGTGTCTGAATCACGTGACCAGCCGAGCAAGAAGACGTGAGACTTTCACACCTATGCATGGCAGCAAGCCAGGCGAAGATATCAGAACTTTTCCAGACATGAGATGCAGTTTCGAGGCCAACCACAGTGAAATAATTGACACATAGCCACTAAAGTGATGATTGATTGTGACAATAATTGGAGGAAGGCCGGGTCAGCGAAGGGGCACCCTGCACCTGGCCGACTATTTTGCGTGCTGGTAAGCAAAGTGGAAAAATATGAGTGGGGTTGGTGCCAACCCAATCAAAACGGACCAAGTAATCTAGGGTCCTATAGTTAGTAGAACCAGTGGGACGTCTTACTTTTAGTGACGTCTACAGTAGCCATTTTGAAGGTAGGGCTTAGATGTCCCACATGACAATGTTTATCCATCCCCTTACTCGATTATGAAGATATAAAACCTATATTAAAGTTACCTTTCTAGAACCAATAGAATTGCGTGCCAACTTTTAAGCGTTAAACGTCAGTGATGATGAATTTTTTAGTATAAATGATGTGTTCTTTATGAAGTGCTTTGGAGTGCTGAAGCGAGAGAGTAGATAACGCATCCTCTGATCTTCATGAGACTCTGCGTTTTTTGTACTTGTCATTAAATGGACTCCCTTTACCAAACCGTTCAGTTGTCATTATTGATTTGGTGTTAGAGAATGAATCTGAACCCCCATCTATCTCACGGGTGCTGCTATCTTGTCTTAAAGTGCTTCTGGGCAAACCCGACTCTATGGGCCGGTTGGGGGTCCCGCAGTACACCGCTTTTACAGTTTCCACATACATGAGTGTCACTTTAAATTGTCATTTGTATACTGCTGTTATCTGAGAACACCATGTTCGCACTTTGAAGTCTGGTGAAAATTTCTCTTAGCATATTGTCAATATGGAAGTTAAAACAAAAATGACATTCTTTTATTTAATTTACATGCAATGCTCCGTTTCATTTTAGCTGCTTGGGGCACATTCTGGTATTCCATTGATGATACTATGCGCACATGTCTTTCTTTATCTTCCTGAAATGCGTTGCGCACATCTTTGCACTTTTAAGAGTCAGGCCCACTTTCCTTCTTTAGATTTTCTTGCCCGTTTTAGTTCCATAGCCCTCAGTCCTGGGATAGTTTCTGTGCTGGCCTTCTATTTCGGTGAGCATGGAAAAATGACTCTGGCCTCTTTATTTCTGGCATCCAAGGGCTATATTTCACCCCACAAATTCCTCTTTGATTCTAATGAGACATAGAGAAGAGCAAGGGGAGAGTGGGGTGTCTGTTTCCTTGTGGCCTGGGTTTGTTCCAGTGATCTCCTTTGGAGCACGTCTGCTCTGTTCCTTGTCCTGAGGGAGTGGTGCTCTGCTCTGCACTGCACTCTTTTCAGATTTTGGGTTTTAGTCCTGGACACCTCCCTTTTCCGTAGCTCCACCTCCCGCCTGTCGAGGCCAGGAGTTATTTAATCTGCCGCGAATAAAAGAGAGGTTAAGTATTTCACACAGTACTGCTGAAGGAGGTTATTCAACTAGGGGTTTGTCCTCAGTTTTATTACGAATACATGACTGATGTTCTGAAATGCGTTGACGCACTTGTCATGTTGTTTTCCCCACATATACCATGTTACATGGGCACATGATTATGTACACAGCATTTTTTGCGAGGCAATTTGTATGCCCTTTAATTTTCCATTTTACTTTGCCATGTACAAAGGTTTTTCTTGTCTCTGTTGAAGGCACAAGCAGCATAACTGCCGCATTTGTAATGTCCAATAATGGGCGGTATGCCCCATTGGTTTCTCAATGTCTGGGACACTTCTGTATCAATATAAGTGTGAACCAATCTTTGTCTTAGATTGGTGTTGCGTTTGAAAGCAAAAAGAGGTTTTTTAGCCTGAGCGCCCATCTGCTTCACCAAATGCCAGTTTTTATTCATGCTTTTCTTAAGCATATTGCTTATAGGTGAGGATTGTGGAGTCTTGCAAATGTTATCCTCATATGGGGGCAACTGACTGGGTGTGTGATTAAACACACGTTCACCATGTTTTTCGCTAGTACTGGGAAGAGTGGATTTAACTTGTCATCACGAGAAGATAGTACTCTGGGTGACCATTAATGAGCTAACTATTCTGAGGAAGTGAGGAACCATCTATGTATGGGGGACTCCACTCTGATGAATCAGTAAGTGGATTTTTACTCATTCATGTTATGCATAAGCTCTGGATGCATCAACACAGATCACTAAGAAATAAGGAGAACCATGTTCATTCCTTGTTCTCCTTTTGGTTTCAGGCTTCTTTTATTGTAAACACTAGAAGGCATGAAGGATACACAAGTATTCTGTGTCGTTATAAATAAGAGGCTAGAGAGTAATGTTATGTTACTGTTTGTAGATATGCACCGGAAGACACTTTTTTTTATATGGTTGGTGTAACAAAAATGTACATTGAGATGTCTTATTCATGTTCAGGTTCAATTACCTGTTGTTTTGTGTAAAAATCTTTCATTGGATGTGGGGAATGATAGAATATATGGATGGTGAAATGAATGAGAAGAGGCTGAATATATATGAACATAAGTGCTCTATGAGCAAACAGTATTAAATTTGTTATTTCAAAATAAAAACAAGACATTTTTCGAGATCTAAACTATTTATTCATTACATAGTATCTCTCTCCAGCCTCAATTACCAAGGTCCATTTTCTGTTTTTTCACATGTAACTTACCTGGAGGACCGGTGGTATAACACGTACCCTTATAACTTACTCATATCAGAGTACCATCTGTTGGACTGATCAAGGTGGCGGGGGTCTTCTATTTCGTCTAATCCCAGGCCATGATAAGCGTTGTACCTTTTACGTTCCGCCCCTCTTTTCCGCCTTCTGTTCCCCCCAGACCATTGTGTAAGTTCATAAACTTTTCATCGGACACATTGTCTTGCCCAGATTACTTTAAACCCATTCCAAATAAGGTGTGTTCGCTCCTCTACCAGCTTTACCCTAACCCCTCCCCTTTTATACCCTCAAGAATAAAAGTCCAGCTCCAGTACAACCCTAGGCAAAATAACATTACAGAAAACACTATTGCAACAAAATATAAACCACAATCATAGCTGTATGCTCTAGTAGTGCTAACATTTCTCCTATTGCTATCTACTTCTGTGGCGCTGTCCTTGAGGGCCTTTGTTTCGGCCATCTTTGAACCTGAAGAGGGCAATACAATCGGTTAAGTATACATACAAGAATTACAACACTTTATATTTTTTTCTTTATGCAATATTGTTAATAGAAATGGAAGAAGGGGAGAGAAAGAGAGGGAGAGAGAGTTGCATATTGAATTACTTTTTTACTTTGTACATTTAAGAAGCTTTACATTTGCAATAATATTTAAAAATGTTCCCCTACTATTGATCATCGCTTCTACACTTTCTGTTAGCATTACCTCATTATGGTACCGCCGTTTCTTGTTTTTGTGGCTGTTCACATTCAGGCATTGTACTGCCATATGCTTTTCTCACATCAGAGAGGTGTATCCAATATTTCAGGCCCTTAACATTTACTGCAGAAGACGTGTAGTATATTACTTCATAAGGTCCATGAAATCTTGGAGAGCTCCATCTCCGCACAAAGTTGCACACATACACAAATTCCCTGGGCATTAACAGGGAGGTGGGGCTGTCTGGTTCTGGTGTATTGGGGTCCGTTTCCTCTTCATGCGTGAATGGAGGCTCTATGTGCTTTGCTATACTTCGCGCTGCCCTTGTGAGTTGTGTCAGATACTCTTTGAACTCATCCCCCAGCACTGTGGCTGCTCTGTGAGCGTTAGACGCCCTTCTTACTGGATTTAGTGGTATTTGAATACGTCTCCAGGTCACGGTTTCATGCAGGGACAAATTATGTTCTTTGCTTGGTTGAGTTCTCAGCTGAAACAAAGTTTGGGGAAGGCAATACACCCAATTTCTCTTTAGGTGTGGCACAGTTTGGAGAGTATACTCTTAAGGAGGTCATTTATTTTCTCGACCTTCCCATTCGCTTGCGGGTGGTAAATCAAACATAGTTTGTGCTTTATTCCTAACAGGGATGTTCCTTCTTTGAAAAGGTCATTTACAAAATGGGTCCAATTATCTGACCCTAGGTCATGACAGATGCCCCACCGTGGGAATACTTCTCTTACCAAACATTTGGTGGCACGTTTTGCGTCTCTGTGTGTGCAAGGACCTGCTTCCACCCAGCACGAAAAAGGACAAACTACTACTATCAGGTACCTCACCCTGTTGCACCTTTCCCCCATGTCTGCGTAATCTATGTGTAGTTCCCCGAAAGGCCCATTGGGGTGAGGGAGTGTGCCCCACAATGTTCTGAGTGTCATCCCTGAGTTGTACATTTGGATACACTCTATTGTTATTTTGGTCAGATGTTCCTGAAGGTTTGGGACAAACCACTCTTCTTGAATGTCTGCGTCTATGTGTTGTTTTGAGGTGCGTGCTGTGAAGTTGAGCTGCTGGAATGCTATGTGTAATAGCTCTACAGGAATTACTACTCTTCCTGTTATTTCTTGCTGCCAGACGAGGTCCATTGGTGATTGTTTACAACCTCTTTTTATCCATATTTCTTGCTCATCTTTTGATGCACGTTTTTGTAGCTCAATTATCTGTGAAATGGGCACTGAGTTATACCCCTCTTCCTTGTTTTCTTGTGTGTTATTTTTAAGTATATATACTGTTTGGGGTTTGTAAAAGTATGATGCCTGTTTTGGGGTAGCATCGGCCACCACGTTTCCTAATGATATGACGTTATTGTTATTGGTATGGGCCTGGCATTTTACTAGAGCAATCACTGAGGGTTCTGACAATGCTTCTATTAGGTAAATTTATAGCTGTGCGTGTTGTACCAGGGATCCGTCTGCCCTCATGAAACCCCTTCTTCGCAACCGTGATAACTCGGCGTGTACCGGAAGATTTTCACTGTTCACCCTTTCACTGTGCGTAAGGCTTCAATTAGCGCTATCAATTCTACTGCTTGCGCTGTATAGTGTGAGGGGAGTCTTTTCTGCACTCGTATTCTTCTCCCTCCAACATCACTACTGCTGCGCCTGTTACTGGGTCAATCGATGCCGACCCATCCACAAAGTATACCTCACCTTGCCCTAGTGCATTTTCACGTGCCTTGAGAATGTTGTCCACCTCCCCCTTGTATGTGGCACATCATGTTTACCTTCATGTCTTCTACTGTGCATGGCTTGGTAATGAAAGTGGCTGGGATTACAGTTTTGCAATGCACCATGTATATATTGGAGCTTGAAATTATTATTTCATATGATGTACTCCTTTGTGTCATGAGTGTGAATTTCGATCATTTGAATATAGCAAACAATGAATGTTCAATGAATAATGTCACTGAACACCCCTGTCACTGAACACCCCTTCACTATGGTGGCGCTTTTTTCCATTGCAAAGGCGGCAGCTGTGAGAGCTTGTTCGCATGCAAAATGTCCCATCATCACAGAATCGAGTGTGTCGCTGTAGTAGGCCAATGGCATGTGACCTAATGATGTTTTTTTGTGTCAGTACTGCTGTCATGAGTGTGCCATTACAGTGTGAAAATAGATAGAATTCCCGATTGTAATCAGGGGTTGCCAGGTCGGGTGCTATTAAAATGAGATCTTTCAATTGGTAAAATGCTGTGATCATCTCTTGTGTCTATTTTGGTGCTGTGCTCTCCGTTTGTGCTTCTTTGAGTGCCTGAGGTAGGGGCTGAGTGTATGCTGCATAGTCAAGTATCTAGGCTTGACAATAGTTACATATGCCAAGCAACCTTTGTATGTCTTTTACAGTTTGTGGCATTATTGTTGGACGTATTGCTGCTGCTCTGTCTGGAATTATTTGTTTCCCATCTTTAGATATTAGCCGTCCTAGATACAATACTTCAGCCAGACAATACTGCAACTTTCCTTTTGTCCACCTTGTGTCCTTTCTTTGCCAATCAGTTCAACAATATTATAGTTTCTGCACTGCTCTTCACTTTCACTACAAATCAGAAGGCCATCGTACGTATTGAATTGAATGATTGCGCTTTTGACCTTAATGTTGCCAAGATCTTCATGCAATATTCTGTTAAAATTACTCTGACTCTCGCAATAGCCCTTGGGCAATCTGCAATGTTCATATCTTTTCTCCCCTAGGGTAAATGCTGTCAGGTATTGGGAACTGGGGTCCAGTGGTACAGAGAAAAACACATTTTTCAAGTCTACCACTGTGAAACACGTGGCTTCCTTAGGAATGCTGCACAAAATGGACGCAGGGTTCGGGACAAGGGGGAACTTGTTCTGTATGATGTCATTAAGTGGTTATAGGATCTGTATCATTCTCCAAGCCCCGCCCCTTGTCTTCTTAATCGGATAAATCACTGTATTGCAAAGTGAGTTTGATGGTACAATGATACCTTGCTGTAGTAGTGCATGTATTGTCTCTTTTATTCCTTCCACTGCTTCCCTGGACAAGGGATATTGTTTTACTCAGGGCAACACTGCACCTGGTTTGAGTTTAATTTTTACTGTTGTTACTTCCTGCAAAAGCCCTATATAATGGGAGCCTCTTGTCCATAAGCTTACAGGCACCTGTTGCATATCATCAAATATTGATTGTGGTGCACTGACAATGGCCATGAAGGGGTTAATTACTTGTCTATTTTGAATCATTATGTCAGATGGCATGCCAATTTCCATTATAATCTCCCTGTCATTGACATTGTCAGTTGCCAGCTCCTCGTTAGTTAAATCACGCAATACTATGCCTGGGTCTATGCATAACACTGTCCTCCATTCACATACATGCGCGTCCAAGTCCTATTGCCACAATATGTTTAGCTGATACTTGCATTACCTGTAGATCTAAAGAGAGGATGGTACCAGGCACAATCTCTGGGGCCACTACTGGGCGGAAAATAAAATCAGAAGGTACTCTCCATTCTTTTTGTGTTATTTCTGGCACCGCTCTCGTTAGGACCTGTATACCATAGATAAACATATCTTCATTCGTAGGCACCCCCCTTACCGCTATTTCGTTGGTTAGAGTGTGAATCATAAGCATTGCCCTTAGTGGGCATACCCCTGGAGTGGAGCATACCATGCCTCCCTCATTAAAAGAAATGGCCATATTGAGCTTACTAAGGAGGCCCCTCACTAGCAAACTTATTGGCCAGTCTTTGTGGTATAGTAGGGGTGCTCACACCATTTTTGCTCCCACTGTTACATCCAAATCCTTAGTGTAGGCAACCTTTAAAATTGCCCCAGAGAATCCTTGCATTTCCAAAATTTTTCCCGACAGCGGAAACCGTCCTTCCATGAGGCACGATTTTTCTGCCCCTGAGACCACCATAAAGATGAACTGTTTGTTTCCTATCTCCGCCCCCACCAGTGGTTCCTCGTCTGGACATAGGGTAGTTGATAGGACTGGACACGCAAGTGATCTCTGTGGGCTGTCGTAATCTGGATGGGTGTTTGTCCCTAGGAAGGTGAAAATGCTTACTCCCACCACGGCTGTTCCATCAAAGGGTGTTGGTGCGCCGCTCGCTGTAGTGATGAACGGATTTGTGTGTGTGATCCTAATTAGGTTTTCACATGTCAGTCTCTGTTGTATCCCTGGTTGTGCTGCTTGTGGTCTTTGCTGCGATTGTTGGGCCTGCTTGGTAATTGTTGTCATACTGTTCCTGTTGTCCGTTTCCACCCATTGGCAATCCATACGGACTGCCTGGGAGGGGGTGGCCGACTGTTGCTCATTGCCAAAGCGTTGTGTGTTTTGATAGTACCCCATCGGTCGAGTGCGACATTCCCTTGAAAAGTGGCCCACTCCCACAATTCCAACATACACCTTGTCCCCCTGCACGAGGCCCCTGTACTCCAGACCCTCCTCTCTGTCCTCTGTACCCACCTCTTCCTCTTCCAGGCCATCCCGTCCTTTGGGGCCCCTCATACTCTTGCTCTCTGACCCATTGTTCCGGCCCGTTTGTTGCCCACGTTACTGACATCCTTGCCTGTAAAGCTACTGACCCCTCCTCCTCTTCCCCCCTGTCTTCCAGACGGTAGAGCGGCTGTTACTGCCGCAACCTTCACCAGCTTATTTTGCACAAGCTTAGCTTCATCCACCAACCTTCTATATGCGATTTCCTTTTCCCTCTCTTTGATCATCCTACAGTGGTGTACTATGATACTCTGTATTTAGGGCCAGCCCTTGGCATCTATCCTGACAATTTTATCTAAGGCCTTCTGTACCTCCTTCGGGAGGCCTCTCTTGATAATGAAGTAAAAAAGGGAGGTTGACTGGTCCCAAGCAGTGCCTGTCTCCGCTCTCCACATGTCCTGCACCCGAAGAATGTACTGCGCAGCATCTTCCTCATCCCCCATTGTGCATTGCATCACAGAGTGTAAATAAGGGGTGACAGAGAAGGTTCTTCACAGTGCATCCCACTCCTGGGCCCTTACATTATTGAAAGATGACCCATCATGGCGGTCACAATCAATCGTGACTCCCGGGAACCCTGTCTTCACCCACATGTCACAACCCTTACCCAAGACCCCCACTGGCAAGTCCACTTGCCAGGTAAGGTCAGGGTTCGGGACTCCATCAAGGCCTTGGAGACCTTGTATCCACTCCCAAGACTCTCTTGGAGTCAGTCCTGGCGCCTATGGTGCCCGGTTCATATTCATTATGGGGAACATGTTTCAAGGGGGACTACTTTTCTTTACGCCTGCAGTTAACATGGAGGCATTCGTATAGAATGGTACCTAATAACTAACCTATGCGGTATAGTGTTTTGGGTGGGGTGGCCTGGGACTACTTTACCTGGACTACTTTGTTGGGAGGCAATTTAAACCACAGCCAAGCAACAGAGCACACTTCGCGTTACTTTGCAGACTGCAACATGATGCTCACCGTGTCCTGTGATACCCGCGAACCTCAGAGCAACGAGCCTGCAGAGGAGACAAAAGGAACATCTTTAATCGAATCTTACCTGCAATATCCATCCTGCCATCCGCTCTCCAGTGAACAGCTTCCCCTGGGCTCCGCACACCTACCAGAACAAAGCGTCCTGAAAAGGAAAAGGAGAAAGACAACATTAGAAAAGACATATTCTGGCATCGCTTAAACCCCGAACATTATAGAAAGCTTACCTGGCTTTTCACCCTACGGCCGGCATCGCTCGGGAGTTCCTCACCTGCTGGAAAAGGACCGCGACCTGTAAGGAAGAGAGGAAACACACGTTAGCAAGGCAAGACAAAAGCAGCGCAGCGCATTACTTACCGCATTACAGTGCGCATCCCGCGCCATCATTAGCGGCAGTGCTCAAACCAACCAGTAAACCACACGGAATCTCCAACACACCTAGAGAGTAAGTAAGAACATTGTTAATCACAAAAGAAAGGCAGGCAAGAACAATCAGCGCTATACAAAAACTTCTGCAATAAGACCTACCTCAAAGACACTTGAACGGGCACGCGCCAGTGAAGTAACTTGGTCGCCCACGTCCACTGAAAACTATGCAACCCTGCTAAGAAGGCAGGACGGAGAACACGCCTAATAGAGCAACAAGGTGAGGAGAGGGCCTAAGGGGCTGAAGCCAAAAGGGTGTGGTGGGGAATACTTACCTGAGTCGGCCAGTTTTTAACCCATCCCTCCTGTGTCCTCAGGCTAGATCTCCTCCGACGACACCATCCGGGAATCGGGAGAAGGTTCCGGCAAGCAACCAGGGCAGAGTCGCATCCCCGTGGATACCAGGTGAGTGTAACAGAACGCAAAGCCTAAAATAATAATCCACCTGGGCGCCATGGAGACATCAGAAATCGACCAATTGGCTCACTTATTAGGACAATTACACGCTGGAAAACCTGGAAACAACCCATCGGCACAAGTACTCACCTTACCATCCACCCCAGTACAAATTACGCTACCCGGAACGGTTCTCAGGCGACCCAGGCAAGTACATTGCATTCATAAATCAGTGTTGTCTATACTTTCTTTGTAGGCCTGGTGCATTCCCCAACAACCAAGCACGGGTAGCTTTTGTTTTGTCATACCTGAGCGGTAGCGCAGCGGACTGGTCGGTGCCGCTGGTAAGCCATGATGATCCATTGTTACATGACTTTGGTGGGTTCCACAGGGAAATGGAGAAGCTTTTTGCTCATCATACCCAAGAAGAAGCAGTATACAACAAACTCTTGTCACTCCGACAGAGGAATCAAGACTTATTAACGTACATTGCCACCTTCAATAGATTGGTTGCTGAAGCTAGGTGGCCGGAGAACAAAAGAACCATGTTATTCCACCGAGGCCTACGAGGTGAATTGAAGGACGTTCTCGCCGAGGTGGTTGACCCATCCAGAGACTGTACCGAATTCATTAACTTGGTTGTGCAACTAGATCACCGATTGCAGGATCGAAAAGCAGATCGGTCTAGGTCAGACACTCGGGCCGTGTATGTTCGACCCAGGGACAATGCATCGCATGTGCCTGAAAACACTGTAGAACCCATGCAAATCGGAGGAATATGACCTCTGTTAACAAAAACAGAACGAGACAAAAGAAGGCAACAGCACCTATGTTTGTACTGCGGAAAACCAGGACATTTCCTTAGGAATTGCCCAGTGAAACCTCCAAGGAGAACAGTCTGGGCCACAGAGAAGGACAAGGTCAAGGCATTGGAAAACTAACCAGCTCGGCAAAAGTAGAGGTCAGTTTGTCGAGTGAGAAGAAAGAGCCACCGACCTCACACTTTCCAATACCAGTGATCTTAATTAACCACCAACTACCGTCTCGGATGCACGCACGACAGTGGAGCAGTAGGGAATTGTATCGATCAAGAACTGGCAGCAGAGATGGGGCTTGCCTTATGTTCAAAACCGACCACCGTGGATGGGACAGAAATCGCTTCCGGACCAGTAACCCAATGTACAGCCGGGGCAACCTTGCTGTGCCAGGATGGACACCGGGAATCCATTTCTTTTGATCTCATCAAGGGACCTCAGTTCCGGCTAATATTAGGGATGCCATGGTTAGTTGCTCACAATCCCCTGAGAGACTGACGTGCTCGAAAACTGACCTTCCCCGATGATTGCGCTCGTGCCTGCTGTTACCAAAAGCAGAAACCTGACCTCTGTACCCCTGTGTTTCCCAGAACGGCAGCATCAGCACTTGGAGTAACTAATACCCTACCAAGTGAATACCAAGATTTCCAGGATATGTTCCAAAAAGAACAAGCTAACACACTACCGCCGCACAGGCCCTATGACTGCCAGATTGACCTCATTCCAGTTGCACAAATTCCTTGCGGCAGAATTTATGCACTCACAGAACTAGAAAACGTCCATTTGAAATCCTATCTAGACCAGTACGTGGCAAACAGATTTATCTTCCCGTCAAAGTCCCCGGCAGCCAGTCATTTGTTCTTCGTACCAAAGAAAGAAGGCGACTTGAGGACCTGCATCGACTACCGCACATTAAACCAGATTACCGTGAAGAATCGCTACCCCTTGCCACTTATTCCTGAAATGTTAGACCAAGTCAAAGATGCCCAGATTTATACCAGATTTTTGCACCTGGTCCGATTTAAAAAAGGAGATGAAGGAAGACCGCCTTCCGTACTAAATATGGCTTGTATGAATACCAAGTATTGCCAAGTATTGCCCTTTGGGCTATGCAACGCTCCCGCGGCATTACAATACTTTATGAAAGATGTCCTGAGAGAATTAATCGATGTTTGCGCCTTGGTTTACATAGATGACATCTTAGTGTACTCTGCCTCGAAGCAAGACCATGTTAAGCACGTTCGCTCTGTTCTCACCAAGCTCTGCCAACATCGATTATATGCGAAACTCGAAAAATGCTTTTTTCACGTCACCGAAGTAGAGTTCATTGGTTTCATTCTCATTCTGAAAGGCATCAGAATGGATGTACACAAAGTAGACGCCGTTCTCAAGTGACCATCACCAACTTCACTGAAAGGGATCCAAAGCATGCTGGGCTTTGTGAAATTCTACCGCCGATTCATCCCAGACTTCTCTCAGATTGTACACCCGATCACAGTACTATTACGAAAAAACAATAAGAAGTTCATTTGGACCAAAGAAGCCGAAAGAGCCTTTCAAGATCTCAAACAAAGATTCACTTCCGCTCCGATCCAACAACACCCTCGTCCAGACCTCCTTTACATCGTGGAAACTGATGCTTCCAGCATGGCTATATGGGCTGTCCTCTCACAGAGAGACCCCAAAACCGGTCAGTTACACCCCGTGGCCTTCTGATCGCGAAAGTTTTCACCTACGAAAATCAATTATGCTATCACCGACAAGGAACTTCTGGCCATTAAATCCGCTTTTAAGGCATGTCGACACTATCTCTTAGGAGCCAGGCACACTGTTACGGTAATCACGGATCATTGAAACCTGCAATATCTGAAAACAGCAAAGGCCCAGTCCTCGCTTCAACTGTGGTGGGCCCTTTTCTTCGCCGAGTACGATTATGTAATTACATTTCGACCAGGGATCCGGAATGGGAAGGCTGACGCCTTGTCCCGCATAGGCATTGACGAAGAGGTGTATACAACTCCAGTTCCAGTTCCCATCATTCCTAAAGACAAACTCTTAGGTCTCACGACAGCTTTGACACAAACCGAACTCCGAAACAAAATCCAACGGGTACTGAATTCCGACACATTGCTTGCATGGCATACTCGGGGAGAACAATATACCATCAAGGACCAATTGCCCTATTTTAGGGACTGTCTATATGTGCCCAAAGGGGAACTACAACAACAAATTATTTCGGATTACCACGATTCTCTGATGGAAGGTCACCCTGGAATCACCAAAATCCTAGCCAAGGTGAAATGGAACTACTGATGGCCTACTTTGCGTAAAGACATCATCCAGTATTTTCAGTCCTGCGGTGTTTGTGCGCAAAACAAATCACAAAAGCAGAAACCAGCTGGTCTTCTTATACCATTGGACATTCCTCCTGCCCCATGGCACACCCTTTCCCTTGACTTCATTACTGATCTGCCTCCCAGTCATGGGTACAACACCATTCTGGTAATTGTTGACTTGTTTTCAAAAATGGCACACTTCATTCCTCTCAAGGGCCTCCCAGATGCATCCAGTTTAGCAAAAGTCTTCCTGGAAAGTATCGTTAAATTACATGGCTTCCCATCAGTTCTGGTCTCGGATCGACCCCCAAGGTACATAGTGGGGCCTTCCCGCTCATTTGTGAATGAGGAGCATCTGTAACTTTTTCTTCCCCTTTGTCTTACTTACCTTTACTCCTTTCTTTTTTGTCAGTACCATGTTCACTACTCTGCTCCTGACCCTCCCCTGCCATCTTTCCCTCACCGGTTCCCCCTCCTCTGGCTCCCTTCACAGCGGAAGCGGTACGCCGGTTGCAGCCACTCGTTCCTCATATTCATCTAAGTCGCTCCAACATTCTTCTATTTCTACTTCCCTGTCGGATGCTACACTGCCTTGTTCATCACTTGCTTTGTTGCTTCCTTGATATACATGTAATACTTTTATTGGGGTGTTATGGTGGAAGAAGAACTCTCTGGATTTCCACTCATCATCTGTTAAACTGGAGGGGTTTTTTGATGGGGCCAGTGATGGTGTCTCCCCGCCCCCTGGCAACATTTGGCTCCTATCACACAGTGTTCTCAGCGGGGTTAATTCTGCTTGTGTAGTGGTCAGCTGCGCTTCTAGATCCCTAGTCTGATGTGCAATGTTTACTGGGGGTGCACATGTGGGACTGTACAAACCTCTAGGATCATAAGGGGGCGGGTGCTGCTGCGGGTCTTGTGAGCGTGCTTGGCTGTGGTAAATACAATGGGTCACTATATCCTTCAGCAGGCCTAGTTAGCAGGAGGGTACAATTGTTTGGGCTCCCCTCCTTCGTTTTCTCCCCCCTCTACCATCGGGCCAGATACCGCCTCATGTAGCACTTCCTTTTCTGTGTTATTTGCAGCAGGCGTTTCTTCGAACATCCTCTAGGATCTCCCTTCTATTTTGGAGTTATTTCCCCTTGTATTTGGCTAACAAATATGTTGTCATAAGATTTAGTACCCTTTTGTCAAATGAGTCCCCTTATGGCCACACTTGGGACAACCCCTCCCAATTAATCTCAGTAAGCCACTGGTCATGGTACTTTTTTATCTTTTCACTGTACGGAGGGAGGTGTTGACAAATATGTATCAAAGGTGTATTTGCCCCCATGATTCTACCTTGTTCACTGCTTGCGTGCGTGTGAGGTAGTTACACTATAAAGTATGTTGGCAGACCTTAGGTTGCTTGTAAGACTTTAGCAAACAAAAACTTATAACATCACATTTTTAAAACATTTCACTTACACCTTGCTTGATTTGGAACACTTCATGGAAATCATAGAAACAGATTAAACATAAAACCATTTAACGAATACACCTAGACAAACTGACGTAATTCACTAACAAAATGGAACATAAAATAGATATCAGTAACACTTTGGTTTCTCAGCCCTACCCTTCTATGAAATGTTTTATTTTCTTCCCCCGCATTCATCCTTCTCACTCACCTCTCCCTAGGCCCCTTCTGGACCAACCTCTAAAAAAGTTGTTCATACAAGAAAAAGAGTTTGCTAATATCTCCCGAGTCTACTCAATATACAAGACTCCTACTTATTTTCCTTTTTTATTTCCACTTATATTCCTGCACTGGTCGAGACAGTACTTGGCGTCGCCACCTTCCACCCCATTTCGGAGCTACGTTCCCGTATTCTCCTCCTTATTCCATTACCTTATTATAAAAAACCTAATGCCCATATGAAGAAAAGAAGAAGAGAAGCACACTAGACAACACTCATACAATCCCTTGCACACTTAATCTGACTCCCAGACCGTTCTCTCGCTGATACCCTCTTGCTTTTTACCGCCTTTAATTTTTCTTCCTTACATTTTTCTCGCAACCAATACTCACGTGTCCAAGGTGATCCGAGAGCCCCCGTTCACGGTCTATCCACAATCAAGGTGTCACCCCCCAATCAAGCTGTGGCCTGCTCTGGCGAGCAGTTGGGTATTTGCAAAAGCCGGGACCCTTGGAACCTCTCTGGTGCGTACGCTCTACTGTTCAGACGTAGGTGGCCGTCATCTTGATAGAGACATCCCGGATCTTGCTGCATGGCATGGGGGTCTCATCGGAGCACCCACAATCACGTAGCCGGGTCACCAAGGGAAGGTGGTCATTCCCCTAAATACAACTGTAGGCAATAATAAAGGACACACTCCAGTAGGGAATGAGACCAGGAGAAAGGTTGTGAGGAAAGTAAAGTTATATAGAGATAAATGCATGCATGCAGGACTTTGCTGCCTCTAGAGCGCTCTGACCAACAATACCGAATACAGTCCATTATATGCTTTAGCATCGTCACTAGTGACGATTCTCTATAGGTACATCAAGTTGCATTGGGATTGGTGGACAACATAGTTACAGTATGGCAGTATATGGGCCGGCTCCACATGATTGGCTGGTGCAGGGCTGTTACTTCGAGCGGCACGTGGTCAGCTGGGCTCATCTGGGAGTGTGAAGGTCAGTTTGGTTCCACAGGAAGAGGTCATTCTGTCTAAGCTACATACTATCTCCTGACATGCAATGAATAATACAGCATATAAACATCGTACTAGAATGTCGGGACACCTATATATTGTGGACACATATTTACACATTTCTGCCTCAGGCCTTTATAGTCATGAAGGATACTAGGGTCTTGCTCCCCAGGTGCGTTATCAGAGGGCTTGATCTGATATTTATTCATCCTGGCGCCACCGGGCATGAATAAGTCGATTGATAGGTGTTAGTCTTAGGTAAGATATATAGTGGCCCAGGGCCTAGTTATATTGGGGGCACTCTAGGGTAGTCAGTGGAGAAGGGTCAGACTTCTGTTACATCAAAGGGAGAATGGTGGGGCAAGAGGTTGTGCAGGCAATAACTCCCAAAGGTGGGGGTGAGAGGAGCAAGAACAGGTTTGTGGAGATGAATGGGCCACAAGGCGAGATTCACCCTAGTCACACAAAGGGCAATGAGTTCAGAGGAAGGATAAAAGAATACCGTTTCTGTTTGCAACAATTTGTGCCAGAGCATCCATGAGAAAGAAGCTTGGGTGGCCCAGACACGGGAGGAGGAGGTGGGGGCTGTCAGTATGCACGGTGCATGGCGCTGCTACGGGGAGAGAAGGCTTCTCAGGGCTTGGTATGTGGCCTAGTCCAAAAATGGAATCTGGAGGTACACAAAATGATGTCCTAATGATGACCTCGACTCTAACACCCCCTGCGTTCTTATCTTGCTTGATCTCTCTTCTGCCTTTGACACTGTCAACCATGCCATCCTGTTCAACCGTCTCTGTGATAACCTGGGTATTACTGGTCAGGCTCTGGCGTGGCTGACTTCTTTCCTCTCCAACCGACCCTCCCAGGTTCAACTTGGGTCCTTCCTCTCTGACATCTTTTTCTCTACCTGTGATGTCCCCCAGGGATCTAACCTCTCTCCATGGCTGTTCAACCAATACCTGGCACTCCTTTCCCACCACATCGCTGCTCTCTGTCCCAACTTTCAGTGCTATGCGGATGATAACCAGCTCATTTTCAGGCTACCCTCGGCCTCCTCATCTCCTTCCCTCATCTCTGACTGTCTGCCATCCAGGAATGGTGTGCCACCAACGACCTCTGCCTTAATGCCACTAAGACTGAGTTTCTACTCATCGGCACACCCACTCCCTCCTTCCCTGCAGCACTCTGGCCGGCCTCTCTTGGCCCTCCTCCCACTCCCACCTGCAAGGCTAAAAACCTCGGGGTCATCTTCGACTCTGCACTCTCCTTCTTCCCTCACATCTCTGACGTCTCTAAGAAGTCACACTACCAGCTGCACCTCATTAGAGGTATTCTTCCTTTCCTTTCCTTCCCCCATAAATTCACTGTCTCCAGAGCCCTGGTCCTCTCCAAGCTGGACTACTGTAACAGCCTCTATCTAAACCTGCCTGCCTCCACTCTCCGTCCTCTGCAATTTATCCAGAACAGGACTGCGAGTTTTGTCCTTGGACTCAAGCCCAGGGATCGTATCTCTCCAGGACTGAAATCTTTGCACTGGCTCCCAGTGGCTGTGAGGATTAAGTTCAAAACCCTCTGCATTGTACACAAGGCCTTCTGGGGTCGGGGGCCGCAATACCTTCAACTCTCTCTTCCTAAATACCTTCCTTCTCAAGCTCTTCGCTCATCTGCCTACAACTCCCTTAGGGTCAGTCGCTTCTCCAAGCAACGAGTTGGTGGCAGATCACTCTATTCGGCAGGGGTCTCTCTCTGGAACAGCCTTCCTGCCTCCCTGAAACTCGAGGAGAACCATCTCTGCTTCTGGAAACACCTCAAAACTTTCCTCTTTGCTTCTGCTTTCTCCCCCCCCCCTTGCTGAACTCCTGACTGAAATTGCACTGGTTACCTGGCCACCCTTTCTGATCTCTGGCCCAGGCCCCGTCAATTACCCACCTGCACTGCTTCACTGACAACCCCTGCACTTGGGGACCGTTTTTCTGTATCCCTTCAGTCCTCCTACCAGCACTTACGTCTGCACTTCCTTTGCACTTACCACTAGCTGGCTGTTTTATGTGTCTTATTTATTCCACTTCCCATGTACTACACTTTCCCCTCTCCACTCCCCCTGTGCACTTTCCTTTTCCCCCCTTCCTTCCCATGCACTTGCGCGATCTGAATGACACCTGGCCTAGTAGGATCGTTTTCTGTCCTCCCTTTGTCCCCCCCCTTGCCTCGTCCCGCCTTGAAACACTTGTGTACAGGCGCGTTATAAATGCCATATCATATCATATCATATGAATATGTCTTGCAGTAGCCCCGCTTCCACTGTAGCCAGGGAAGGGCATGGAGGACGTCTCCCCACTATTGCATGAGTATTAGGTTTCCTTTGCGCCGAATGTACGGGGGGCAAAACAAGCCTTCCTCCCTTACACTGCTTTCCCCAGTATTGACGTGTAAATTGACAACAACACAACAAGTTACATATCACCTTTTATGACACCACAAATTCAAACATGACAATTATTTGTAACAACTTTAGAATGAGTATACGTTGTTCTTCTCCCTATAAACATGTGGTTTTCTCCATCCGGGTTGCCGTTCTACCCTCACTGGGTTCTTCAATCAGTCTCAAGTTCTGTCTGGGATGGCAGCTTTTCAACTGATTGATATGAACCCAGTTCGCTTCCGTCTGTTCTCCTTTAGGGATGCAGATCTTATGGGTGATAGGTGAGATTTCATTGACAATTTCAAAAGCACCGTGCCGGGCGGGGAGGAACATCCGCTCTTTGGTCAGGTTCCTTTGGAAATTGTACAGGTAGACCCTGTCTCCTACTTCATACTCTTTCTTGGTGGTCTTTAATTCGTAGTGGGTTCTAGCAAAAGTTTAGTTTAGTTTAGTTTAGTTTATTTTCTTATATAGCGCACCTCACCCAAGGATAACTGGGCGCTTAGTCTTAGACATATAAATAGTGTTACAATACATCTGGTACCAATCACCTTTTTTTTTTTTACAGAAATAGATACTGGAGGTGTGTTACAGATTACCTTCAAGTCAGAGTCGAAAAACAGGAGATCAGAACCAGGGCAAAGTATTGTTGGTTACAATTATACATTATTATTAGTTATGTTTATACATATATTTACGTAGTAATGGAACGAAAGCAAATTTATTAACGACCCATCAGATGGACCTCACACTCAGAGATCATGTGGTTGTCGGGACGGACATGACAGACTTAGTAGTCGTTTGGACTGAGAAGCCAGGCTTTGGTTTTATTTTGGCTCAAAAGCATGCTGAAGGTGTTTTCGTACATTCACAATGTACTCATGAGTCATGGACGTGTTGATCAGGGTCTACTCTTGAGTTCTGTAGAGCAGATGCTGAGATAGCATAATTTTACATGCAGTCATGAGCTCAAATGGTGACATTTTTGTCACAGGAGATGGTATGGACCTGATGGCCATCAGGGCAAGCGGTAATCGGATGTCCCAACTAGGTCCACAGTCCGCCACAAACTTCTTCAAGATGCCCACAATTGTTTTATTGTATCTCTCAACTCCCCCACTCGAGGGGAGACAGTAGGTAATGTGGAGTTTTCTCTTTACCCCGAGTATCTCCCACATCTTTGTCACCAACTCACTGGTAAAATAACTTCCTCGGTCCTACTCAATCCTTTGGGGAAGTCCAAAATGCGAGAAGATGTGATTGATCATTAGGGTGGCAGCTGCTTCGGCCTTGCAATTTGGGGTCGGAAGACATTCCCCCATTTGGTAAACAAGCATGTGGCAGTCAACGCGTACTTGTTTCCCCTAGAGGAGCGAATCATGAGCCTGATGAATTTGACCTGCAAATCCGACAAAGGCAGTGTCATTCCCCTTTTCTGTAGGGGTGTTCTGTGTCTGAGGGAACTTGGCTGAAATGGAGCACACACAAGACACCCCTTTAAGTTTAGGTAGAGGTCCTGACCCATGTGTGGCCAATAGGAGACCTCTCGCAAGATATCTAAAGTTGTATGAAACCCCCTATGACCGGCAGTGGCCGCATCATGGGCGTGACTTAACATCAGGCTTTGGAATGAGGTAGATACTAGCCAGTGGTCATATCCAGATATGGATCTCCGTACCAACAAACCTTCTTCGATTCAAAACATTTTTTAAAATGTCATCAACATCCGGAGGTCCTCTTTCCCGATATAATCGGATTCTGTCAGAGGAAAATTCACAGGGTCTTCAATTTGTGGATAACATTTCCCAATAATCGGGTCCTCTTTTGTTCCATAATCAAATCAGCATCTGGGTTTTTTTCTTTACTCCACTGGGCAGTTTAGAGTTCATTGTGGGTGTGTGTTTGGGACCTATTGACAGCAGCAACCTTGATTTCTCCCAACAGAGATTTGGTTTCTATGAGAGCACAGTGGATGGCTCTGGTTTTGGCCAACTGGTCAGCTGAGTCATTTCCAGTTTTGTCTGGTCCCTCTATTCTGGAGTGACCTCTGATCTTTTTCCAGTAGATGGTCATCTCAATAGAGGTGACCAGATTATCAATTATTTGGATTAATTCCCCATGCTTGAGCGGTTTGTGATTCCCAACACAGCATGCCTCGATTTTTCCAATTAATCGGGTGCTCCAAGTACCCATTCCTGACATAATCTGAATCAGTGATTATGACCAGTTCTTTGAGTTGGTGTTGCATGACAGTGAGGATGGCTTGATGTACCGCCATCAACTCTGCCACCTGACTACTTTGGGGACCTATTTTGTACCCAACCGTGGGCTTTGGGGCATCATTCACCCAGGCTTTCCCAATGCCAGCTACTAGTTCTTTTTCACCGTGATTATCAACATGGTAGGAGCACACATCCACAAAAACTGTGGGTATCCCCTGGCACGTGTCTTCCTCATAGACTTTGTGCAGGGAAGTAAGGTATGCCTCCATTTTGTCTTGGGTCTTTAGACTTTTGTCCTTGAGACAGTTCTCTTGAGCGCAACCATGCAAGCCAGCTAAACCTTGCGCTAGGGGACTCATCTTATTTTGGCCATATCTGACCACCACAGGAAAGCCTTGCATGGACAGAATCCAGGACGTAATTCTGGAATTACTGACGTTCCCAGTTCAGATTCAGTGACTTTGGAGTTATTGCAAGGACTGGTGAGGGGTCTTGGCAATTATGTGCTCCCCCTTGATGAACGGGTGGTAATTCTTCAACGCCCACACCATTGCCAGGAGTGCCTTTTCGCAATTGTTGAATTTTTTCTCACGTACAAGATTACTTTGGTGACATTGGGCCTCATTACGAGTCCGGCGGTAACCGAGGCGGTAAAACTGCCTGGTTACCGCCGGACTCGTATTACCATTCCGCCTCTGTGACTCTCGGAAATAGAAGGGCATTACGACCCTGGTGTCCTGGGAATTCCGGAGGCGGAACTCGGTAAATACCCATTCCCATTGAGTCCTATTGGACTCAATGGGAATGGGGAAGTGGAAACACCGGCACCATCTCGCCTGCAGGAGTCGGGATCGGGCGGTCCGGAATTAACAGTGGCGGCGGGTTTACCGCCACTGTTATTTCCGGACCGCCCGACCTGTAATGAGGCCGATTGTCGTGCTTTTGGTACAATACTGCTGTTAAGCAAGTATTTGAGAACCCTTTCTCCAAGAAGAACTGTTTGGGCCTCATTACGAGCATGGAGGTAATGAAAAAAGGAAGGCGGAATGGTATTACCGGCATCGTTAACGGTTGCGGGCCATTACGAGCTGACAGCCCGCCGATACCGCCACCGCCCGTACCGTGCCCCTTCTTACCAGTATGCTTGCGTACACAAGCCCCTTCACGGCGGAAATACCGGGATGCCAGTAATAGGAGGACATCACAAGTTACGCGAGTATGCACTTACTGGCATCCCAACGGCGGTAATTAAAGCCTGCACGATGGCGGCAATACAGGCATCGCGGACCACCCATAAATAGCAACCTGCAGTGTAGGCAACTGCCACAGGTGCACACAATCACGACAGGTGGAGTCAATGGAGCCTGTCCCAGTACAAAAGGAGTACACCCACACACCACACCCCTTCCTACACCAAAATGATACCACTAGCTGTTGCAATCATGGGTCTGGAGGACATGCCTGTACTGCTACAAGTACAGCAACAACAACAACAACAACTACAGATACAACAACAGGCAGCACAGATAGGACACAGGAGGAGAAGGAGGGTGAGACTGCACGACGGCGGCAATACAGGCATCGCGGACCACCCATAAATAGCAACCTGAAGTGTAGGCAACTGCCCCAGGTGCACACAATCACCACAGGTGGAGTCAATGGAGCCTGTCCCAGTACAAAAGGAGTACACCCACACACCACACCCCTTCCTACACCAAAATGATACCACTAGCTGTTGCAATCATGGGTCTGGAGGGCATGCCTGTACTGCTACAACTACAGCAACAACAACAACAACAACAACAACTACAGCTACAAAAACAGGCAGCACAGAGGAGACGCAGGAGGAGAAGGAGGACGAGACAGGCCCAGCAAGTTCCACCAGTGCAGCCAGTGGTACCACGTAGGCAGCCACCAATCCCTTGCATCAGACCCAGTCCATTCAATCTAACCCCTAAGCAGATCCACACACTGTACCGGTTGGACCGGGACACCATCACCACCCTAGTGGACATGATACACGATGACAAAAGGTGGTGTCTGTGCTCCACTTCCTGGCCACAGGCACCTACCAGCACACAGTGGGCCAGCTGCATGGTATATCACAACCACTCTTTTCACGCATGCAGACCCAAGTGCTGGATGCCCTCCTGAAGCACGCTAGCACCCACATATCCCTAACACGGACTGGCCAGGAACTTGCCGACACTAAAGTAGGCTTCCATGCACTGGAAGGCATGCCCAATTGCGTCGGTGCCCTAAACTGCACCCATGTCGAATTGTTTGTCCCTCATCTAATAGAGGTGGTAATAGAAGCAATACCACTCCATCAATGTGCAGATGGTATGTGACTCCTGCAAGATCATCACACATTGTTGCGCCTGATATCCAGATCTACACATGATGCCATGGTGCTGCGTAACTTCACGCCACCCCGTTACATGAAGCGGCATGCTGGACAACGTGCCTGGCTGCTTGGTAATTTGCCTGCCTGGGCCATGGCAGTGTATCGGGGTGGTGAGGTGGGGGGATGCATACTCCACCTGGGTGGGATTGGGGGGGCATGCATACTCCACCTTGCTGGGATTGGGGGAATGCATACTCCACCTGGGTGGGATTGGGGGGGAGATGCATACTCCACCTGGGTGGGATTAGGGGGGATGCATACTCCACCTGGGTGGGATTGGGGGGGAGCATACTCCACCTGAGAGGGATTTGGGGGGATGCATACTTCACCTGGGTGGGATTGGGGGGGAAAGCATACTCCACCTGGGTGGGATTGGGGGGGTGGGATGCATACTCCACCTGGGTGGGATGGGGGGTGCATACTCCACCTGGGTGGGATTGGGCGGTGAGTGGACAATGCACTCATTGCTAAACACTGTTGTCCTGAAATCCCAACCTGAACATGACACATCAATTGAATTCATAACACCAATGCCGTACATCAATGACAACATGCAAGATGCACAAGCAGGCCACCATGGGTATGTTAAGCGATGAATGATTGAACATGATTACAACTGTGCCAATGCCGCTAGTGTGATTAGGTACAGAGTAGCATACACTCAATTATGGGTGGCAAAACATTGTTCCGCATCCACCTGGTGGGAACCCGCACAGGGGTAAGTAGCCATGGCTTCAAGGAATAGCCTCCATCACCTGCATGGGAGCACAAAGAGGTATGTGTGAGTCAATCTGAGCTAACACCTTTAGGATTCACAGCCATGGCTGAACCCGTGCAACAGGCACGAAGAGGAGTACAATCAGGTACATACCCGTACCCGTGTCGTGATTGAGCAGACCTTTTGCCGGTTCTGGTGGAGCACTCCTTTATGGCCTTGAGAAGGTGGCAAAGATCACCATGGTCTGTGTAATGCTGTACAACATGTGCATCCGGAGAAATGTACTACTGCCACCTGACATTGACATGCATGCACCGGGTGAGGATGATGAGGATTGGTGATTGCGGAGAAGCAGCACCCCTGCCAGTACGTGATGCACAAGATGGCCGTGCTGTACGCCAATCACTGATTGACGATTACTTCTTTACCACAGGGACGTTGATGGTTATGTGTCAGTGCTACACTGAGCACTGGGACCATGTGGACATGGACACAGGGTGTGTGGGGAGTTGGGCACTGTGCGCTGTCGTGAATTGAATGGACACACACGAAATGAACAATGTCCAGGCATTAAATGTTTTTGAACACAACAGGTGTATTAAGATTATTTACAAAAAAGTGCTTCCCACCTCCACCACTCACATGCCCTCCCCCTCTCCCCAAAACACCCAAACACCCCAAGCCCCCCATACCCCCAATAAACACCCCATACCCATCAATGAACACCCCCTAATCCCCTCTACACCATCAATACCCCTCCCCCTCACCCATTGTCACCCCCACACTATTTCCAGGTTTTTTTGTGTCCAGGGCAGCATTTCGGTCTGCCTAGCACTGCGCCTCGTCATCCGCACAGGGCTGGAGGGAGCGTAGCTTGCAGGTGTGGACAATGGGTGGATGCGGATGGGATTTGCACCGCCGGTGTAGGTTGTTGGCGCTGCATGTGTTGGAGCATGCTGGTTAGGACCTGCGTGACGGCCCCCAAACTGTCACGGATCATGACTGCACTAGAATTAATGGCCGCAATGGTCCCAGCATTGGTCTCACGGACCTCTCAGCGTGTTTCCTTGCCGTCAGCCATTTATTGGTGCACCAGCTCGATCATCGAGTCCTGCCGGGCCTCTACCCTTGACAGGCATGCCTCAATGTCAGTGGGGGCTGTGGAGGTAGAGGGTGCTGCGGCTGGGTGGGCCTTTGCAGGGCTGGTCTCTGGGGTGGTTGTGAGATCTGGACTGTGCAGTTGAACTGCAAACTCCAGCATGAGGCTGGACAGTGTGCCCTGAGTAGTGTGTTGGGGGATGGACGGGGGGCTTGGGGTGTGCGGACATTCCAATTGGATTGTTCCATCAAGGTCCGCATACTCCTCCGCTTCCACCTCTACATCACTGAGTGGGGCTGTGGCTGCTGCCTCACCCACTGAATTTGTGGCAGCGGACTGGGTGCCATCAGCCTCCACTTCAGCTGTTGTTGGCAGCTCAGTAGTCGCAGTTTCGTCCGCTGCTGTGATTTCCTCATGTGCCTGCCTGGCCTGTGCACGTGCCCTGGGTTGCACAGTGGGCCGCGGTGCTGCCCCGGAGTTGGAATGGCCAGTGCCCTGTGGTCTGGCCCTGGATGTAGATGGCCTTGGGGTAGGGGGTCTTGACTTTCACCTTCTGCATCAGTGCCTGTGGGGGAAGAAGAGATGCAGGGCATCAGTGATGGTGTTACATGCAAGATGCATGAGTTGGTGCTGCACAGTATATCATTTCTCATGCATTCCAATATTATAGGTGTGTCACACAGGGTAGTTTCAAGGGGGAGTATATTGGCATGAGCCGTGGTGTCTCAATTCGGCACTGATGCATACCAAGTGGCATGCCATTGTACTGAGGTTTTTGTGATGTATGACATGCAAATGGTCCCTGTGTGTTGGGTTTCTGTTGGTAATGGGATTGGCACACAGAATGCATTTCATTGTGGCAGGGTTTGGGCCTCCATCTGGACATGGATCCGTATATGTGTGTGTGATGGGCCATACATTGGCTTGGATCACTTTCACATCAGTTGTACTACATCATGGTATGGTCTACTGGGGTTTGCAGGGTCACTCACCTCCATCTCCAGATGTCGTGGCACCCGTCTCCATTTTGCCGAAGCCCTCTATTGCCTCCATTTGGATGGTCGTGCTGCAGGTTTCCTCCCAGCGCGTCAGCTTCACTGGTGAGTGGGCACACCCGCCTGTGGCCATGGCCTCCCTGCGATTGCTGGCCAGGATGTTCTGGACCCTGAGACAGAGGTCGTCCCACCTTTTTTTACAGTCTTTGACTGTGCGGGGGTGGTGCCAACCGCTGACACCTTGCGTGCAACCTCCTCCCAGATTTCCTTCTTCCTCAGCTGGACCTCCCTTTTGAGGTTATTAGCAAAAACCTCTTCTGCATTGGCTGCAAGGGTGTCGGCCAGCACGTTTAGCTCCTCATCGGGAAAGCGCTTCTTGCGCAGGTAGGGGGTGGTTTTGCAGGTAGCCTTCGACATGCTGGGTGGCATGGCACTGCTCTCTCCTCTGTATCACTGCCAGATTGGGAGGATGGCAATGGATTGTATTTTTAATGATGGCCGCCGGCACCTTTCCCGTTCCGACGCAATGACGTTACTTCCGGGTCCGGTATTACGAGCCCGGTATTACCATGATGTTATTACCGGGTCGTTATTAAGGGGTTGCTCCTTGGCAGAGGCAGTATCGGCAGGTCCCGTGATGTCGCTATCGGGGAGTTGGAGGGCCTTTAGCGGCATGGCAGTATGGCCATTACCGGCATGGGGGTCCACGCATGATTGCGCACTCGTAATCAGCCGCTATTAGCGCGTTACGGGAGCACGGACCCGCCAATTCCTCCATGCTGGTAATGATTCTGTTTTTAGCGGGATTCTCGTAATGAGGCCCCTTGTTTTTTATGGGGTAAGCCAGACAAAGCGCTTCAGAAAGGCTTCTCTTTAGTTGTTTTACTGCCTCGGCTTGCTCTGCACCCCACTCCAACTTGACCCTGGCCTTTAGTAAATGGACCCAGGGTCGCGTGACCTCTGCGTAGTCCTCTATGAACTTTCTACTATAATTTGTGAGTCCAAGAAGGCTTCATAGTTCTCACAGAGTAATAGGGTCTTTTAATTTTAATAAGGCTTCCACCTTTTTCGCCTGGGGACTGAGACCCTCAGGGGTGATTTCATGCCCTAAGAAGTTCACGCGTGTCTTACATCACTGTGCCATCTGAAAGGACAGTTTTGCTCTGGCTTTCTGCAACTGGGTCAGAACATAGCGTATTTCAGCTATGTGTTCCTCCACAGTTCAGCTGGTGATGAAGACATCATCTATGTAGGCTAGGGTGCCCCTTTCGCCCAAGTCGGGCATGGCCTTATGTAGGAAGATGTTAAATTAATTGCCAGAGTTTATGCAACCAAAGGGGGTTTGGCCCACATGTATTGCTGCCCCCGAAGGCAAAGGCAAGCTTGTACTGGCCTTCCCTACTCACAGGTACAGTCCAGTAACCGTTGGTCAGGTCAATGGCGGAATACACCCTTGACCCTTGGATCTGGGCCAAGCCCTGATCGATGTAGGGAAGGGGCCATCTTGACATGTGTACCCATTTATTTAACTCCCTAAGGTCTGCGCAAAGTCTCCATTGGTCATTGGGTTCGAGCATCCCCAGTACCGGGTTATTGTGGACTGGACAAATTATCCCACAGGATTCTAAGTTTTTATTAATCTCTGTGAGTGACTCCATAGATGCGAGCGGCAACCGGTACTGCTTCACAAATACGGGAGCCCTTCCAGGGTACATCGGTATGGAGGTTGAATGCATCTCTTTTCGCCCACAGTCGTAGAAATATCTCCTGAAAATACAAAAACATCTGTTTCAACTTCTGCTTTTGCCCCTCATTCTCACAAGCATCAGGGAGATTGATTTGTTCTTCAACCATCTGCTTAAAACCTGGAAATACCTCTGGTTTTGCTATTTCGGCAGTATCCTTCAGTTGGGTGGAGAGTTCTCTTGTTATGGTGTTGGCCTGGACATGAGGTTTCAAGGATGGGAGGTAGTCATTGTTGACTTGAAATACCACCTCATCCTTCCTGATGTCACAGGTTACCTCTTCCCCACCATAAGGGCAGGAGGAGTGCACCAAGAAATTCCTCCCTTGCCAGGTGAAAATCTTTTCCGGAGGGATATCGTTGTCACAATTGTAACAGTCATTTTGAATTGGTCCCATGATCTCATTACCTGAGTCAATAGAATAATGTTGGACATCAACCGCCATTCCAATAAAGGAGTCATCACTCAAGGTGATACTTCTACGGTCACTGTTATCCACCAATATTCTAATGGTGTCATGTTCTAGGTCAACTAGAGGTGTCGGATATAAATACAAACCTTGCTGTTGGAGGTGAAAATTCAAATTTATATGTGTCCTTATTTTTGAGGTTCTGTCCTTGCTTAATTTTTAGGGGAATTGTGAATTGTCGTACCTGTCCTGGGATGGTGACCTCTTCTTCCATTTGAACTTTAACTGTACATAGCAGCAATTGAGCTGACTGAAACGCTTTCTCAGTGTTGTCAAAGCCCATGGGGTTACCGCCCAGTCGGGACCACTCTTTGTAATTAATTAGGTCCAAATAAATTGCAAATCGATTGAGAATGTCACTGCCTAAGTAAAAGGCGGAGGGAACATCTCTGACAACCCAACAATTATGTTCTATACTTTGTCACAAATGGAAATTGTTAGCATGCACCTGCTAAGCAGGAGATGTTTGGAACTTGGTGTTTGCAGGCCCATTTCCCACTTATCAATCAACTTAAAGGTGGGAATGGTCTAGACTTTTGGGAGTTTCCTGAATAATGCTTTACTGATTAAACTTCTTCCGTTATTCAGGCATACTCTGGTGAGAACAGCCCCCCCCCCTGTTTACCTGAATGGGGAAAAACAACTGTACACCCTTTCTCTGGATGTCGGTCAAACTTTGAGCTGGTTTTTCATCATCTTTTATCATGGGATTTGGGTTTTCTTCTGATTGTAGATCGGTATACTATTTCAGAGTGTTTTTTTCCAGTGTGGAATGCCACTTAAAACCGGGAGCAAGGTTAATTTTCAAAAATGGAGAAGGGTTCCCATCACCAGTTTGTTCTCCTACAGAGGTGACAGTGATGTCTGGGACTTAATTGTTGCTAAAGTGACATTCTATCATGTGGCATATGCCATTTAAACTCACATAATTAGTACTTTGTTGTAATGTGATTGGCCGGTTAGTCTGAGTCCAGAGGACCTTGCTCATGCAGTCAATCGGGGTGATAACCTCCAAAGCAGGTTATTTCCCAGTCGACAGAGTGTGTCCTCTGGAGTGACGACTATCACTAGGTGTTTCACCCCATGTCGTCCAATTTTGATCTCCAGATCTGCAGTCCCTTTGACAGAAATATAATTTTCATTGAAGTTTTGGAGTTTCCCAGGAAGAGGTGTGAGGGGATTTTGGTGTCTCTTCCCCCTTCCTGAACTCATTTGGTCAAAGGCCTTTTTGGGCAGGAGGGTGGCTTGGGGCCCAGTATCCACCAGCGCTGAAAATGCAAATGGACCCTGTACCTTGACGGAGGCATAACATCTCCCATCTCTCTCTTCAAGGGGGCAAAGAAAATGTTCATTTTGTGCCAGCTTGGCAGTTAATTGTTTTCATTTTGAACTCTTACACTGTGTGATCTTGGACAGTTTTCTGTGTCGGAGTTCGGGAATCTGTAAAGATAATTTGCACCCAGCAACAAATGGGCTGGGGAGGTCCCTTTTGTCCCCTGATTCTTTTCCGTTCCCCTTTTCCTGGGGACAGTTGCCATAACATGTTTGAGGGAGGATCCCTAAATTGCTTTCAGGGTCATCTGGGTGACATTGTTGGGGTTTAAGAATTGGTTTCTCTGGGTCAGTCTCCATACTTACCCAGTCTAAGTCAGGGTCTTTTGGGACCCATTTCTCCTTGGGAGGGATTCCTCCATCCCTAAAAGAGAAGATTTCCTTCCCTGGATCCTCCTGGGATTCTTCCCCTTAAAGTGGGATAACGGGGAGTTCCTCCAGAAAGTGGGTTTTCTTCTGCCCTTGATTTCTCCTACTTACCCTCTGTTCCCTAGGTTCCAGCTTTTCGGGGGTAGGAGATTTGTGTTCAGAGGTTTCCAGGGATTTTGCTCTGGTGAGAAAGGAAATTTCCTCTTGGGCTTTGCATCTCCCTTCCCCCGGCCTCCCTCCTGTGGAACCTGTGGGTTGTTGGGGTTTTCTCCCCGTCATTGCTCCGGGGCACCAGACCCGGGTGTTGAGCTGTTCTGGTCAGCAATTTCCATTTGAGGGCTCTGCTGAGCCCTGAACATGCGACCCAGGTCTTGTGTCAAATTTTGGAATTGGCGCACCAGTTGAGACATCCTTTCTGTTTGGTAGGGAGGTCTGGATTCATACCTTTGCTGCTCCCCAAAAGGGTAGCTGGCCCTTCTCCCAGAGCTGCTCGGGTATTGCGAGTTTCCCTGCTAGCTCTCCATCCTTGGTCTCCATTCTCCCTGATTTGGGAATCTATCATCCTGAAAGCGGGGAGAGAGATGTGGATTGTTCTGGAAATTGGGGTTTGGACGGTATCTGGGAAAGAAGCTTAAGTTGGAGGGTGATATATTTCTTCCCTCCAGAGGGAAGTTCTGAGGGAGGCTTCCTGGGGCAGTACTTAACTGATTGGACCCCCCTCCTTGTGCCAGAGGAGTCCATACATACCCAAGAATGGATCTATTACCCTTGTATGTGAGGGTTGATATAGGTGGCAGTGTGAGATGGAACATTTGTCGGGGACACTGCCTGGCTACCACCAGATTGTGATGGATCAGAGGATCTCCTCTGCCTCTCATTCTGCTTGTTAGAGGGAGGAGTATTTTCAGGCCCACCCATTTCCAAATCCAAAAAGGGGGGATTTTGCACCTCCTTCACCTTTGCAGCAGCGGGGGTGTTTGACGGTTTGGAATTTTTGGGGTTATTTTTGTTCTCACATGGCTTTTGGACTTCATAAATCCATGTGGCCTGTTCTATCACCCAATCCAGGGTCCTACACTCATGGAAGTCCCTTACCAGTTAGGTCATAATGTATTTTGAGAGTGCATGGAAATAAGTATTAATGAACTCCCCGGCTATTTGCGCGCACCTGTCTGGAGGTCTGGGCAAATGCCCGCTTCCGTTCTTGCACAAACCCTCTAGGTGCCTTCTCCGCACTGCAGGTTGTAGGCCGCCATGTGGGCTTCCTGAGAGTTCCTGTGGATGGAGAAATGCTTTAATATGGCCGCCCTATAAGTGGTCCATCTTTGGTGATCTTGATCCTCCAGCCCTGCAAAGAAGCTGGAATATTCTGGGGTGAATGTCCATTTGACAAACTCCATGGAATTTTGATCATTTCTGATGCCAAATGACATCATCATCTGGTCATACAGTTCTAGATGCTTCCAGACTGAGTATTTGGCATTCTAATGATATGGTGTCATAAAGCTCTTGATGGCTTTTATTTGCCAAATTGGGTCTTTTAAAAGACTTCTCTTCTGTTTTGCAGCCTTCTTTTTCAGCTGCACCTGAGTCCTCTCATCCTGTGACTCAGGGCTGCTATAATTAGATAAAACCCCCCACCTCCCTGAAGGTGTGAAGGTTTTCAAAATACTCTTTTGAGTCCTGGACTCTGGTTCTTCTCTGTCTGCAAAGCAGACCAGGTGGTACCTTTGTAACTTATGTTTCGGCCAGTCTAACTCCCTGATCTTCTCATCATAGGAGCCCTCCTGGTCAGATGTACATGCTAGGATATTTCTAAATCTGGGTAGAGATGAATACCCGTTAATGTCTAATAAGGACTGGCCTTCCGGCCCAGTTGGACTCGGCCTGGTTGAGTCCAGCTGCCTCATGTTTTCCTGTTCTTGCAAACTGGCAGGCATGAAGTTAACAGCGCCATGTGTATATAATGTGGTGAGTTGGCTTGAGGTCCCTGGTAAGGAGGTCATCACACCGTGGACAGAGGGTGCCTTTCCATATCTAACTGGTCGGGGTGCCTCAAAGCCTGTTCTGTCTATCTCCTTTTCCAATCTCAGATTTGTTTTACTCAGCCTCTATCTCTTGGTGATATGTAGAGGCCTGAGTTTTTTCAGCTCTGCTAGCAGGGTTTGAGTATCTTCCATTACTTTTTTTGGTGCCACTATTTGGTCACTAAGTCCCTTGTTCTCCTCACAATGGGACTCATTTTCTTTCTCTGAGGCTTGCATTGTCTGGGAATATTCAGACTTCTTTTGCAGGAGACTAATCTCCTCCCTTTGTGAACTTGTGTCCTATGTTGCCTGCTCTACGTCAAACTCTGCTTGCCTTACATGTCCCTTTAATTTTTCATTTTCTCTCCTCGTGTCCGTCAGTTCCTGAGAACATAACTCACTTTTCTCCATGCACTTCCTGGCACAGGGCACTTTTCTCCTGACACAATTTGCTATTCTCTTCGCTGAGGTGTTCTCTCTGTCGTTTCAGAGCATTCAGATTTCAGCGCTCCTGGTCGAATTCCACCTGAGACTTGACCTCCCTAATGATCAACTGATTATTCTCATCTTTCAGTTGCTTAATCTGCATTTGAAATGCAAAAATGTCCTCTAAACAGGGTCTATTGTGCACAAAATGCTCACCTAATTTTTCTTGACTATCTCTCAGATTTTCCACACCTTCTTGACACTCCTCTTTCAGTGCAGAAAATTGAACTTCACGCTCTAAATTCGCTTGCTGCTGCGTTACTAACTCCTCTTTTAGCTGCTGAATAATGTATTCTAATTTTAATTTACATTTTTTATTTTGTTAGTCATGGTTTAATAAGTCAAACCTTACAACTCTTTATTGATTACAAACTTTCAAATGACACATACAAAAAATTATTTTTAGAACATCTTACCAGGGGGAAGAGCACCCTCCAATTAAAAAATAAAAAGTGCACGAACATCAGGTAGACTTTCACTTTTTACAAGGCCAGCACCTTTTCCAGCATATCAAATATTTCCTTCAGATATGTTAGCGGAGCAATCGTTGCAGAAACTCGTTCTCCCACCAGCAGGAGAACCCACCAGTCTCGCTTCAGGAACTAGGCGGGGCTATGCTTGTTGTTCTTTGTCGGTTTTCCTCACAGGGTCAGTATTCTTGATTTTGACACGCTGACCTTTAATACATTTTACTCCACATAGGACTCCAGCGCTAACAATTGTCTTTGGATATCGACCTTTGTTTGATCTTACAATATGAGATCATCTGCGCATAGCAGATGACTCACTGAGACCCCTGCTATCCACGGTGGAAACATATGGTAGCCTGAAAGGCAACTTCCATGTCTGAGATAAACAAATTGAACGTTGCCGGCGCTAAAGGGCAGCCCTGCTTTAGCCCTTTTGAGGTTTTAATAGACCTCAGGGAGCCTCTTCTGTCAAGTCTGTCAAGTCTGAAATGCAGAGTATTATCCGAGTGGAGTGCCATCAGTGCCTCCCTTAGATATTCCGGGCAGGTCCATCTTTTTAATTTTTTCCAAAGTTGTTGACGCTCTATATTGTCAAACGCCTTGGCCAAGTCTTTTGCCCAATGGTTTCTGCTTGGCTGTTGACTTGAGCAGGTTAATTAAGAAGAGGTTAAGGGCAGTCCCTATTCCCATGACGAAAGCCGCCCACCACTTGTAATGACCCGACTTCCTACTCCAAGATGTAATTGCCTTCCGCAATAGGGCTCCAAATATCTTGCCCGACACATCCAAGAGGATGATGGGGCTATAATTTGCCAGATCCGACCTATCGCCCTTCTTCAATATGTGGACAACAATTGAGGAGCACCAGGAGCGAGGAATAACCCCCCTGTTGCGCCCACTGTTTCCATTGCGATTCTCAATATGGGAGAGGGAAGAGTCCACACCCGAGTTGTATTTCGACAGAGCAAAACCCAAAAGGCATGTGTCTCCTTCCCTCTCGCAATAGGAGTTTTTCTTTCTCTGATGTTGATACGCACAGTACCACTTTATCAAGTCTTTCTTCCTCTGGAAACTCAATCAAATACAAATCAGTTGATTTTATTCCTTTTAAAGAATGTATGCAGTGTAGTATGAGTAGTGGGTCTGCCTTATTTAGAAACAATTCATCATTAAACCGCATAATTCTTTGAAGAAGCAGCCGATGAATGGTGTAGCCCTCAGGTGGCTTGCCCTGGATTCTCATCCTTTTACCATAAGTCTTGGAACTATTGTGATCTATCAAAACCGCCTTATTTCTAAGTGAGCAGTTAATTTTATTCCTTTTTTGATCCAACGTTTTGAACAAGCTAACTGAGGGTTGCCTGTGTAGGTCTTGAGGCCTTCATTGGGATGAATGAGGCAGGTGGTTCCCCCAACTCATCTTCTGAACGTGGCATCCACTGCCTATCTATTTCTTTTGCAATGCTGGGGTTGTGCAAATGCAGCTGTTTTCCTATCAGTGGTGCCCCTTCTTGTTGTAACTTCCCCGGCTGACACTCCCTCATCCATTGAGCTCTCCTCGTCTTCTGTGCCCTCAGTGTGTTCATCGTTATCTGTAGTGGACAAGTTGTTAGTATCCTTGTCCTGGCTGGTGGTTTCACTTTCCGTAATGGTGCGAGTTGAAAGATTCATCCGGTTCATTATCTCTTTTACCTGGTTGGTAGGTTCCGGCCCCGGCCTCACTGCTGCTTGGTGGGCAGAAGATCTGTTGCTCCTACACAAGTTGAATCATTAGTGTGGACAAATCTCCCACTATCTTGGCATTCAGCTTGCTTACCGGAACCACCTGTACAGGGTACCGTGATGTGCCTGATGGCGAGGCTTGAATAACTAGTTTTGGTAAATTGCCCCATTTTCAAAAAGAGGTTTCTGTGGTTTTTGTATCTTAATTTGCTTTTATAATATCCCTTTAGGAGTGATCTTTTCGTATGTGGAGATGCAGCCTTATTCACGTCTGGACCCAATTTAGAGAAAATTTCATATTTCCTCTGCGGGTCACTCAAGTCCCTAGCCATAGTAAGGGGTCTTACGTTATTATTAGGACCTGGTAGCGGTCGGTCCGGTATGAGGGCCCCATGTAATGACCGTCCCCCTCCTGGGGAACGGAATCCAAGACCTGTGGCCATGAGACTTATCTCAGCTCAGATATTCCTAGGTCCACTGGCCCTTTCTCGTTCTGGGCGGTGTGCCTCTTTGAGGTTTGTGTGTTCAGTTTCTCCAACTCCGTACTTGTCCAGTCCGTCATAGTTGCTGAGGCTACTACTGCTACTGGGACAACGTCCCTCTGCTTCTCCAATTCAACCCGTCTCTTGATTTTTTCCTGAATAATTGGGTCTATGATGCTGTGCAAGATCTCAGTTATGTGTTCCGTACTTTTGTCCAAATTGGACTGTATGGCTGTAACAAAGCCTTCTAGGAACACCATTTTGGAATTAATCATTGCAAGCAGAGTTCATTGATCCTGAATTTGATCATTTAGAGACTCTTGCAGTTTCATGTAAAGGGCCAAAGTCAAGGTAAGGATTGCAATTGAGTTGGAGTCGACTTGCTCTTTATTGGTAAACTGATCCTCCATTTGTGATGCTGCCCTGTCCATTAAGAGGTCTTCGTCTGACAAGGGTTTCTCCAACCAATGTATCTGAGAATGGTCCATGCTGTTTTGGGAGATAGACTTTATATTGAAGTCCAATTGACCCTGATGATGATCAGCATTTGCACCATTGACTTCCTCATAAGGTCCCCTGGAGGGATTGCATAGAGGACTCTCACTTTGCAACTGTGCCATCTCACCATTTGTCCTAGGTGTTGGCTCTCATATATCAGGTGTGTCTTCAGATAGATTTTGTTGGTGAGTGTTTTCTGTTCTCCGATAGAAGAACCTTTGTTTTGAGGCCAGGGTTGCCGGGGTGAGACAGGGAGGCTACCATGTTGACTTAGTGGTGGCTTTGTTTGACTTTTTAGATGGCTGTTCGTGTAGGGGTTTGCCAAATCTATAAATTGTATTGAGTGGTTTGTCCGATTTTGGAATATCTGAAGGAGTGACCACAGAAGTACCCCTATCTTCCTCCGCCCTCTCTGCACCCAAGCCCCTGGCTTCAGTGTTCAAGCTAAGCATTTCCTGAGCCCCAGTTCCTGCAGTACTTAGAGATCCACTTAAGTCATCCAGTGTTTTAGAGTTAAGGGGCGGAGTAGAGGGCTTGTCTAGTTGAAAAATGTTGACAGCTGAGTCCTAGTACGACCTATTTCCACCATTATGTTGATATGGGGGTTGCATCGATACTGCATCATTTAGTCGCCCAGACACCTGAGCTACCTGTCTTTCCTGTGCATTGTAGAGCTCTTTATCTTTTTGCCCCTTCGCAACCTCATTTGATGATAGTGAGAATGGCACCTCCTCTTCCCCGTATTAATTTCTTCCAGACTTGTTTAGCTGGTTGCCCTACTTTAAATGCTTTAAATCCAGTAATTAGCTGGGGTTGCGAGGTAAGGGGAAGGACCTAGTATTGTATTCACCGGCAGACAGTCCTTGACAATAATCAAACAGGGGTGAAAGAAATGAGCGAGGTATATAACTTTCCGCCCCTCTGGTCAGGTGCAGAGCTTCCGGCCACTGCAGGAATTCAAGGAAAGATTCCAGCAGTCTTCCTGCAGCTAGCCTTCTCCCCAGCAGTACGAAGTTATCTATTAAGGGCACTTACTTTGTGTGAAGGTGTAGTAAAGTCCAGCATTCAGCATTTGCACGGGGTCCAGATAGCCCACTCGAGGGGTCCTCCAGCCAGCAGCAACGCACGCCCTCCTGGGTGGCCTTACACGTTATGAACAGGTGGGACATTCCTCATAGTGCTTAGTGTGCCATGACGGTAAACAAAAGACCTTGGTTGTACTGGTTTTACTGCTTTAACTGCAGTAACTGCATCCCACTTAGCCAGCCACTTTGTGACCGCTTCGCAGAGCGAGTGGGACTAAGCATGGGAGGTGGAGGGTGGAGCACATCTGCTGTACACAGAGTCCCCACGCTGATGTTTTTTTCTTCCTTAAAGCGGTATTAGGGTTTTCTATTCACTCGTTGATGTCTGCATTGAAATAGATCAAACAAGTCAATTTCACACAAGAAAACAAAGCAGCAGCTTTCGCCCGCAGTAACTGTGTCCCACTTAGCCAGCTACTAATGTTTTCTAATTTCAACTCTGAATTTTGACTTTGTTGCGCTTTTTCCTCTAATTGTTTCACTTCTGTCTGTGCTTGATCCAAAAGCTCAGATTGGTTCTGCACAGAGGCTACACTACCCTGGTATCTTTCTTCCATGATCATCACATGGAAGTACATATATGCTGTGAGCTGAGCCATTTTAATTTGCTCATGGTGGTCTGTGTCATGTAAAGTCGGTCAGGGCCCGATGTAACAGCCCACTATTTTGCCCCATATCAATATTTAAGGAGGTAACCTCCTGCATCATTCTAGATTGCCACATTACATGCTCCTGTTATACCAATTCACCCTAAATAAACAATTTGGACAGAAGGTGTTTCCTGGCCATATTGATTTCTACGTTGCTCATTATGAAATGTGTTCTGCACCTAATATGCTCTCAGAGGGGCTTGCAGGTAGAGACATGCCCACAAAACCAAAGGGAGAAAAGTACACAAGAAGCAGGAGTACAAGGATTCCTGCAGACAAGAAAGGATAGGCAACAGAGGCAGTGAACATAAAGGGGCAATGAGTACAAGTAAAACAAACATGTTAGGTCCCTCTTGGGGTGTACACAGAATGGGGGAAGAGTTTCCCATAGAACCAGGGAAACTCCAGCCTTCTGAGCAAGTTACCATTACAGGGCCCCACTCTGGATGTTCATGGAAAGGAGCAACAGCAGTGGGTGTCTGTGTCTGGGCACTAAGGCACAAACAAGGTAACAGTACTCAGGATACTGAAGCCAGTATGCGTCCAGCAGGAACTGAACAATGACTGTCCCCTAAAACAGGAACCAGCACACTGTTAACAATGACACAAGGTACAATACTGAAACGTGACAAAGGAAAGGGGCAGAGATTTCTGCTGGAAACCCAGCAGCCAAACTCTGAAAAAAGGAATTACACAAACTGTAACACAAATATCCAGGGGGAAAAGGAAGTCAACATGAGCAAGGTTCAGGACACAGAACCAGAATAAAGAAGAAAAGCAAGAAAACTAGAATCTAAGTGCAGGGGTAAGGAGGCTGGAAACTGTACACTGGTAACAAGGAACAGTAACTCTGGACTGGAATAGCAAGAGTGTGACTGCAGAGAGAAAACAAGGAAACTATAGCTCTGAAGTGAGAAATACGGGCAGGACGGAAGACTTATAACAAGGGAACTAAAGACAGGTAACACGGGCAATGGGCATAGCAAAAGAAATTGCAGGCAGAGAACAAGATAATTGGTGGTAGAGAGCAAGGGGCTGTAGACAGGGAACAGAGGACTGCAAGCAGGGGAGCAGGGCTGCAGTGTGGGAAGCACAGAGGTGCAGGGCAAAAGGCAGGTGTGTGAAGGCAGAGTAGGAGGGCTGCAAGGGAGGGAGCACAGGGCTCTGGAACAGGGGCAGGTTCAGAAAACAACAGGACACAGCAGAAATCCGAGAATCAAGGCAACAAAGGGCTGGAAGCGAGCGCAATGCAAGAGACCTGTGCTCCTGCCTAATTGGCAGCACCTGGAGCAGCACACCTGAAGGTAATTGGCCTCCTCCCTTTCTGGTCCTGGGAAAGTGAAAGCTGCACTGATCTCTAAGGCTTCTGGGGATTGTAGTTCTAAGATGGCCGCTTAGGAATAGCCAGGGAATGGTCACCTTACAGCGAGTAATGCTCACTATGGCCGCCTTCTTACCACTGTTTCATTCCATAGCACCCACCAAATATCTTCCAGCCTTGCTGCCTCATCCATATCCTACTGACCTACAAACAGTCCCAGTCACTAGTGCAAACTGCCCCATTTCCCCTGCGGAATGGATCATCCGTTTCGCATCCCCACTGCACACCTGACCCCATGTCCACTCAGCTTGAGGAACGCAAGACTCGGTTCTCACCTCCACTGCAGAAAGTTGACATACAGATCTCATGCCCCACTTGACCCCTACAGGTCGCTTACCTCTAAAACCATAATCACGTCTCCTGGATCTACCCACTCTCGCAGTAACGCCTGTACTCTTGTTCACTCGAGTCCACTACTAGAAGCTTCAGACACTGACATCCCAACCCTTAAGGGTGCTCTTATCAATGCATGATCCCTGGTCGCCCACGCCTTGACATTGCCAACCTCATTAACACTAACCAACTGGACTTCCTAGTCATAACAGAAATGTGGATTCACCCTGCGGCAGGTCCTACCCTTTCACTAGCTGTCCCAGACAATTATACAATCATCCGAACTGACAGAGGCACCGGTAAAGGTGGCGGACTGGCTGTAATAGCCGAATCACACTTGAACCATAGAGAATTCTCTAACACAGGCCTTCCCTCAGCTGAGCTCCTCTCTGTTAAACTCCCACTCTCAGACACCGGCACTCTCCTACTGCACCATGCATCGATCCCCGGGACCTATCTCCTCCTTTGAGGAAGACAACACCCACCTTCTGACCCAAAATACTAAACCGGCTCGCAGATCATATTTCTGGGAGATCTCAACCTAGGTCTCTATGACCCTAATGATCCTAACGCAGTGCATTAAGTGTGGTAAGAAACTGAGGGGAGGCCTCATTTGGGGGCGTGGCCGAAGACATGATGGGCATGGCCTAAGACATGATGGGCGTGGCCCAATTGGTGGGCGGGACCTAAATGCGACATGGTAAAATTGGTCGGGCCTACATTACTAAGTACATATTGTGTAGCAGACTGCTTGCTACATGGCTTAAAGTATAACAAATCAAAGCTCAAGGTGATTATTTATTGGACCCTTAACTGGGCCGTTGACAAAAGGATAGGTGTTGAGGTACATTAACAGGTGCATTCAAATGTGTAAACAATTAATTGACAATTTCTCAGAACCCCACATAATAATCTTCAAGGGAGTCCTTCTTTTCATGAGCTTGCTCGCAGTGTGTTTCCTCAGCTGTTCGTCTCCCCTTTGCCAGCCAGCTTTTCACAAAGGACAATGGCTTAAATGCTTTTACTGGAGGGCCATTAAGTTTCAGCCATAAACATGAGGAAATACTGGCCACATGGAGGGATGCTCGGCTTTGGCAAAGCAATTAAATTCATGGCGCTGAAGCCCCTTTCACAATCTGCATTACTTGCGGGCAACATTTCCATGCAAGCAACTAAAGCCCTAAATGCTTCAGGGCACCTTTTGCCACCAAAGTCCTTAAAATCCCTGAAGGCATGGATGGTGTCTCTGATTGGGAGTTGAAATTTCATACACAGTCTCTGAATCTCATTTTCACCATAAAGTACAATGTCTTCATCAATCGGTAAATTCTTTGCAACCAAGACACTGAAATTGGCTACAAGTTCTTTATCCAAGTCTGGAGCACACCTTTTGGCAAGGTTAACTGAAAGGCTTTGATAAAATTGCCTTTCATTCTGAGACACAGAGTTTGCCCTTCCCTGGGAAATATGAACGCCCTTGAAGTGTCCACAATCAACTGCACTCTGAGCAGTAGAAGCAAACTCCCCCGGAGATTCTTTCATCGCAAAGAATCTCCGGACTTGCCCCACCAAGAGTCTGTGTGCATCCACAATTATGATATCCCGGCTCTGAAGAGCTAGAGACAAGTCTTTCAGTTCTTGAAGGGCATCGCACATAAGCCCTAAATCTTTCACAAAAGAGTTGGAGGTAAGCTTCTTAAGCAGACCGTCATATTTGCTTTGGTCCCTTGTGGGTCTTGAGAGATCCTTAGCAGCTTCTCCGAAATGCTTACACAAAGCAGGGAAGCAGTTCCAAACAGCTTGAACCGTCCTATAACTTGATGCAACCCATTGTGTGTCCAGCATCTTCCCTATCTTCTGCAGCTGCAAACCCAGATCACTGGCAGCCATTTGTAGCTGTCCTGTGTTTATTGGTGACATGCTGTATGTGGCATATAAAGAGTCCATGAACATTTTAAAATGATTGGCCCCACCAACCTCATCAATAGTGTCTCCAACGGCCAGTTCAAGGCGGTGAGCTAGACAATGCCACGATAACACAAGATTTGGGAATTCCGCTTGCAATAATGTTATCACCCCCCCTTTGCTACCAAGCATTACAGCTGCACCATCCGAACAAATAGCAATCCAGATCTCAGGCAACAGGGTCTTTGTGATGCCAACATTCTCAAAATACCCCAGCAGAGCTTCCTTTATGGCCAAGGCATTGGTCTCTTGGAGCTCCACTAGACCAAAGGAAATGGTGACTGGTTTACAATGAACCCCAAAAAGACCCCGCAGATAAATAATCAAAGTTGATTTGTTGCTGACAGTGGTGCTCTCGTCCACAAACACAGAAATCTTTGGCTTGTGTTCTCTGATATAACACACTAACTTCTTTTGCATTTCTGATGCAATATGTCTCACTATCTCTGTTGCAGTAACATTACTGCACAAAACACGACCCATTTCAACACCATTCACCTCCTAGAGGTCCACCAAATCAGGGTGATCTGTGAATGGCTGATTCTTTTTGGTCAGGTAGAAAACAGTGTGAAACACTCTGCATGTGCTTTCCAAATGTTTGCCACTGCTTTGCTGCATGGCTTCTGTCAAGTGGTTCTTTTTTCGCGCTGTTAGAATGTCTTGTGATGCCTTATGAGCACCACTTGACTTGTGCTCCATAATCTTCTTTCGGAGCTGCTTCTGCCTAGCATGTTTGCCAAAACCTGAAGGACCCACCTTTCCATCGGCCCATTCCATGCTTATGCGCAAACCTTGACCACAGGAGTGCACGGATAAGCCACCTGTTGCTTTCACGTCCCTACACACAAAGCATCCAATGTGACGTGAAGCCAGAAAAATCCATTCATATTCCCCCTTAAAATCGCTCCAGCAATCAGGGGTTAGAAGAGGCTCTTCTGGCACAGGCTGCAGTGTAGCGGGAGATGCAGCTACTGGAGCTAGCTTCCTCATCCCCACTCAGAATGGGGGCAGCCTCCGCCACCTTAGATCTTTTCGCTGATGTCAAGTAGTCAAACAGCGAAGGCTGCACAGACTTGCGCTTGGGAAGTGCCGCAGACATCGTTAATGGCTGCAGAAAATCTTGGGTGTATCACTAGCGGATCTGTTTCTAACCTGTGCACGGTCGAAACTCTCGGCTTCCTATCTGTAAAAAAAAGAAAATGTGGTTTACTGCACTGAACCTAGCTTATATATAAATTACTATGGGCCTCATTACGACCCAGTCGGTAAGTTACCGCCTGGGCCGTGACTTTACCACCATGGCGTAAACTACGTTTACGCCATGGTGGTTGGCGGACTTACCGCCCCATTCCGAGTTTGGCGGGGCGGTAAGTCCCCAATCCCCATTTACCCTTCCCCATTCCCATTTTTGCCCCATAGGGCATAATGGGAGTGGGGAAGGCGTTAATTACGCCACCGTAAATTACGGTGGCGTAATTAACTCCATGGTCCCTTAGCACCATGGATTTTAACACCTGCTAAAAGCAGGTGTTAAATCCGCCATGGCGCTAAGGGACCTCGTACTCAGGCGGTAAGGGTCGGCGCTGTTTACGGCGCCGTAAACCCCTTACCGCCTGAGTTGTAATGAGGCCCTATATCTTATTGCAGTGACAAAGGCAGTATTCTAATTTGGGTGGTAAATAAACCTTAACAACCACTAAAATGGATTCAAAGCCTTCCTGTAGCATAAGATGTGATATCCGACACCTTGCCATTCCTAACCTGAGATCCACCCTGTAACATGAGATGTGATATCTTAATGCTTCGAATAGCAAACCTGAGACCCTTCCTATAACATGAGATGTGATATCCAACTCCTTCTAATACCAAACCTGAGACCCTTCCTATAACATGAGATGTGATATCCGACTCCTAATACCAAACCTGAGACCCTTCCCATAGCCTGAGATGTGAAATCTCACTCCTTCCTATTACAATTATGAGACCCTTCCTGTAGGATGGGATGTGATATCCAACTCATTCCCATTCCAAACATGAGACCCTTCCCATAGCATGCGATGTGATATCCTCCTCCAACCGTTCCGCTGTTTGTTCCCTCACAATGCAAAGGAACAAACAGCAGAACGGTTGGAACTGGAAATAATACATGAAAGAAAATGCATGCGAGGGAGCAGGATGTTCCCTCGCATGCATTTTCTTTAGTTTCTTTTCCGTTTTCCCCAATACAAATGTTTCTTGTTTCTTTCCCCCATCCAAACTAACAGCAGAAAGTTTGGATGGGGAAAAGAAACGAGAAACATTTGGAATGGGGAAAACGGAAAACAAACTGAAGAAAATGCATGCGAGGGTCCCAGGCACCAACATCACCTATCCAATAGGACAGCCACAGTCCTCTCCCAAACCAACTCAGACCGCAACAAAGGGCTGACCCCACACAAAGGAATGTACCCCAAGTTACACAACGAATTATTAAATAATGACGTGCCCAATCCAAATCACGTTTCCCATGTATCCCACATCTAAACATTGCATTAAATATCTCCCCAAATTCTGTTCATATAGGAGGTTGGCATCCAGTAAACCCCAAAACCTTAACAATCCCATCCAAAAAATCTGACCATCCCAATCCATGACCCCACTAACTGTAGTCTGCATGTCAACCATCCCAATGCCTTCAACCCCCGCCACCATCAACCCACCCATAACCACACCAGCACCATCAGTTTCTTTCATCTTTCTAGGAGAAAACACATGTTGCCATACGTTGGCACAAGAGCAAAGTTCTGTGTGGGTAGAGCAGACTCCCTTTAAGGGGGTGGGCCCAAGCAATGCCAACCCCGGTCACATGAATTCACACAGAGGCAAAAAAAAACACCACAGGTGGGAACCTTGCACAATCCCCCACCATCACTCAGTCTAGCGCAATGAAGGCGGCAGGGGGGTGGGGTTGAGAAATGTAAGGAAAGGGAGGGTGGGTGAAAACATGGGTGAACAAGACACTCTGAGACGAGAGACTAGACAGAATGGGGCGGTGGGAGAGAGTGCACAAAGGAAGGGGAAAGAAGAGGCATCGGGAAGAGAAAGACCGGGGAGGCAGCGGATGCATGAAGGGCAGAGTTGAGAGGAGGAAAGACAAGGACGTGGGTGGGACACTAAAGGATGGGGAGACGGGCGAGTACAGTGGCACAGAGACGCCTATCAAAGAAAGGAAAGGAATTTAAGGAAATACAGACATGCAGAGAAACAAAGATACATGGAGAGGGGTAAGGTGAGAGAGGGGAGAAAAGAATAGAGAGAGGGGGAAGGTGAGATAGAGAAAGTGGGGAGAGTGACAGAGGGGTATGGGGAGGGGAAAAAAGAGAAAAAGACAGAGATAACAAGAGCAGGAGTGAGGGGGAAGAGGTGGAACGAGAGAGAACGAGAGTGAGGGAGAAGAGAAAGAGGGACAGAGGAAAGACATTGGAGAAGATGAACAAGGAAGGGGAAACATGAATCAAGATGAAAGACTAATTAAGGAGGGGACATAGGCAAGCGAAGGGGGGTCTGGCATTGGCTTCCCCCGTGGTAGGCCTCCCATCCCAGTCTGAGAGGGTCCCCACCCCCTCTTGACCAGGTCAGCCTACTAGTCCAGTTTACTTTAAATAGACAGTGTTACTTTAAATAGGATAGTCGCCAAAAAACAGAAGAGACAGGTTAGAGATGTCCACAATCAGTGACATGTTTCATCCGATTTGGGGCTCACCAGTGTGATCTATGTGAGATATTTTGAGAGCGATATAGATCAAAAGTTGCCAATCCCAAAAGATTAACAAAAGGGGGAGTTACTATCCTCCCACGTGAAACATTCATTTACAAATCTGTGTTCAAGTGCAAGCATGACACAGGAACAGTCCCTTTTTGGGTTCACCAAACCAGTGAAGTCCCCCTTTGAAAGAAACCCTTACATTCCCAATCCCGGTCTCACAAAGCGCTGCCAGCTAATCTTAAATATTATAGTCCAGCACCAGCAGCCTTTATTCTCATGGAGTCGAGTCACATACTGATGGCTGTACGAGTGTGCCTTAGTCCTGGTTGGTGACGTGATGTACAAAACTGCTTGTTGTGCACTTTCTCATGCCAATTGCTGTGGCAAAAGGAAGGAAGCTCTATGAGGTGGTGGCCTGACAACATAGACCACCAGCCAGGGCAGTTTCTTGGGACTGGCAAATAAGGTGGCAGCCTGGGTGAAGTATCTTAGAGGGTGCTGGATTAGCTCTCCTACCCAGCCCTCTGAGATTGATGTACCAGCTCTGATCCCGCTTTTTCCCCCACTTTGCATTCAGATACAATAAGGAAATGGGGCAGTTGATACATATTTTTCTCCTCAAAAGAGCATTAAAAACTAAGTGATCAGTGGTAGATCACAAAAGGGACAGCAGAAAGAAACAGCCCTCTTGGATTTAAAAATCCAAATGAATGTAACTGAAGATAAGGGTAACTTGGCCATCCTGCTACTGCTGGACCTATCTGCAGCGTTTGATCTCGTCGACCAGCAAATCCTAACAAAACACCTGTCCACTGCCGCAGCATTTTCACCAAATGCTGCTAGTTGGATCCAATTCTTCCTCTCAAATAGAACAACCAGAGATTTTGCTCCCACAGCCTCTGCTGATCCAGCATCTATCCACTGTGGAGTCCCTCAAGGGTACTGTGTTTCACATATGCGTTATAAAATCTTTACTAAGCTCCTCTTTGATCATCTTGATAACCTGGGTGTCACCTACACTAACTATGCGGATGACACTCAGGTCCTCATTACACTCACTGGTTGCTATGTAAAGGGTGCCATAAAGCTAAATGAAATCTACCTTGAAATACAGGCCTGGATGGCTACCCACAGCCTCTGTCTAAACGACGACAAAACGGAACTTCTGATAATTGGATCCCAAATCCGTTTGAACAAACTTGACCCATGGTATAATACATTCAACATTGATGGCAACATCATCCAAGTCACCAATGAAGTTAAAACTCTTGGCGTTTACTTAGACTCCACCCTCTCCCTCAAAAAACAAGTCAACTCTACAGCTTCCACCACAGCATACACCAACAAATTAATCAATGCCTGCAAACCATTTCTGTCCACGAATAGCTGCCTCACACTAGCCAGGGTATTGATTTTGTCCAAATTGGACTACTGTAACACCCTATTCTTAGGCTCAACTGATCACAATCTGAACAGATTACAAGTTCTCCAGAACAATGCCCTTCAATGCACCTTGAATATACAGCAATCCTGTCATATCTCTTCCATTAGACGGGACTCTCTCTGGCTACCAGTACGTGACAGAATCTTACTGCGCACACTTGTCGTCACACATAAATGCCGGTCAAATACAGCCCCCCAATATCTGACCGACAAATTATCGAGGCACCTATCATCCAGACCCAGCGGATCATCATACCTGCACTGCCTCAATATCCCCAAGTACAATCTGAAAATGGCAGGGGGTGGTTGAGCTTCCCAGTGTTATCAGCCAAGTGCTGAAACACCTTCCCTACGGCCATCAGAGCTGAACCATCCTTCTGGACTTTTAGATCCAAAGTGAAAGAATGGATTTTTGCCCAGCAACATTAGTTAATTCCTCAGACACTTTCAAACTGTCTCAACCTTCATGAAAACCGATCTGTTGATCACACTTCTGTTGTGTCTGAACCTGTCTGACCACTGTGACACCAGTATTCCTTTACCCTTGATTTATCTATTGTTGTACCAACTCTTATGCTGTATTAATTACAATTGTTTGACTGCCGAGTGAGTATTGTTCCCTAGCTCACTGTATTTTTTGTTGCCATTTTGTTGCCACATTGACCACTTTGTAACCTGGACCTTATGTCTTTGTCACACTAGTGTGATTGTAACTGTAACAAATCATCTTTGCTCAAGCACCCAGATACCTCAGGGTTAGGTGCGCTCTACAAATAATAAACTAAACTAAACTGCCACAAGGTGCATTATGGGACATGTAGTTTGTGAATAGGTATTGCCCAGGGAGTATTATGGATATTAATAAGTCCCAAATAGTCCATGATGGGTGCCAATTGGTGCACCAGTGGCACAGTATGCCCTTCCCCAGGCCCCATGTAGATAGACCAAAAAGAAGATTAAGTCTAAGGCCTGTCTCACTGCAGAAGGGTCTTATACCGCTTTGGCATATCATGAAGATCCAAAACCTGTTTAAGGCTTCAAGGTGAGAGTCTATAAAGGAGGAAACATTTACATCTTTAAAACCTTGGTGTTTGAATCCAGGAAAGACAAGGTTTCAGAGGCACAAAACACTGCAGTGCGTTCATGGACTGAGGAACTGTGAAGCTCTCCTGCATGCTCCATGGTTTCATCTTTTCTGAAAGAAGAGATTTTCCTTAGGGCTGGCAATGGTACAGTACTGAAAGGTGGAACCAGGGCTACAGATAAATTGGTTGCTTTAGGGAGGTCTTGCAAATCTTCAAATGTATTGAAAGTCGGCATGATTTTCTTATTGGGAGGCAAATTAGGCAAGACAGGAATTTCATTGCAAAGTGTAAACAGGGGTGCATCGTTGTTCACAAATGAATCTTCACTGGCATTCAGATACCTGGAAGGGTTCTTGAAAGGAACAGTATTCACTAGGCACCCAGTTGCCCCAGTAGATATAATAGAAACTGTCTCCACTACAGGGTAATTTGAGGGATGTAGATCAGGATTCCCTTGAAGAATTATACAATCTTTGTGAATGGGGGGGGGGGCAGGCTTCAAGAAGCATGACACCAATGATTGTGCTTAACAGTTGATCTTGTTAATGTTAAAGGCTATTTGTACCACACACTATCACCACCGGAGTGGTCCCCTGGCGCTCTGGCGGATCTGAAAAGGAAAGGGGGTGGGGTTTGAGTTAGTGGGAACAAGCGGCATAAGTGCAAGAGAGCAGTGATGTGCGAATGGCAGCTTCAGTTCGGTTAACACTATTCGCTGAGCTTGGGGGTGCTTTACGGTTGTTAGCTGTTGTGTGCTGTTGTGCAAAGCTATGTGTGGTTTGTTTTGTTGTTGGGGTGTAGTGATGTTTGTGCGGTTTGTTGTGTTTTAGCGTTGTGGTTGTGTTTGGTTAGAGTTTGAGAGATGTATGCAGAGGGGTGAAATTGTTGGTGGGTTGGTTATTGGCCTCGCTTTCTAGAAATGATATGTGTCAAATTTCAACGTTCTTTCTAGATGTGGCGCGTGAATATCTCTGTGTTTCTATCTGGATCCTGCACTGGCTAATATTGACAATCCTCTCTATATATGACTCATGCCAATATTCACAATTATATCCAAATTTGGCCCTGGCCCACCTTCGAAATCCTGTATAGAAGCGAAGCAAGCTAGCATTCACAATTCTATCTAAATGTGGCATTGGTAATATGCCCAATGCAGTCTAGATGTGGCAATGGCTAATATTAGTTATTCTATTTAGATGTGGCACTGGCCGACATTCACAGTCCTGCCTGGATGTGACGCAGGCTATTGTTCACAATTCTATCTAAATGTGGTACTTGCTAACATTCACAATTCTATCTAAGCGTGGCAGAACTTTGTACAACTTGTACAACTTTGTTCATGTCTTCCCTGTTGGTCAGGGAAGTATCAGGAAGGGGCAGGCTTTCTGGTGGCTGGTCTTCAAAGTTTTGTGTGCTGAGGTGGACTGATGGATCTGGGGTATTGCCTGTTGGCACAATTGGACTCATACAGGTACTGGGTTAAGTTCAGGATGGGTCTCAATGTCTGACTCATGGTCTGGTGCAGGAATGTCCATAGATGCAGAGTACATATCTGATTTGATCACTTCACTAGAGGCTGTAAATGTGAGTAAAGGACTGACATCAAGGGCAGGAACTGGACAATCATTTGACTCAGCAGGATCTTCACACAGAAGATTACACTTGGTTTGTGATGTAATGGCAGTTTGAGCAGTTTTGCCAACAGGAGGAGTGAATTCTTCACTAGCTGTACAACAGTCTGAGTTACTTTGGCTGGTAAGTGAATGATCTGTGTTAAGCTTTAGCTGGTATGCATATGCCAAGTTCAGGTCGACGATGGGTGCAAATTGGTGCACCATTGGCACAGTCGTGACATATGCTCTCTGTGCAAGGGCAACATCTCAACCCTGTTCCTGCTTAGTTTGTACTTACAATGACAATCAATGAATACTTTGATCTACACACACCGCCCTGAAACCCAGGCTACATGTCTAAATGGTGCCTTCACAATGCAACACAACTTACCATCCACTGAAATGCTATACTCCTAAATGAATAGTCTGCTGCTACTGCACTGTCATGAGTGGAAACTCTCTACCAATCCCGGCACGAGCCCCCAGTTTTGTTGCTGTTTATCACGCTGTCATACTCAACTCAGGGAGTGACTTTCCCACAATGGATGCGGCGCACAACAAATCACTATGATTTAATTTGGTTCACTTTGGTAAGGCCTCCAAACCGTCTCGTACCCAACACCAACAAGTACCCGGTGCCACAATGGACTAGGAATCAGGCTGGTGTGCATTAAAGGTATATTAATTAATTAATTCATTCATTCATTCATTAATTAAAATCATATTTTGACAAACAGATTACATCCGCCACCAAGGCTGTGGCAACAAAAGAACAAAGTTACTTACGTATAGCGACAACACAGAGATATGCAGTCACAATTGTTTCCTTTCAAATCACCTTGTTGGTGAGCTTCGGGTTCCTTCTGTTAATTCTGATGTACTGGCACTTTCAGTGCACTAAGTATAGCAGCAGTTGGGGTGTGTGATTTCTATTTTTGTGTGCACATCGCTTGTAGTTTAGTGACCAGGTTGGCTTTGGAGAAATTGCGTTCTTTCTGCAGGATTTGTTTTGCTGCATGATGTTGTGTCATGGGTGTTGTGTTGTTTTTTATTTGTAGCATCCATGTTTTGTATTTATTTGTTCTTTTTATTTTATTGATTTTGAAGGTAGTGAGTGGTGTGTATCTTGGTATCTTAGTTTATGATTGCAGGTTCTTGCACTTTGAATGCTGCAAATTGTGTGCCTGTTGCATGCTCAGAGTTGGGGGATTTTGTATCATTGTATTCTGGAGCTTAGAGTGTTGTGGTTTGAGTACTGTTGCATGCTTATAGGTTAGAGATTCTGTGGGATGTTCTGACCCACTAGGCTCTGTCCTGCAACATCACTGTGTGCTGCTTTCATCAAAAATAACAGAATGGCCGCCAAAAAGCCCTATGTGCGCTAAAAATCTCTAAAAAGTGTGCAGGGAAACCGGAAAAATGGGCTGCCAAATCTATTTTGCCTGTGTCAGTGGTAGAATAGGAGACCACACTACCAAAACCTGTCATTGGGCTGCCCACAGAGTGAAATGGAACTACCTGAAAAGGCAGTGCTTCATTGCCAGGAAAACCCAGAAGTGCTCTAAAATCCGTTTTTCCTTGGCTGTTAGAATTGCAAAATAATGGTTCCCAAATACAAGAAAAGATCCAACATTCTTGTTGGGTGTTAACCATCACCTTATTTAAGGAATCCCCATAAGCACAATGTCAGGAGAAGCACATTTCTTCACAAGAAAATCCACATTTAAAAAGGTGCTTGCCTGGAAAAATATGTCAGAATATGGGCGTAGTACCGCCGCACGCCTGTGTCAAAGCTGTCATTTACTTATGCTGGCAGTTTAAAACTTGTGTCTTAAGATCAAATTGTGGGAAAGAAGAGACTTGCCATCAAAAGCAATATAGGTTGTTACTATTCAATTTCTATGTTTTAAAAAGACTGGAATTAAGAGATCTGTGTGTATATTTGTTGAAAATGTAAAGTTTATTTAGAAAAGACAATTTTAAACAAAGTGTTTTAAAGTGAACTGATGCCAGCCACAGAGGACTTCAACGCACATTCCACAGTTTGCTCCAACAAAGGGTGCCTTCCTTTTGCTCTCTGCCCAGGAACTATCATTTAGATGCTAATGAAAGGAGGAGGGGATTTTGCTCTGCTTTTCTGGGGAGAGACAATAGGCTTCCTGGACTGAAAGGGAATGCAAATTTGGGTGTCAACAGAAACTAACTGCCAGCAGGAAGAGGCCAGGAGTGCTGTGGACCCAGCCAAACCTTGGGGGCGGGACCAGACAGATTTGTGTATCTTAAAATTCAAGAAATTATCTTTTTGAAAAAGACTCACAGAGAACTGTGCAACATTTGTAAAGATCTGTAAATTATAGGTTGTTTACATGAAAATGTTGCCCACAGTTTGAAACTACTCTGAACTCTGTGCTATGTTCAGAGACAGGACTACAGATAATTCGATTTTGTAGCAATTGTGATGATGCTAGAAATATGAAACTTCACAGGACTATGCCCAGATGTCATGTGCATAGATGTAGAAAAATGTGTACAGATCTGACACTGGGTAACCAACCAAAAGCGTGAAAAACTGTCAAATTTGAACCGAAACTCTCACTAAGATGGGAATCGGACGGATACTTGCTCTACTAAATCTGTGATGTAAATATGTATTGTTAGCAAGTTGGTTGTATTGTGAATATGATTTATGTGAAAAATAGATTTACTGTACAGAAAAGGTACACCCTGGATTGTAAAATACTGCATCATCATGAAATCATGTGTTCCTTCTCAAATCAGGAGAGAGGACAGATTCTAACCAATAGGATTCCTAGAGGGTGTGCTTAGTATAACTTAGCCTACCCACTCCTTAGGGAAATACATAAATAGGGACAGTTTAGGACCTAGAGAGAAACACAAATTCACCCATCAACTGATTTACTGGCGAAGCACTTTGCAGGAGAAAACCATATCCAAGACTTCAGAACTTTGAAAGCAGAGAGGCCCAATTCCAAAGCTGAACCCTTCTCTGCTTGGCCTTTAAAATCTTCTGATTTTACCCCAGAATTCCAAGGGGCACACCAAAAAGAACAACCTGGCCTTGCTGTTTCTGCTTTCTTGCCAAGAACTCTTGCTAGAACCCAGAGATCCAAACCAGTAGAGCAGAGCTGTAACCTGATAGCTGCAACCCAGAACCAACCCATCAGATCCAGTCCAGAGGCCGTGCAGTGTCCAGAGTGCCGTGCTGAGTGCAGAATCCGGGTGTCCTGAATCCTGTCCGGTGGGCTAGCAGAATTCCAGTCCAAACCTTTGACCAGATCTTTGACGGGCGTATTCCAAACCATAGTTGTGAGTATCTATAGCATAGAATTGTCCATAGCCAGTATCTCATCCTTAAGTAAAACTCTTCTATCATATCCAGAACAGCATTGTAGAACCTCTTTTGTTTTTCCTGAATCTTTCCCTCATCCATATAGTCCTTTGATAATAGTAGTGATAATATCATCTTTGCGCTAATATATTTGCAGAAGAAAGACAAGTGTCTCGGCGGGCAAAAGTCAGAACAGAGGCGCTGCTGATCTGGTGGCTGTCCCGTTGAGTATCTTGTATCTTCATAGCCTCCCTAGTCTAAAGAAAGTCCTTGTTTGTAATATTCAAAAGCGCATCTCTCATTTGAAAATCTTGACTCTTTCAGAGAAAAATCGACCTCTACTAAAACCTTCATAACTCCCGTACCATAAATGCTAGAAAATGAATTAAGTGTCAAATTGAAGCTAACATCCTCAGCTTTCCAACAAAACTAAAACCGCATTCCAACTCCTTGTAGTTATTCTGTAACCGCGTTTCTCGCACGCAGAAATGTTTGCCGCAGATTTTTTGTTTGGTTCAATTTCCTCACGTGTAAAATAGCTATTCTTTGCAATTGACCTCAGTATTCAGTTTTCTTTCTGCTAGTTATTCAATCATCATTGCTAGTGTTTACCTGTAACTATACAAAGCGGCTCCCACTAGTTTTGTATCCAATTTAGAGAATTACATCAATTTTTCAGTGTTTTTCCAATTAATTCAAAACCACATTCAAAAGCATTTGACCTGTTTTGAAATCATTCCTGTTTCTCTCTATGCTTGCTGGGGGGGAATTGGGATTGAAACTGTCTTTGTTGAGTGTGTATTTCCTGAAACCTCTGTTCTCTCCTTCGATCTCTATATTGCATATTGGGGGGAATTGAGTAGTGTGCAGGGGGAAATAGTGACAATGCATTTGACTGAACCCACAAGTTTTCTTTTGTGCTGCATGATTTTTCTTATCCATACTCCTTCTGATTAAAGAGATTGGTGATTGTAACATCACCCATTGGTGATCCTTGTATAAATATTAAATAGTGTGATATATATATATATTGTTCAAATTCATAAAATAAATCTTTTAACTTTGTAAAATAACCTGCTTCTTGGTTCAGTGAGACCGGGGGAGGGGGAGAGGATTCAAAGAGAGGGGCGTGATATAAGGGTACATCATTCAGAAATATAAGAACTTATAGACACAAATATATAATTAAGGGTTCCAGCTGTACATCACACGCTAGGCATTGACTTAGGTGGAGTGCCGGGTTGAAATCACTTACAATTCTAGATTGTAGGGGTTTCTATCTGAATGTGGCTTTGGGTGAACTTACAGTTTGGAGAATTGAGTGATTATGAAAAGAAAACGTAACCACACTATTGTATGTTATTGCTGTTGGAATGAAGTGAGGTGCGCAGCAATGTCTCATTTTCTTGTTGAGAGTGAGAATTTATTAGAGCAACCTTACATTACTTTTCAGTACTGTGTGAGAGTGAGTTCATAATGTAGAATGTTAAAGGTATATTAAGTGTTCTAAGAATTTGTAGGGTTTCATGCCTATATATCTTGGTTGTTGTGGCACTCTTTATTTCTGCGTTAAAAAGGTTAAGGGGGAAGGAGTGTAGTAGTCACTACCTGTGCAGTTGATGCCATGGATGGGCCAGTGTTCTGTGATGACACACGCAGTAGAACACTGCCATGGGTTTGAAAGTAAGTGTTCCTTTAGGCGACAGTTACAGAGAGGCTGAGAGAGAGTCAAGACCAGCCTGGGCGGTGGACACCGGTTTCTCTGGAAGGGTCTCATCTTGTTCCTTGGGAATGGACTAATTAAAACTCACAACCTACACCACAACTGAGTGATTTCTCTGCTTGACTCATGTTTTCATCTCAGGGGACATCTTAACACTGGTCCATGGCAAAAGGCCATGGAAAAGGATTTGGGGCACCAAACACAACATATCATTTCAACAGACAATTAGAGATTATTAGTACCCGGCTGGGGGAGGAGGGGCGTGGCAGCCGCTCAGCCAATGAGAGGGGTCAGAACGGGAGAATTACCAGCAGTAATCCCCCCGCTCCAAGCCACTTCATGGATGGAGGCCACCATCTTCCCCCGCCGGGGAATGAGGTAAGTGCTCAGTCGCCTCCCCCCATGATTTTCCTTCCCCCTTCCCTCCACTTACCTGTTTTTTGCTCCTCTTCATGAGTGGATGCTCTGGAAATACTTGTCTCCAGCGTGTCCGCTCCCGATCCTTTCC